>NC_133860.1:79849328-80192249 GCF_047830755.1 Zonotrichia albicollis
TTAAATGTATTTTCCCTCTGACAAAGACTGATGATGCCTCACCCAACCCAAATTCAAGTGAGAGATAAGCAAAGAGGTGAGCAGAGGAATGCTGGAGGGATTTGAGCAGGCCTGAGGCAGAGAGGCCCTGGGGGCATTTAGGCCTGGCATATATTAATTAGTTTTTGAACAGAGAGCCCTGGGAAAGGGGCATGGCAGTGTTGCAAATCACTGTGGGTGTGACTTAGCCAAACATGTCTCTATTTTCCACGTATTTTAGTGGCATTTAAACAGATGCTTCTGTGTTTTCTTCAGCACTGGCAGTTTCCTAAACCAGGGGCTTTGGTTGCTTTACTTTAGGAACATTTGGGGGAGAAGGTAGCAAGTTCATTTTTGACAGAAAACATTCACCTCTTGTCACAGACATGTTTTCTGAAAAATCCTTTCCTTGGGGTTTTTCCTCCTGAGAAGCTGAGAGGCCTCAGGAACAAAATGTGAACATTGATTATCTGCTGCTGTGGAATGCAACAGGTGCATCTGGGATTGGTCTCATGTGGTTGTTTCTGATTAATGGCCAATCACAGTCAGCTGGCTTGGACAGAGAGTCTGAGCTACAAGCCTTTCTTATCATTCCTTCTTTTTCTATTCTTAGCTAGCCTTCTGATGAAATCCTTTCTTCTATTCTTTTAGTATAGTTTTAATATCATATATATCCTAAAATAATAAATCAGCCTTCTCAAACATGGAGTCAGTTCCTCGTCTCTTCCTTCATCCCCAGACCCCTGTGAACACGGTCACAACCTCTGAGAAAGGAAAAGGAAAAGCAAACTTCCTCCTGACATTGAGCAAAGGGCTCAAATAGCTGTTTCATGAACATTTGCTCCAGGAGGCCTGGGCTGCATTTCTTTAGGGCTGCCTTGACCTTTAGAAGTTGTCCAAACCTGAGCTGTAAACACCTTGTTCCTAGAGGCGGCCAGTGGGAAATTTCTGGAGCAGGGAGGAGTCTGGGGTGGGTAGGTGATATGGGGACAGCCTTTGCATCAACAGGAAAAATGTTTTATCAAGAAAGACATTTTTCTGAATGTTTTTGAATTCTGTGTGGAATTCTGTGTTTAGTTAGTTGGTCAAAAATCACAGAGACATGGAATGGTTTGGGTGGGAGAGGACCTGAAGATCCCATCTTGTCCAAGACCTTCCACCAGACTTTGGTTTCTCCAAGCCCTGGCCTTGAACCAGGCCAGGCAAGGCTTAAAAGTAACCTGAACATGGTAAAGAAATAATTCTTGCTGCTGTCAAAATGGAGAGTTGGCAAGTTCTCAGAAAATTCCCCTTGCTTGGATTTCTTGAGTGAACTCGTGGGTACTGAGGATCCTTCAGGTATCCTGCTCAGGACCAAACTTGAGGAAAAATAACAGTCTTATCAAGCAAAAATACTTAAGGGTAAAAAGTTCACAAAGCAGAAGAAATTAATGACTGATTGTCCAAGCACTCCTGGGAACTGCTTTTTATAAGTGAATTTTAAAAAGTCAAAAGGCAGCAGATGACAGAAAATAAACACAAATGCTCTCACAGCAGCCAGGGATTATATTCTCCCCTATGATGGTTGAAAGTGTCCAAACAGCACTGCAGATGTTGCTAAAATGATGCCATTGAAAAGGGTGATAACATTATTGTTACTATTACTATTATTTTTTTTTTAATGCAAAGTTTCAAATCACTACATTGCATTTTTTTAATAAATGTTTCTCTAGAGTTTTCAGGATAACAACATCAGGAAAAGATCTGCACTGGTCTAAATAGCTAAAATTAATTCGGGTATCACAGGCAAATTCTCATATTGGTTGCATGAGAGCTCAAGGAGAGCTGAATTACAAAAGATGATCTTGACTGTAGAATTTTTTACCTTCTGAGCTGTTGAGGATGAAGGGCTAATGTCCACTGATTAATTTATTAATTTATTAATAAATTAATGTATTAATTCAATTTATTACTGAGGTCATTAAATAACATGTGGTTTCTTTTAGAAATGAAGGCTGAAAATAACCCCCAAAGTTTAGTACTTAAAAATTAAACTTAAAAATTTAAGGGAAAGCTTTTTCTTTGTATACATGAAAAGAATATTCTCCGATGTGGTAGCTATTAACCAGTGATATTTGATTCTGATTTTTTTTGTATTTGAATAAAAAGATTTATTTTGAAGAGTCATATCCTAAATTCTTTATTCATTATTCCCCAGAAATAAGTATGCATTGAAGCATTGGCATGTTAAAAGGGTAAAAAATTAAATAAAGTTTAAAAAAATTAAATACAAGGGTGGACAAAGAAGCAGAGAGATCTGAAAAAATTAAACCCCAAAGTACTCAACAATTTATTTTCCACTTTTTCAAACACTGTTCATGTTTCATTTGTTCACATTGACACGCCCTGCTGGACTCCAACCTCCACCAACTCCCCCCCCCCCCCGAATTTATGACATTTTATCCTCCCAAAACTCATCAAATTTGGCCCTGAGAGCTGCAGATGCTGCGCCACGCAGGCTGGGCTGTGTCACACCACCCAGCACCACCTCTGTGTACATGAAAACCCCTTTATCTTGGAAAGGAAGGGGTGATAAGATTACATGTCCTTCACAGAGGTCTAGAAAAAGTGTCTTTTCTTTCTGAGCCCTGCTCCAGGACTTGGCCCTTGCAGGTGTACAGACAGTGAACCTCTCTTCTTGGCGTGTTGGATGTGCGAGTTACAGACAATAACTGAACAAAAGTATGCAATTACTGTATTCTCTGAGGAGTTATGCAATGAACATCAATTTCAGAGTTCATAGGAAAGGTCTGAGGACATCTCCACTAACACACAATGACATCAGAGACAAATTGGGTTTTTTTTCCTTTGTCCCCTAAATCACAGCAGCGCATGGTATGTTGGATGTTGTTGAAGAACCTTAGTGAAGTTGCCTCAAGAGGTATTTTTTTCAAAAAGTAATGGCTGTAAGAGGAAAGGAGTACCTTGCTTTGGAGCAAAAGCTGTGTAATTGTTGCTTTTTCAGATGTCTGGCCACAGAGGTCTCTGCTCCATTCCCTGCACTTCAGATTTGCAGATTTGCATCTTTAAAGCAGTGGAAACTATTTCTGAGCGGGATTTTACACCAGGAATGATTGTTCGTCAGCTGCACTGCTTTATTGTGTGAATGAGATGGCAGGAGATCCTCTCAAGGGCTAAACCTTATCCCAAGCTTGCCAGGCACTCTATGGATTATAGACATGTTTCATGTAAACATGCAGGGGTAAGCGTACCTAAACACACAAGCATGTATATATATAAACATATATTCACTAAAAATACATAAATATATATTCACTGAGAATGGGAACAGGCTGCCCAGGGCAGTGTTTGAGTCACCGTTCCTGGGAGGGCTCCAAAAAGTGTAGATGTGGCACCTGGGGATGTGTTTTGGTGTGGATGTGGCCGTGCTGGGTTGGTGGCTGCACTCCATGAATCCAGAGGTTTTTCCCAGCCCAAACCACTCCATGGTTCTCTGGAAAGCACACACAATAACCACACAACCGTGCAATTATTATACTGCATTTTCTATTTAAATCATATAGATCATGTATATTTTAAAATTAAAGACACACATATGTAAGGCCTCATCCAATTGTCTTTTATTTATATACAACCTGGCTTATTCTAAGCAGGAAAAGAACTTTTTCTACAGTGAAGATAAATAATTTTTGAGTTTCATGGATGGCAAATATTTACTAAGTGTGAATGGGAAGAGCAAGATACAATGCTTACAGCACCATGGTAATTTCTTTTCGAGAGGGGTGTTGCCAATTGAAATTTTCCCTATTCCAGGTTCCTACAGGCTGACTACGTTGTTCACTTTATTCTTTAAAAATAATGCATAATTCATAACAACGCTTTCAAATCTGCTTTAATCTGCATTTATGAGATGAAGTATATGCAGCTGTGAACAGTCTTTCATTTAGCTTCAAAATAATCTGGCATTAAGCAATAGTTTGCAGGGGTTTATTAACAGAAGTTACAGATGATTTTGATCAATTTGTTTGTCTGTTTATTACACAGTATTACTTTACTCCTGTAGTGTGTTATTTTCTTCTTTCTTTCTTCTGCGCCAGGTGCAGAATTAAATCAAATAGCACATGCTATAAATAAATTTTTTAAAAAAATTTTAAAAAATTAAAATCTGCTTGCCTTCCTTCATTGCTGCTTTGTTCCCCAGTCAGCACTGCTTTATTGGAACAAGCTTGGTCTGGTTAAAGTCTTCCACTAGTGCAGTGCAAGAGTAATTCACGGCTGAACACTCTTGGTGTAACTTTACACCAGAATTCACAGGCCTTTTGTTTGTTGAGGTTTTGAACAGCAGTGGGAGGACAACTGAACCAACATCCCCATAATTTATTCCTTGGTTCAGGAGAAATGACCAAACATCTGAGCTCTGGGGAGAATGAGATTAGGTTTTTATTGTTAAAGACACAGGAATAGATGAAGAAGTCTGCTAGTGATCAGAATGTTATACTAAAATCAAAGGTTTTCACTGGGAGAGAGAAAACCCTTAAAATACTAAAATCAGTTACTAGGATGATTCTCCACCCTACTGAACATTACATTTTTTGATTACTATTTACTATTTATTTATTATTTATTTACCATTTACTATTTATTATTTTATTACTAATTACAATATTCTTTCCTCACATCTAAGTGCGTCTAAGAAGTGATGGGGTTTAAGGCTTCATCCGTAGATATCCACGAAAATAATTTTAACCATTCCTGACGTTCTGAACACACATTCTGGGTAAATACCTTATGTTCTCCCCTCTCTTTCTAAACCGTTGCTGAGACTGAACCTCCTGTGCTATGTTTCTAGTTAAAATAACACTCTGGGATTTTCCTAGCCAAAACCAGAGAATAGCACCCTTGTCTTCAGCACTGCAGCTTCACCTCTGTTGTGTCTTTGAAAAGTGGCATTCTCATTTAATTGGGCTGATATTTGCACGTACTGTGTGCTTTTCGCCAGTAATGTTCTTTCCTATTATGACTGGATGAAAAATCTTCCACGAATTTTCCAGTTTCTCCATGGAAAAAGGATTTCTGATTTGTTTTTTTGAAAAATGCTGCTGCTCGTGGAAACTTTCCAGTATCAAACTGCAGAAGGTCACAGAGGGAAGCTCCTGGCAAGTGCCTGAGTTTCACCTTCCATAATCATCTTGATCTTCTCCCTGGCTGGGCTTCCTAACCTTGAGACCACCAGAACCTTTTCCCCAAGAGGAAAAACCAAAGTGAGGATTCACAGATGATACCCAAGTTGTCTCTAGGGAGAGAAGTGGGAAAGTTCAGCCTCTGAGGTAAAAATGCTGGGTGGAACACTGGAAAAGCCTTCTTTGGAGTTTTCCAGCCCAAAGTGGAGATTTTCACTGCAGAGAAATGGGGAAGCAGAGAGGCTCACCCTGTCCTGCTCTCACCTAATCATCTCACAGATATTATTTCCATCAGCACTGCTAAACAAAGGCAGTTTGGGGAGAATGTGTGAAAGTTTCTTCATTTTTGTCCATTTGGTCTCACAAATCCTGGTGCATCCTGCAGCCATCAGTGTAAATGTTAGTCCCACACCTTTGAGAGAACATTCCAATCTCTGTTCCATAGATTAGCCTGTTTGAGAAGAGATATCCTTACCTGTCCTCCCAAGGGTCACACAGCGGCAGGTGAAGGACACTGGAGAGGAAACTAACACACTTTTCATTCATGAACCAAGCCTTTCTGAGACAGGTTAAAGAGAAATAATGCAGACAGCAACCCCAAGCCTGGTTTGGGGGCTTTGTCTGGGGACTTTTCAAGGCAGAACACCAGCAGAGAATGTTTACAAGATGTATCCCATGCTCCTGTGACTAGGACATAGCCATGACACCACACTGATGTTAAATCTTTAATCTGTGCACACAAGTGTGCCTAGCTGGAACACCCACACATGGTCTCTTCACTTCTCACACCTCATATTGGGGAAGGGACATAAAGTTTTGAGGTACGCTCCCCGCTTTGGGGGCTTTCACAAGGACTGGGGGCCATTTGGGTTCTGAGTCGGAATAGCTATTGACCAGTCATTCTGTGGCTGAGTGAAGGGATTTTGTCTCGTTTGCTGTGGCACAGAGCTGAGCGCGGCCTGGCCCTGTGGCCCTCAGGCCTGACAAGGCCTGCAGAGAGCTCCAGGCAGGCCGCAGCCCTGGCCTGGCAGCTCTGGGTGATTCAGATTGCTCAGTCCTGGTGAGTTCTGCTGCACTCTGCTTTCCCCATCAGATGGGTGATTTGTGAGTCACAAATGGAGCTGACTCAAGCAAACCTCTCAGTTGTATCCCCACACTCACTCACACCTGAGAGCATGGAGAGAGGCAGAGTGGGGGAAGCTCAGTCACCAGTGTAGATCTAGATTACATCTGGGCATTTGTTTGGAATGTTTGGAACATTATTGCCTTCCTCAGCATTTTAGAGAGTTTCATCACTGCTGAACGATCTGATGAACATGATATGGTCAATTTCCAAAGTACAGAGCAGGGATTCCATTGGAATGTACCCCAGCATGACAAGGAATTAAAGCAAGGTTTATATTTTGAACATTTGGTTTTGCTGTTTTTTTGGGTTTTTTTTTCTTTGTATTTTCTTCTAGAAAGTTTTCTCCCTATCCCACACTCTGGTGTGGAACTGATTTTTATCTGAATTTCCAGCCTTTGCTTCATGAGCAATGGTGAGTAAACCATCAAATTTCTTTACTGCTCTGTCTGGACCACAGACAGTGATAGAGATCTCTTATTGTGGAGATATCTCTTGCAGGGCAGCTGCTCTCCCTTGCTGTAAAATCTGCCATGCAGTCCTCCCCAGCTGCATCCACTGCATGATTAATGCTGTTTGATGCCTGGCCATGGAATCTACACCTTGGACATATGTCCCTCACACCATCCTTTTTCTCTTTCACACTCTTTGGACAGCACTAGCAAAAATGTTTTACAATCTCTTGCATCATTTACCTTACAGTCTTCCTTTTTTCTTCCTTGCATTTAAAATAAAAGTATTGTCCATGTGCTTCTTTTCTCTGTTCCTTCTTTCTGCCTCTCTGCTGGATTTGGGGTTGGGAATTTGGTTTGGAGCTTTCTTCCATTCCCACTCAGACCTTTAAGTACATTAAATGATATTTTCTACATTTTTGTCATTGCATATCCTTGTTCCACACCACTCTTGATGGCTGACAGCCCAGACAGTTTTCCTTTTTGGTGACTTTTCTGTCAAAAAGATGAATATGCAGTGGGAGCCTGGTACAGCCACTGTCATACAGCTTCTGAGGGATTAAAATCTGCCCGTTTACACTTTACATCCAGTGTTTTCACTAAAGCCCCCATTCTCTGGGGCTAAATGCCAGATAAAAATGTGAATTTTCACCTGCTGTATGTTCACAATTAGGAAAGAGAAGCATTGAACATGAAGGCTCTTGCAGAAGTGTAAAGACTGTGATTTTTGTTAAAACTTTGGAGTTGAGAGCTCTGTTTCTGAAGGCATCTGACAATACCTTTGTCCTTGACAGAAGCTTCTGGAGGTCACCAGGCAACTCAAGCACAGCAAATCTTGTCTGTGACTGTTCCTGACACTGAGGACCTCAAAGAAAAAAAAAATATCAAGGTATGTAAATAAATCGCAGGAGCCAAGGGTTTAGATTAAAAGAAAAAACATTGTACAATATAATAAAGCCTTTCTCTTATGAGTGACAGGGCCCTTTCACACTTTATCCTCCTGAACTCCTGGTTAAAAGAGTAGCTGGGCCTCAGAAACATATCATGTACTTCCCTTCCCTTTCCTTCCCTTGCTCTTTATTAACAAAAATATTTAGATAAAAAGGGGTCCTTATTTCCTAACAGTTCATCCGCCTCTCCTGTTTATTCTCTACCTGGTGTCACAGTCCTCTGAGCCTTGGCGGTGTAATAATTTCCACAGCAGTCCTGCTGGGATGTCACAAGCAGAGGATTAGGATTTCAGACTCTTAATAAGTTAAAAAAGAAAGATGAATGCTTAAACAAAGGCTCTGTCTTCATGTAAATATCCTCAATAATGTACAATAAGGAAAGAAAAACAGGGGAAATGTCTAATGCCTAAGCAGAGCTGTGCAAGAACAGTTTAGCCTGTTCAAACTTTTCCACAAACTCCCAGATGGGCTTCAGGAATGCCATTGCCTTTTGTTTTCACTCTCCACCAGAAAGCTGCCTCTGTATTTTTTTTGGGCAGAAGAAACTGCATGGAAAAGCTTCAGACTGGCCTGAATAAAATTTTAATGACCTTTTTTTTTTTTTTTTTTTCTTTTTGCACAGCTAAATGGCAGGATCCCACCTAAAACAAAGGCCTGGATTCCCAAAACAAGCACAGAGGATTCCTGTGAGACGGAAGCAGAGCAAGGTGGGTCTGAGATGGGCTGGGCAGACCCAGGCTGTGCTGCTGTGATTCACATTGAGGGCTTGGGGCTGTGAAAAGAACACCAGATGTGGTTCTGAGGGGACCCTCCGTGGTTTTTGTAGGGTTATTGTCACCTGCATGGTGGATCACACCAAAACAGGGAGGTGGGTTAGCCAAGCACACCAAGAACTGAGCTCCTAAGATCTCAATTCCAAGCACTGCGGAGCCTACAAAGCAATTAGAGAAATTTGAATTTGAAACCATGAACTCAAACCTCCAGGTGTAGCTCACCTACCTCAGAAGCAAGCTAAAATAAGCCCTAGGGGCCAGGTTGTGCCATCAGGATTCCCATGAGGAAGTTGTTTGTTCTCCAAGTAAATCTCTCTGAAACCCATCCTGTTCAGAGCAGCAAAATCTGCTGTAAAAGAGGTACCAGTGAATGGCCATGTGGCAAAAAAAAAGAATCCTATGAAAAATTATGCTTCCATGTCTAGGTTCTCTAACAGAGTTACTAAAATAAGGTATGTAAATGTATTTTTACTGTTACCAGAATAGTATTTCAGTGATAGCTCTCCAAGTCACAGCATTCCAAGTCTTTGTAGGATGGTACAACCACAGTCCTTGAAAAACCTTAATTTTTTCTCTGAGACTAAATCATACTGATAATAAACCCCAAAATTCTGAGACCTTCAAAAAATAATGTCCTGTTTTCCATGGAATATGTGCCACTGCAATTCTACACATCCTGCAGGCAGATAATTTTATGCTCTGGCTAAAAGAAGCAGCACAGATCTTAAAAAGACTGGTATTTTAAACATTATATTTTGTTTACCACCAATGGTAATGTCTTAGGTTAAACACTTCTCTCCAAAGCACTACATTGCTTACCTATCTGTCTCTGAGGAAGTCCCAGATTCTTGAGAATAAAGCCCAGAAATAAAAAGTGGCCATTGAGTACTCTGGATAAAAGGTCTGCTATGCTCTTGTTGCAGCAGGTTTTCAGGACTGCATTTGCATTTCGTGTGTGTGTTACATGGACCAATTAGTAATACCCTGATGAGTTTTCTTTTAGGTGCCTGTAGCAAGACATTGTGTAATTTGTTCTAGCTGTGGTTTCATTTGCACATGCAGTCATTACAGCTATATTTGCAAATTAAGCATGTATTCATGTGCACACGTGGGATAACCATAGACACTTATTTCTTTTACTGTTTGGACTATATTTATATTTTCAGGTCAGTGTTTATCCAGTTCGCAAAAGTCTTCCTTCTGGATGGGAGCAATTGTAGCCTGCAAAGTACTTACCTACCCCAGAAAATGAGTTTGCTGGCATTTTTACAGCTCCATCTCTACACCAAGTTGTGGAATATAGTGATGTCAAAAAACTCTCTCCACTGTAAGTGCATTTCTTGGTGGTTGGGGGGCAAAGCCTTCCAGAGCTGAGCTATTCTCTCTGGTATTTTACCTGTTGCAACATTGTCTAATCAACCACACATTTCCACAGCTTTTGGGGTGGATTTCTGGCTGGTTTTCTGGATTTCTGACACTGAATTCTGGATTTTCAATGGGTTATACTACAAGATGAAAGGTACCCCCTTTTCCCCTACCCTATGCTACCCTATCATTACACACACACAGCCAGGAAAATCAGGACAAAATGAGAATTTAATGCCACAGGCGGCATGTAGGGAATTGGATGGCTTTTTTGGGTGGGTGTTTTTTGGGTTGTGGTTTGAGTTGGGTTTTTTTTTCTTCTTTTACAAGAAATTGTGAGAAATTAATTTATTGCTGCGTCAAAGGCAAGAGGGGGAACGACAGGCGGGGTAAATAAGTAACTCCAAATTGTTTTCCCCTGTGTGCTGTGCCAGAGTGGAACAATCTGTCACCTGCAGATCAATTACACCTTGGCAAGTGGTGGCAGGTTCCAACTGCCATGGTATGTGGCCCTAAATAATGTTTTTACACTTAATAAGTGCAAAAAACACTCAGTGCAGGCACCCCCTGTGGATGAATTGTGTGTCATTGTGCACTCTCAGGGCTTTTCAGGTGCAAGACCACCACTCATGCATCACCCAAAGCATGCTGTGAAATCCCTGGTGTGAAAAAACTCCGTGTGTTTGTTCCACTGGGAGAAATTTTGGTAAAGAACACGAGGTTTTGGGGTTTTTTTTGTTCACAGCATCCAAATCCAGGCAGCAGTAAACACTTCAAAGCCCCCAGCCCTTCCAGAATCAGCCCTGGGAAACAGGATATGGGACTTAGCATGCTGAGTAGTGAAAAAAAAAAGCCAAAAAAACAAAAACCCCACCACTTTTATGTAGACAACGTTAAAATAACAGGAAAGCCAACTTCTTGCAGAGCCAAGGATCCCCAAGGACTTTAAACAGGAATTGTCTTTCTGCAGTTGCACATCTGCAGGTGCAGATGGAAACATCTTGGAGTAGGAGCCACAAAGGAGACTTTTTTCCACTATGGCTGATGGAAAAATGTGTGTTTTGAAAGTCAGAGGAACTCCCATAGGATTTTAGGGTGTTCCTGTTTTAAGCTGGATAACCTGCCACCACAAAATCCTGTCCAGTTCAGGATTCATTTAATTTCTTGTTCCTGAAAGACAGGGCTTCAAAACTACTGCTTATGTGTCTGTGAGGCTGAGGGGCTACAGGGAACACAAAATCAGTTTAAAATCCCTTTGTAGGTGTGCAAGGACCTGAAAAGGTGCTAACAGGGAATTCAGCTGCAAGGGTAAAATTGCTACAGATTTTTTAAAATCCATTATGAAAAAAATCTATGAATTCCACAGCCTTGTGATGGTAATATGCACCCCAAAACTGAACTTTGCCTGCAGCTTCCACTGAGGAAGCAGGCTCAGAAGTGCACAGAGAGGGGGATTCAGAGAGCAGGAGTTTCTTTTGGGAAGGTAAAATGGAGCTGTTAAGGACAAAGCTGGGAAGTTCTTTATTTTCTGACTGAAGAGTAAATACTTGGATGGCCAAAGGAGCTGGATTTAGGCTAGGCATTACAATAACAGCCCCTCTGACAGCTCATTTTGGATCGTGGTTTGGTTTTGGGGGGGTTTTTTGTTTGTTTTTTTGGGGTGATTTTTTGTTTGTTGGTTTTGTTTGTTTTGGTTTTTGTTTTTGTTTTTGTTTTTGTTTAGATGAATGAAAGATTCTTAGAAGAAGGGTTCTGTCATTTTTAGGACTCACTGTTGTCACTCTCTTTTGTAGGCCACAAGTCAGTTTCTAGGACACATAACTATTACTTTATTTTCAAGCTTTTACCGAATGCATTGCATTTATCAAAAGCATTGCAAGTGATCAACCAACTGATTATCTTTACCATAGGAAATGAATGGCCCCTCATTTGCAACTTTCCTCAAAAATTATTGCATGATTTGTGGATCAATATAACACCATCCTAAGCCATTTCATGGAATATTTTCATGAAACAGATAGATGTGAGAGAAATACTTTTACAAAAATATTTTCTGTTGTTTTTCTTAGTGCAGACAATAAAATCCAAATACCAGTCAATTAAAGGCTTCACAGTGTGGTAAGAAAAAAAAAATGATGCCTTTAATAACAAAAGATTTTGCACTACAGGAATTAATAATTTTATTAAAAGGAGCCAGCATGAATATTAGACTGCTAAAGATACATCTTTTTTTTTTCAAAGGCAGAGTGTGTATGTCAGTAATTTACTTCAGAGTTGCCTACAGCAATGACATTTTTACAGTGTTTATTAAATTTTAAATTCATTTCTAAATTCATTTAATATATTAAACATTTTAAGTGTTTATTAAATCTGGGCTGGAGGGACTGCTGAGGTTAGCCATGAATTAAGCTGGAGGAGGTGCAAATGACCTCTGTGCGCTGAGCAAGCTGTGACGGGGGTCCAAACGCTTGTTTAACACTGCTGGAAACCTCAATGAAACACCACATTTTGCTTTTTCACCACCAGCAGACCTGCAGGCATTTGTGACACACTGCTTTGCTTCCCAAGCACTGGGAAAGGGATTGTGGGCTGTGCCAGAAAGAGAATTCCTTATATTGCCCCTTTAATTTGGACTCCAACCTTTTCTTTTTCCTCATGTTTGCATTCTAATATCTTCAATGAAAAGCTAGGGTTTTTTGTTACCTCAGAACTCCCAGGTGCTCTAATAACGCAAATAACAATATAGTGGAGCAGTAATTCTCTCATTTTTCTTACAAGAGGGGGAAAGGGATGAAAGGCTGTAAATAAACAGCTTTATCACACCAAACCACATGAGGAAGATGGAGAAAGCCTCTTTGCCAGGGCTGCAGTGACAGGGAAAGTGGCACGGTTTGAAGCTGAGAGTTTTAGGCTGGGTGTGAGGAATGTATTTTTGTGGGGTGAGGGTGGTGAGGCACCAGGACAAGATCCCAGGGAAGCTGTGGACGGATGCTCCGTCACTGGATGTGCTCAGTGTCAGGATGGAGTGGCCTTCCATGACCTGTTGAAAAACATCCCTGCCCATGCCAAATGATCTCCAAAAACCCCCTCTAAACTGAGCCACAACATAAACTAAGGCATAACATAAATTCACTTTCTTTTCCTACGACAGCTTCCTGATTCTCCATTCGTGAGATCCCAGTACCCTCCAGTTCTGGTCCCCTCTTTGCTCCCCCATAACTTTGGGAAAATGCCTTGACCTGGAAGGCTCAGGTGAGTCATTGCTGCTGAGGAACAAGGTGGTTAGCCAGGCTGTGCATGAAGGTGCATTTTTGTATTTATTCCATTGATTGTCTGATTCATGAGCAGGCTGGAGCAATCAGGTGCTCACCCAGCAATGTGGAACAATAGGAACATTGAGTACATTTCCAATGTAAAACACCACCTGAGGTTTCCTTGCCTTCTAACAAAACTTATCACAGATCTCAAAATAAAATAAAATGTCTATTGACCTTTTTTTTTTCTTCCCTGGCCCCAAAGAATGCTGAATTGCACAGGTAAAATAAAACATGCATTTGACTTTGAGATTGTACTGAAACATGATATTGCTGCAACCTTCTTTTGCACTTGTTGCTAAGAGGGGAAATTGCACACAAAGAAGAAACTCTGGAACAGTTTATTGCTACACAAATTTAATTCCATGTAAACATAGGGAAGGCGGCATGTTGATATGTTTACTATAAAATTCTCAGTGCATATGGTGAGAAGGACACAGGTTTGCAGCTTGGGGAAAGCCAGTTCCTTCTGGAGCTTTCTAGGAGGAGAAGGAGATTTTATAGCACTGACCTTTATTTATGGTTTGTGGCCTTGTATCCTGTGTGCTGAAACGTTCAGCATGTCTTATCTGAAGCTCTGCTTCAACTATTACACTAGAAAGAAAATTTCACACAGACAGGTAAATTGCACAAGCAATTTATTGAGTGGTGGGGCTTTTTTGAGTTTCCCACTGAAGCCAATTTAAAGTGTAGATATATGGAGGGTTTTTTCAGTTGGTATTAAAAAAACCAAAGCATTAGCGAACCACATTGTTAAATGGTGAAGTCTACCATAATTGAATTATAGAAGTAATTGCATATAGAAATATAGAAATAAAATATCTGGTATGCTGAGGGAAACTGTACTTCTGTAGAGAGTTGAAGATACTTTCCCTTATTCCCGTGTGACTTCAAAAAATGGGTAGTAATCTGGATTACGTTTTCCTCTTGTTGTGGTTTTCTAGTTTTAAGCTCCTCCAAGCATTTTGCATTTCTGCCCTAGGTGTGTGAAACCTGTGACTAGTTCAAATCTATCAGCACTGCTGTGGATTATCCAGCCCTGTCCTGGCTAAAACAAACTCTGATCTCACATTGATGTGGCAGGTTCATGGGACCCTTCAGCCCCAACTAGTTCCACTAGATCCACAGCATTCTTGTGCTCAGACACGGGGCTGCTCTGAAGAGACTCAGAGTCAGAACTGGTTTCTTCACCTTTTTGTTTTTTTTAAGGAAACAAACTTGTTTTAGAACAAGCAGGGAAGTCAAAACTTTAGAAATCCCAAGCACCAACCAATAAAGGAACTCACAAAATCTGCTATGATAAGGGACCATTCTTCAAGGTGATTCAGGTCAAGGTGGCAGCTAAAACATTGTGTTTCCCTCACTGGTTTAGGCGTTTAAGTCCCTTTAAAAATCTGGCTTGCACTCACATTTATTATACTTAGACATCAGAACACTGGCAGTGATACTTTTATAATTCACATTTTGTTTACAAAGTTTTTATGAATGCATGATTTCTGTGAACCCTATACTGACTGAATTTCATATGTTTTCCTTCCTGCTGGGCTTCCCCTTTTTGTTCCTTAACTTTCCTCTAGGAAAAGAGTATGGAAAAAATCAAGTTAGATACTGGATTTAAAGAGCTTGACCTTTTTCATTATTTAAGAAGCCAATAAATCATCAAATATTCAACCTCATTCTATGGTAGACTTTAAAGGTTCAAGATCCCTTCCAAATTCCTCTCTCTCAGTATCATAATTGTCAGCTGTTTGCAGCAGTGATAACAATCTGTCTTCACATAAAAATTATGGACAAAAGATAATTAGAACTCTTCAGACACAGCTGCTCCAAGTTTTAACTTAAGTTTTCCAGCAGGAACCCACACTTGCCAGCTTCAATTGCAGCTCTTTAACCTGGGTTGGGATTTTCTTTTTTAACTTTTCTAGGAATATGAGTAGCAAGGTCACCAGAGGAAAAGGAAATTTCTCACTTACGCCAAGTGAAATGGAACAGACCTGGTTTATTTAAGTTTATTTTAAAGGAAAGCCTGCCAGAATAGGTCTGTAGAGACCTCAGACTGGTCAGGGAGAGACATCAGACTTTGTTTCCCTCTGCTGTCATTTTACTCAGGTTTCGCTGTAGCTTTAGAACAGAAAGCAACTGGAACAAACTTCAGAGGAAAATGAAAAGAAGATGCAGCAGCTGGTAGCAGATCTGGAGTCCAAGGCTGTTCACCTTGCTAAAATCTTTTGGAAATATTTATGAGATGTACCAAATGGTAATAAGGTCAGGATAAATCTCACTGAAACTTCTGGGAAATGGAGGTTTCTTAGCTGAAAGTACCCAGTTTATAATGTGGTACCAAGCCAGATAATGTCCACATAGCTCTCAGAAGCAAAATATTCAGTAGTTATTGTATGCTGCATTCAGCAATAAACAGGAGTTCTTCTGCTCAACTGTATCATTTAGAAATAGAAAATGGGCAAATGTCAAAGCCAAATCAGGAAGCTGAGGCTTAAGGATAAGTTTATTCATGTAATTAGCGAGGTATGAATAACCTTGGGTGAGGGAGACACAGCATCAGTTAAACTGGAAGAAATTCAGGCACCACATCATTAGGGAAAGCACTGAAAAACAAACAGAAATTCTGGAGCTCAAAGTTACTAAGCAACTGCCTTAAAGGATGAATTATTAGACTGTGCATTTATCCTTGTTTGTCCTACTTATTGAATTCACTGCAAAGTTATTGCTAAGCAATAAACTAACCCGGGAAATTTCTCAGGTATTATCTCAATTTTATTCCCAATGCTTTTTATTTGCCTGGAATGCATTTCATTAACACTTTGTAAATGTTTATGACATTTAAAAAAGACAGCCTATGCAAACTGTGGTGTGATGATTCCAATCAAGTGGGCAAATTCCCTAAGGATGTGAAGACTACAGTGCTGCAGGAAAAAGCACACAAGATCTGTACTTTCTCTCATGTCTGTAGCTGGCTAAAATAAAGGACATGTAAACACCAATTACTGCTCTACCTTGCTCAGACAGCAGGGTGGGAGTAATACCTGGGGAGGGGGAGGATTTTTTGAAAGAGGAATTTCAATAAATCTGTGTGTGACCCTGATGCAGAACTGAGCCACTGAGCTGACCAAGAGCCTCACAAATGTGATGGATCAGTCAGAGCTGCTGTCCGAGCACTTTCCTTCTTTTCCTCAGGTGATTTTAAATCCCACAGGATGGGCAGAGGTATGGTCCTGACCACATCTCATCAGCAGGAAAAAAGAGGAGGGATGTTTCTCCTTGCAAATCAACAGAATTTTTTTTTGTGGGCTCAGGGAAAAGTTTTGATTGTTGTTTCTGCCATTTCATGGCTGAGTATAAAACTTATTACAACATGAAATCTCATTCATTCTCTGCAGTCTCTAAGGACAACTTTTATCTCCAGGAGAGCAATCCTTCCTCATGACAGCAGCAGTCTTTCTGCTGTACATTTAATTTAGACTCTCCCACAGACTCCACAGTCTCTCCTAGAGACTGAATTTATGTCTCCCAACTCCTATTTGTGATCCTATTTAAATCTTTTGTACTGACCTACAAGCTTTTTAAGATCCATAACTTACTTCATTTAGTCACACAGTTTGGTGAGGAAAATCTAGGTAGACTTTGTATCATTTTAGGACACAGAAATTCAGTTGCGTGAAGAAGGATGTTATGAGATATTAAAACACTGAATGGACCCCATTCAAGTGACAGTTTAATTTTGTCACATGCCATGAAATGATATATCCAATTGGCCCCCTCTGGACTTTAGGAGGCAGCTGAGACTGTATAGCATCAAATTGAAGGTTCATAGAAAAATGATGTAATTGATTTTCCACTAAAGAAAGCTGCTGTGACAGAAACTTCTTCGTTAAACAAATCATAACACTTTTGATCTTTTGTTTTTTTTGTAAAAATAAATATTGGAAAATGTTTAAAAGTATCCAAAGGCTCATTTTTATATTTTAAATGTATGTTTTATTGATAATTTCAAAATAACTATTTGCTTTTGGATTTTCTTACAAGGTTTCAAAGGAATTTGAATTCCAAATAAAATGTTTTGCTTTTATTAAAGTAAAATACTTATGTGGATTCAGTTTGGTCTTTCCAGACGTGTGAATGTATTCATGAGCTGACAAGGCATAACTAAGACTATGGCATAAAATATGAATTCATATATAATAATATAATAATTAGCAAGATCAGTAATCTCACATAAAGCCGTGAGTCACTTCAGTTAGTCAAAGAACAAATACCCTGTAGCCATGTAAAAATTTAGTAAATTCACAGTAAAGTATGTTCAAAACAAGTTTACTTTTACAGGAAAGTAAGAGCTATTTCAGAGTCAGCCCTCCTGGAGTGAAAAATTATCATTTTCAAAGCCAACACCATCGGGTCATACTCAAATGGTGATAGTCACAAAAGGCTGTGAACTACAACTTCATTGATGTGTCTTGCATCGATTCCACCTTGAGTCTGGAAAAACTAAGGCCCAAACATGTGAAATGCACAGCACAAAGAGACCTTTAGATTTCTGTGTATTTTAGAGGCGAGCAAGCATTAATGTTGCTGTTGGACAGACACAAGAGATGTGACTTCAGCAAGTCTGAGAGCTGCTCCTCGGGGAGGAGCTGCTCTGAAAGCCCTGACATCCCAACAGAAAAAAGTACAGCTGAGGAACGGCCCAGAACAGCCTGCATGGGTTTGGTACAGCAGCCCCACAACAACCCCAAAGCGCAATATTTAACATTTTTAGCATGGATTATTGCTGCTTATCGCCTGGGCCCTGGTGAAGCACAGAGCTTAAGCACAATCTAATCCCTCTGCCTTGAATGAGCTTTGAGTCAGTTGCTTTTTTTGTGTTCATGCCCTTTATTGTAAGTGTTTTCTGATGCAAAGCAGAGCCCAAGTTGGTTGTACTGCCTACTTGCATACAAATGCTGTGGTTGTTGTTTCATATGGTTAGCTACCAAATCCTGAAACAGGGAACCTGTCCAAAGATTCCAAAGCAGCATCATATCACACTCCTTATTGGCCAGCATCCCTTGTACACAGCATAATATACGTGGAAATGTGATTCCTGCCAGGAATTTGGTGCTCTAAAACTTCCCTTACTCTTTGGAGCATCACTTACCCTCTGAAATCTCTTCAGAGCAACTACACAAAAGAAACATCCTGCCTAAACAAAAAACATGTTCATTCTGATTTTTCTGTGATTTGAAAAAATAATGTGTAGGTTTGTGACTGGGGTTGCTTCATCAGCCGACTCCAGTGTAATATTTGCTCATTGAGGAAAAATTCAGCAGGTTAAGCTAAATGTTTAGTCGAGTCAGATGGTTAAAAAACAACAAAACAAAACCATGCAAAACCACCCCTCTGTCTGTATAGTCCCTGTACAGGACATCTAGAAAATATCTTCAAAAAGAATTAATAAGACATATAAATGTAAAGTAAAGTTGAGCATTTCTGCAGATCTACCACAATTTTATTTCACAGTCACAACCAGCTGAACACAAAATATGAGGTTTTCTCTGTTTAGAATAAACAATTGTTCTGATTGTACCCTACTCTTAATAATTTTTTCCTCTTTGTTCAGTGTGAAATAAGATCATCCCATACATACAGACATGCTAATGACTCATTTCAACACTTGAAGGAAGAAAAGCTTAAATGAAAGCATAGCACAAAGAGACTTTGGCAGTAGGTCTGAACCACAGCAATGCAGCTATGAACATAATTTTGGGGGAAGAAAAACCCTTTTAATCGTATTTGGCTTATGATTTGAATGTTTTTCTCATTGATTTCATTCCTACAGGTTTACAAGGCAGTGAGAGCAAAAAGTGAGAATGGTCGAGTTCTATCAGTAACCTTGGAAAATAAGACAACTCATGAACTTGATAACTATTTCTTTCTACTTAATCACGATGGAAAATTACCAGTTCCCAAAGATGTAGCCAAATAAATGGTGTACAGAGGGGGTATATGGGAAAGGCAGCTGAAATACACAAGCAAATATAAACGACTTTGCAAAACTTAGAAAGTGCTGTCTAGAGTTGAAATATTAGTGTTGTCGTTAATACTGATGCCCTAAGTAAGTTTGCCAGATCAGTGTGAGAACCACATAGAAAGTAAATTATTAAGCTTTCCCTGACTCTTGAATAAAAGAACTGTTCATTTTTAAAGAATATGTCCCTGAAAGGACATGTTTGCACAAGGGGACAAAGAGCTTTACACTTTGCTTTGTTTTGTTTCCTCTGAAGAAAGTATATGTCCATTGTGAGAAAACAGGAAAAAAAAAGCAATATAGGAAGGAAGAAGAGACCCAAAAATTGCTTTGATGTGTGTAAAATGATCTGTTTGTATAACAAAAGAAAGCAAGTCCAGAGAAGGACCACAAAGGGGATCAGAGGGCTGGGGGAACAGGCTGGGAGAGCTTGGGGTGTCCAGCCTGGAGAGGAGAAGGCTCCAGGAAAACCTCAGAGCCCCTGGCAGGGCCTAAAAGGGGCTCCAGGAGAGCTGGAGAGGGACTGGGGACAAGGCATGGAGGGGCAGGACACAGGGAATGGCTTCACACAGAGAGAGCGTAGATTGAGATTGGATATTAGAAGATCAGGAGGAAATTGTTCCCTGGGGGATTGCTGAGGCCCCTGGCACAGCTGGGGCTGCATCCCTGGCAGTGCCCAAGGCCAAGTTGGACACTGGGACAGGGGAAGGTGCCCCTGCCATGGCAGGGTGGTGGAACAACAGGAGATTTAAGGCCTTTTCCAACCCAAACCATTACATGATCCCTTGAAAACACCAGATTCACATGGGTGGATCTCTGCTGACCACCAATGGTATTACCCATATTTACTCATATTTATGTGTTTAAATTATAGAAAATGGGGTCTGATCTTAGGAATTTTGAAATAATTGTAAATTTTGGAATAAATTTGCAAAGTCTTCCCCTTTTGTTTTGTGTTCCCTGGATTCATCTTATGGAGGGTAGAAGAACAGATAAGGGGGGAAAAGCCTTGGTTATGGCTCTCTCCCAGACCCTTTTAAACTTATTTTGGAGTCTTGCTTGCTCTTCTGGAGGCAAGGGTTAGCAGTAGATTTCTGTAAGTGTAGTTTCCTCACTGTTGTGTGTACAAAAGTGCATTTCTTGCAGAACTCACAATGGAAAAACCAAAATACAGTGCCTTCAATTGCCCATGCTTCAGCCATCTTTATTGCTGTTTTCCTTTGAAGGCAGCTATCACCTAAGCACGTTGCAGTTTTGTTTTTAAGTCACTGAAAGAACTCAAGATGTGGACAGAAATCTCAGTGTGACTTTCAATAGCTGATATTTATCTTTAAATTAATTAGATGTGCTGGGGGGGTTGCAAATTTTGTGTAGGTGTATAAATTTAGATACTTCTAAAACCCCTAAATACCAGCACCTTGAGAAATACCAGTATCAGTTTTCAGGGACATCCTTCCAGGAAGTAATAAGCTCTCCTTGTAGAACAAAATTAATTTCTATCTGACATTTACTGCACATGGTCACTGGTTTAAAGAAATGGGTTATTTCAGGATACAAACTGGGAAAAACAAAGAAGTTTGTAGGATTGCTGCACAGATTATGTAGGAAATAAGAACATATTTCAGAGATGATTAAACATCTAAGCACTTAAGCCCTACTATCAAATGCAAATTATTGAAATATGTATACTGCCATTCATTAAAATTAAAGCAATGCATGGAGAACATACGGACTGAGTTTTATTTTTTAACCCTTGCAAGAAGAGGGGCTCAGGCAGATGTTTTTGCCAGATGTAGGATGGAATGGGATAATAAATAAGAATAAGCAAACAGCTCCCATCCACTGAGGACTTTAGTCCTGCTTGCAATCTTTGTGGGTCTTGCAGCTCTCAGGATATCTTGTCTCTCTCTCTCTCTCTCTCTGAAAATCTCCCCCCACATGAGGTCCAATGAGCGGTGGGATTGTTACTGATTGTTCCAAACCTGCAGGCACCACACCACCTGGGACCAGTGACCATTTTCCACTTTACCTCCAATACCTGTGAGATTATTTTCACTTCAGGCAGCCACTGGTGTCACACAGCTGTAGGTCAGTAAAGACACTTCCCTCTTGTATTCCCTCTTGCCTACACCAAGGCAATAGGTCCCTCTCTCTTTCCCTTCTCAGCCCAAGGCATGGGAATTTCCACACAGCTTCCATCCCAAGGGACCACCCATCCCCAGCTGCTGACAACATTTACTAGATACTGTGCATTTCCCAAAGAGGAATGAAGCCACATTCTTTGACCTTTCATTTTGCTCTCACAGCAGCTCTGTTCCACTTACAATGCACGGTCCTGCCTAGCTGGGTTCTGCAAGACTGGCTGTAAAACCAGTTTTAAGGGTGGGTGTTTACAGGTGGCATTGCTTGCTCGCTCATTAACTTCTCAAACAGCCAGAATCCAGGAACTGAGTATCACAGTTATGAGCTTAAAAATAAACATTTGGGATTATTGTCCTGTTCTCCTGTGCCCTCCATCCCCCTTTGGTGTCCACCAAAAGCATCGTGGTGCCACAATGTGAAGCCAGGAGCTGCCACATCCTGAATTCTGCATGCAGCTCTGAGTGCTTCATATTGAAAACCAGCAGGATGATAAAAGGCTGACATAGTGCAGATAAAGGATAAGGTCCATGAACAGGAGTGGCAGGGAACTGGGAACATACACACTGAAGCTCCTCAGGCCGCAGACCACGAAAAGCACAAGGAACATGCAGGTAGGCAATGACTTGATTGCTTCTTCAAATAAGAGAGTTAGGAAACATCCAGCAACACACCAAACAGAACTACAGCCTTGCGGGTTCAGCTAAAGCAAAAAAGGAAACATGAAAATTGTCCAAAAGTGTCCATAAAAACTTAATGGAAGAACAATCCAGCAAGAGCTATTAAATATAGTGGAGAAGACCTTGGAGGGGCAATTACTGGAGACTGTGACTTTTCTGGGAAAGTACTTGTCCTCGTTTGTTATTTTAGGTATCCAGTGTTGAGGGCCATTTCCTTTATTACTCCAGTTATTTTTGGGCTTTTCTGCAGATTCTGAAAACACAACGCTGACACTGTTTGCTGCTGTCATAACTTTTTTTTTTTTTAATTTCCACAAGTATCACGGCATCTATCATGGTGATTGCTGCCCTGTCACTGCAGACATAGTACCACACTCTCTCCCAAAAACAAGGGTTTCCCAGCACTGCAGGTTTAATTCACTCAGGTCCTTTGGCAACAGCCATCTTTGTCCCTTTGGATAACTGGGAAGTCCCAGGCTCTCTCCTCCATTTTGCTACACTGGTCATACTTTATATCTGACTTCTTTGTGCTTATGTGGCAAAATCAGTGAAAGCAAACCCCACAGACAAGAACTGCAAGTCATGGAACAGCTTCCCTTCACAACAAATCACTGTATTTCTTTAGCATATTCATTCTTACACATTTTGAGGCTTATTAAAGACTCCACGCAAGCAGCCATTTCTTTGTACACCTTACACAGCCCATTTCCTCCTGTGGGCAGGTAGAGTGTAGCCAGAACTCATCTCCTTGCTCCTTGGGCAGCATCCACTTCCCACAGTCTGGAAAAAAACAGATTGAGGGGCTACCATGGAAGCCACTCCAATCAAACTCAGTATTTAATGTGATCCTACTAATTTACAGTGCCAGGAAGGTCAAGTGAGAAGCTTTACAAAGAGCTGTATGACTGAGGAGCGGTCAGAAAAAAAGAAATAAATCTGCCTGGTGGTGGTGGTGACTTCTGCTGAGTGGAGCCTTGGATCCAATGGAAAGAGGAAAGCCCCAAGAGGATTAAACAGAGTGGCAAAATAAGCAAATTAGGTGGAAAACTAAGCAAGTTAGGTGTCTTACACAGTAGAGCCTTCCAGCACTTCTTATACACACACACACCAAAAACTATTGCCTGCAAGGCCTGAAAGGAAAAAACTGCAGATTTTTTCTGAGCTTCCCTGCAAGAAACTAAGGAAAGACTTCTGGAACTGTGTCCAAGGTGAGTAGAGAGGGTCTGGTTTTTTCAGCACAACACATGCACTCCCTCCTCTGTGCTAACCTGTGGTATGTGGAGTATTGGGGCCCAACTATAGACTGATCTGAAAGTTTTCTTGCCTGAAGAAAAATACAGAAATAAAGAAATCCCACATTTAATGTTATGTTAACTCCTAATCAACTTCCCAAAAGTTATTTTCCCATTTAAAAATATTTTTTTCATCTGCTGTGAACATAGTAATAGAGTTTGCCACATTGTGTTTGGGCTTTTGGTATTGCCTAAGGATCCAAGGAAAAGTGCACCAGCTTACCACTTAAAAGAGTGAGCCATTCATTCCACCTGCCAGGGATGAAGACAGAAAAGTCTCCTCACACTTTTTTTTAGCTTTGAAAGGGACAAATTATTTATATTTTTTCCCATTCCTGTGAACTGAGAGTGGTAGTACTCCCGTATTTAATGAAATGGGCACAAAGAAATATCCAAAGGTTAGACTGAGACCAACCTCCTGTTTTGACTTTGACTTGGCAACCTTGCTCAAACTAACAGGAAACACTGAAAAACCTTCTCACCAACCTTCTTTTCCTTTGATAAACCCTCATATACATAAATACACAAAAACTTCACCACCGTCCATAGGTGCAGCTGCACGCAGACCTTGTGGGGCAGGCACATTCCCTGGAGTACTGGATCCAAATCCCTACGGTGTGATCACAAATTCTGTCACTCCTCAGAATAACCCCTTTTGCTGCAGAACTCTTTGTTTCAGCCCTGCTGCCTCCTTGAGACATCCAGTCATGGGAAAGGGGCGATTAAAATCCTCCTCCTAACACACTGTGGGAAGAGTCCTTTCAGTTGCTGCCATGGCTACAAGATATAAGCCAAGGTCATTGTTTGTTATGATTGTAGCTGAGCCTGGGTTTTTTGGTTTTGTTTTTTTTAGGGTTTTTTTTTTTGTTGAGTTTTTTTTAGGTTTTTTTTTTTTTTAATCAACAGCTGTTGCATATCAGGGAAATTAAATCATGTTTGAGGCAGATATGAAATGTAGGATTTTTCTAATTCAGGTGAGTCATGCTGGTATTTCTGTCTTCTCTGTGGTGTAATGTCTGATCTCCATTATCTCCACGCTTTAAACACAGAATAACACACCTAATTGTGCTGCACCACAAAAAGGGGTATCAGAGTAACTTCACATGAAGAGCTTGAAATAAACTGGTAGTTACAGAAGTGAGTTAAGTCTGCATGCTTGCAAACTTTGACATTTTACAGATGCGTTTTCTGAAACTAATGACATTGCTGGCAATCCGCACTTGTGCTTTATTTAAGTCGTATTATCCTCTGAATTAATCAGATTTATCAGATTTATTCTCTGTGGATTTAGTATCAGTCACTCACAAGCAACTTCAAAAACAAGATCAACAAGGAGACATGATGTAAAAAATAAGGTCCCCTCTCTTTATAACTGCTAGGTTGGATTTGGTTATTTTTGTGGATATTTCTATTTAAATAAGTTATTTCTAAGTACCTGGATTATAAAAAAATCTTTAAATGAGACTTCTATATGTAGGGTCACTTCCAAGCATGGTGAAACCACACCACAGGATGCAAGAAGCTGGTCCAGGGCCTTTTTCTTGGGTTTTTTTTCCAGGCAAAAACAGAGATAAACCCAACTGCTAAAGTAATTTAAAACAGATCCCGAATTGCTTTATTGTGTATGAACTGGAATAACTTCCTTAAGTGACTAAATGCAGATCAAAATTGCAGCAGCAATGTAGCAGGGCTTTGATGCAGAGCAGAAGCCAAAGCAGTAAATGTGATATGGTGTGATTCTGGATCCCAGACTAATTCTTCTGGGTAGCTTTAACTTAGCAAAATGCAGAGAGCTAAAATACAAAAGGCACAACAGGTAATATTTTGCTTTTTATGTACTTTCTGTTTTTTAAAGCCCCCTTTCAAGTGTAGCCCTGTACAATGGATAACAATGGTTATCAGGTACTCATCACAAAAGTGAAATATTGCCAAGACTTGTATTTCCCTGCAGGAAACTTTCCTTGCTTCTGTATTTTCCTTTCAAAAATGGTGTAAAACACAATGCTTCGCATCTCTAGATGAAATTTGAGTGGTCTCCAAACATCTACTTCCTTTAAAAAAAAAAAATGTATATACACACATATAATTGAAACTGTGCTTATCTCCCATTTCATGTGGACAGTCATGTAATACGTGTTCTTAAATGCATCCATGACCTCAATTAAACCTTACAAGGCACGCTCTTATTTTCCATCATTTCCTTTCTGACAGAGCTGACACCAAGCCAAGGGAGCAAGAGAGAATCCCTATCTTGATGTATAAAGAAATAATTAAGGGCGTTACTTTGCCAGGGACAAATCATCCAGTTTCAGAATAGCATATGGAATAAAACACTTCAGAAAGGATGTTGGAGCTAATTATCTCTTTGCTTTCAGGACTTAACATATTGCAATATTTCCGAATGTAAACAGACTGAAGGTTTGTTAATAGGGAGAATACTGGATGACAAATTCTTGGGTAAAATTATTTACAGGAAGATAGGAAATGAGTCAGGATTCTCAGGAAAAAAATAGCTATCTTACAGGCATCTGAAAAAATGTCCAAAGGGTTTTTTTAGATGGAGAAAGGAAAGGGAAATGTATCAATAGGAGTTACAAATCACAAATTCCTAGCTTCCTTCTTAGCTGCATACCGACTTTGTCTTAAGTTTTGTCTTAAACTTCTAGTGCTAGGCACCAATGGGCAAAAGTGCAAGATTGTTGGCTTCATTCTGTATATTAAGGACTCCTTGATGCAAGCAACAAATAGAACTTGAATAAGTAATTTGCTCTGCTTCTGAAATTCTTTAGAAATATCAATAGCACTGCACAGAAAAGGTTTCTGAAAGCTTCTTCAGGAGCTTTTGATATGCAATGCAGAATGCATTTTCATATGCTAAGCAGAATAACAGAATAATTATTATGTGGTGTCTATAGTTTTGCCTGCTCAGAAGAATCCAAAATGTTCATGGAGAGAATAAGGAACGTATCAGAGCAAACAATCACTAAGTGACATTATTTAAACTTTGGTATTTAAAAAAAAAAAGGCTTTCTGGTTGAGGAAAATAAGATTTCAATAGCGTCATGCATTACATTCTTTGTGGATGACTTGCCATTTCCATGCAGCAGCACATGAGTGGATGTCTTTCTGCATGCTCAACTCTCTTCCTTGCCTTGCTACCCAAAAATACTGAAGAGTTTGTAAGACTCTCTCTAGAACCAAATGAGAGCATTCCAGTCAGAAATTTGAGGTGGAAGAAGGGCAGGAGAATACTGTGGATACTTTTTATTTTGCTAAGCAATTGAAAAGAATCCCCGTTCATAAAACATGGGTTTGAAGGTGTCACTGAGCGTGGATCTGCTGCAGAGGGGTCTGGACAGGCCGGATCCATGGGATGAGGGACAACCAGGGGCAGTGCTGGGTCCTGCCCTCGGCTCACAACAACCCCATGGAGCTCCAGGCTGGGGAAAAGGGGCTGGAAAATATCACTGGCCAGGGTCTGTGTACAAATCACAAACGGGACGGGGCTGCTGAGGAACTGCCTGGAGCTGTTTGATTTCCCAGCATCACTCTCATTACATGGGTGTGACAATGGGAAGATGCCAGCAGCTCACATCCCGGGCAGCAGACACAGAACTCAATGTCACAACTCACTTTATAAGTTTTTTGACCAATCACACAAAGCAAAAGCACACTGACAGTAGTTCTGTCCAACCACTATAAGCACAGGTACCTTTGGTTAAACAATGCTTGCTTATTTCAAATACAATCCCTGCTTATGAGCCTTCAAACACAACGCACAGACCTCCATTATTAAGCTTCAAACTTCCTAATATCTTGCTAGATATACTTATCTGTAGCTTAGGGAGTTTTTCTAGACAAGTGTTAATACACACACCACTGTTCTATTTGTCCTTTCATTTCTTTGTCTTACTTTTATTCTTACATATCTTTTTAATGACCAATCTCATGGCTGCTGCTTAGTTCCAATCACAGTCCCGCTGTCTCTGAGGCCTGCCTTTGCAGCTTTCCCCAAACCCTCTGGTTTTGTGGCTTCCCACAGGAAAAGGCCCCGGGGGTGCTGTGCCAGCAGCCGGACACAGCCCAGGGGTGCCCGGGGCCCAGAGGCCGATGGCCCCGGGGCTGTGCCGGCCGGGGGGCGGCAGCAGGAGCGGGGCAGGGCCCGTCCCTGGGCCGGCCCTGCTGAGGCCGCACCTCGAGGGCTGCGGCACCTCCGGGCCCTCACACGGGCAATGGAGGGGCTGCGGCGTGGCCGGGGCAGGGAACGGAGCTGGGAAGGGAATGGAGCCCCAGGAGAGGCTGAGGGAGCCGGGAAGGGGCTCAGCCTGGAGCAAAGGAGGCTCGGGGGGCCCTTGTGGCTCTGCACAGCTCCTGCCAGGAGGGCACTGCCGGGGGGTGTCACCGTGACATTCTCTGAAAAATCCCCTCACCAGGATCTTTTCTCCTGAGAAACTGGGAAGCTTCAGCTTCTCCATGTTGTGCTTCTCTGGAATGTGATTTGGAGAGGTGTTTACCCAGCATGTGAATTGTTTTCAATTAATGGCCAATCCCAGTCCAACTGTGTCGGGCTCTGAATCTGTCACAGGTTTTTATTATTCATTCTTTTCTAGCTTTCTGATGTCTCTCTTTCTTTAGTATAGTTTTAGTATACAATTTTCTTTTAACATAATATAACATCATTATATAATAAATCAGCCTTCTGAGAACGTGGAGTCAATTCTCATCCCTCACCTCGTCCTGGGGCCCTCACAACAGCACAAAGAGGGGTCGGGCTGTGCTCCAGGGAACAGGGACAGCAGCAGGGTTGGGAATGGCCTCAGACTGGGCCAGGGCACGTTTAGATTGGAATTTAGGAAACTTCTCCTCACCCAAAGGGTTGTCGGGCCTTGGCACAGGCTGCCCAGAGAAGTGGTTGAGTCACCAACCCTGGAGGGATTTGAAAAAAAACCTGCGGATGTGGCGCCTGGGGACATGAATTAGTGCTGGCCTTGACAGTGCTGGGTCAGTGATTGGACTCAGTGTTTTTAAGGGTTTTTCCCAGCCTAACTGATTCTATGTTTCCAAGAACATGAACCCAGGGAGAAAGAGTTTGCTTTTCCAGGTAGTCTAATTAAGTTTAAGGAACAGCACACTGTTCAAATGGTTTTACTGACACAGTGGCAGTAAAAGTTGTCACAGCCCAAAAGAAAGTGAGTCAGGATCTCTGTGTAGAGGACATTCCATGCTGCACAGAGCAGCTGCTTCCAAGGCCTTTTCCCAGATTTGGAAAATCTGGGTCTTTTTCAAGTAAACTGTTGTCATTTGCTTTAAAAATTCACTTTTTGAGATTAACCAGATCCAGTCTGTCATTTTTATTTCCATTTTAGAAGGTCAGATTATATCCCCACAGCCCACAAAACCACTCACTTAAATCAACTGGAGAACATCTCCTTTTCTTAGTCCCAGGAGAGTCCCAACTTCCACAACTCTAAATCATTGTTCTCAAGCTCTTTGAAAAAAAGGTGGTGATTCCCTGGAAAAATAAGTACATGCCAATCAAATCTCACTGACTGAGGCCTCTTTTTATAGTGCCCATAACTTAGTTTATTACAATCCTCAGGTACACATAATTCAGCAGTAAAAACGCAGGCCAAGAGGCTTTAAAGAGAAATAAATTTCCATACAGTAAGAAAAAGCATATGCAGATGATTAATGAAGTTTAGTTGGCGTTTTGTTGGTCATTTGTTTGTTTGTTTGTTTGATTGGTTTGGGTTGGATTTGGGTTGGTTTTTTTGGTTGGTTGTTTTTGTTTAACACAGACATGCTTAGGTTAAATTCTTATGATTATATTTGCTGCTGTTCCCCAAAGTGCATGTTTAAATTCAGGACTGCTCCGGCATAAAAATACCTCCAGTTTTGACTGTGAGAGACACATCTTCTCTTGTGTGATGGTCTCAGGTTATGGTTTGGCAAAACAGGCAGAAAATCACATAATTTATTCTCTGTACTCTTCTTATACATATATGTTATTCCAGGTTAGGTTGCTTCTTAGCTTAGTTCAGCTTAGATTACTTATTTCCAAAAGTGCAGAAAAGTATTTTAGTTATGTAACTAAAAGTATTTTAGTTATGTATTTTAGGTAGTCCATGCTCTTTTGTAAGTATCATTAATTAAAAAGAAATGTTTAGGATATTTATATAGAGAACAGCTCAATCCCTTCTTTTGTAGTTCCCAGAATGGATGATTATGACAAAATGAATATTCAGCCAGTATACTTAAGCAACCATTTGCATTATTTACTGTCCATCATTGATACTACACTACACACAGAGAAAGATTAATTTTCTCCTAAATTTTTTCTAGTAGTCTCATGATTTCAGGACATATGATTTCAATATGATTTTTAATATTATTTCATTACTCTCCAAGGTCCTCTGTCTATTTGCTTTTGCAAGTTTTTAAAATGTCTATTTCATTTTGGGGTACTTACAACCTTATTTCAAAATCCTGAAAAATATTTAAGATATATTTGTATCTTCTAAGTCTGGAAGCCGATGCAAGTGTGTGGAGCCAAAGTCCTGGTCTCTGAAAAATCTGTCTAAGGCAAGCACTTCATAAGTTTTCCTCCTTAAATTAATGTCATGGATTACGCTGTTCTTTCAGCCATGTAGGCCGAAACAACAATAGCTCTCATTAATTAGTTAATGAGAAGGATAAGAAAGAAAAGAACCAGCTTATCACAAATACATTCAACAGTTTAGTCATAATAAGGTGCTCTTATCACCATGTGACCTTGCAGTATACAGGACTGAGCCAAACAGGCACAGCTTTCTTTATAAAGGTCAGATGCTGTTGAAATTTCTCTTCCACATGGAAGAGAATTTGTTTTACCCTCCAATTTCTCACAAGGTGAAACTTGTCAACCAAATTCAGTTCAAATACCTGATTCTAGGCTCCTGGTGTTACAACATTTTTACCTTTTTTGCTGAGAAAGTCTACAAGGATTAGAAAAATTTCTCTGAGGCTGCTGTGAAATGGAGTAATTTTCATCTATAAAAAAAAAATCAAAACCCAACCAAACAACAACAACAACAAAAAAAACCCCACAAACCTGGGAACGTTGAGGGCAGGTTTAAAACCTTGTCTTACTAATGATTTCTGTAACATCCGTCATCAGTGAAGTCTCACATTACTGCAGCATATTCAGTGGAGCATGAAAATTTCATTTCTCATGAAAGATAAACCAGACACACCTGTACAGCTGGCAAAAATTATAAAAATTAGAAGATGTAAAAAACCCTCAGGTTCATTTTGGCTTTCTGCCTCTTAAGGAGAAAGTGAGTCCAGCAATATAAATTTTCCACAAAATTAGGACTGCAAAATAAGAGAATATATGAATCATGGAAGTTGTACTTAATCTTTTATTATGCTCGCATTTTCCCTCAGGACTGCAAAGCATTGTGCTTCTGGAATTAGGACACTAGACTCAAAAAAGAAAATGAGATATTCTTCCTGACCTCCTGCTCAGGAAGTTACTAGAATGGTATTTATTTTCAGTGACTAAACCCTGGGTTAACCATGGCCCAGATTAGCAGGGCAAATCACCTCTCCCAGCTGAAAGTGTTCTGCTTTACCCTGTCAGTAACCAAGCACATTTTTCAACACATAAGAACCTTGAATTGCAGTAATTAATTAATGAGACACCGCAGTTGAAGAAAACGTGTCCCATTGATTAAACTCTTGGATGGGCATCAATGGATTCACTGCTGGGACGTATTAACTTTTAATTATCATGGCTCCGTAGGAGCCACCTCCATTGCAGGGAGGTGATTGCAGGTGGCGGAGTGAGAAGCATCCAGCATCCTGGAATTAACAGAGTGCTCCCTGAATGCAGGAGCGCTGCAGAGGGGAAGAGGAGAGCACATCTGAAGGCCCTGACTCACGGCTGGCACTCAGTCTGACCTCTCTGTCTTGCAGCACGAAATGGAGAGGACAGGCTGGTTGTTCTCTGGCTTTAGAAGGGGTGCTGCTGTGGCAAATTTACAGGCAAAAGGTGATCCAGCCCGCAGGAGGAAACAGGGAAGTGTGGTTTCAGTAGTTTTAGAGGAATTGGATGGTTTGACAAAAATGCCTTTCACTGACAAAATGGAGATATTTGAAAATTGACTGGAAAAAATTGTCAGATACATTTCCCTTCTCTCTTTTCTTTCTCCTCTCTCACCCCAGAACTCTCTTCCTCCCACTGAAGACAACATAGTATTTACAACTTGTTTTTCCTGTTTCCATTTGAATCCTTTTCAAAGTGAGGGCAGATTGATAAAAGACACAGTATATAAGACTTGTAATATTTTCCTTCCATTTTCATATTTTTATAGTTTGTGAGTGACCTACTCTGCCACACTGAGCTGGATATTCATTACATTTCCTGAATATATGCATATATGCAAATTCAGAGGACTTATTTGGATATGAGTAGGGGTCTTTTGAGGATCTTTGGTGATCATTTAGGAACATCCAAATCCCCAAATTTCCCTTTTATGTATCCAGATCATCTAATGAATCTTTTCTTCTTGAGAGTATCTCAAGTATGTGAATAGGTGAAGATGTACTTCTGTTACCATTCTTTGCTCTGACACACAATCCCAAAACTAAGAAGCCTGCTACTACATTTTATCACATATTAATCACTGATGTAGGTACAAAACATTATTGTGCTAAAGTTAAAAGAATTTTCCATCTCCCCCTACTGCTGCATAGACTCTTTTTTAAAGAACATGTTGGATAACACCATCAACATTGTTTTTAATTAGTTCCTTGGTTTTGCTTTTTTCTCCCTGCTTTTTTATCTGAAAATTATTTGTCTTATGTTATGTTTCTGCTTTCAGTGATTTTCTTCTAAATTTTTGTTCTGTTAGGAGAAGAAAACCCCAAAACTTCTGAAAAAAAGCTAAAATTGGTCGATAATTACCATTCAGGAAATATGCCTGGATCATTGTACACATCTAGCACCTACTGCTGTCCCCATTTGGTATGAGGTTGGTGACAGAACTCTTGTTTTCTTTATTCTGGAAATGGCTCCAAATGACCAAGCAGGAGCCTCCAAGCTCCTGAGCTGTTCTCCAGAATGTCCTCCCTTGGTCAAAGCACAGATTTTCTCATCAGAGCTTCATCCACCCCATGGTACAAGCACATGTCCAAGCAATTCCTTCAAAATGTGAGCATATTCTCCCTGGGAAATCCACAGTGTACCTTTTTTTAACTGTTTTTGTGGCAAGATTAGAAGAGCAAAGAAAACATTATATGTTTCCTTAAGGTTTTTTTTTTAATTTCCTCTCCAGAAAACTGCCATTTCTACGACATTCCACACAGATTTCCACTTCCAGGGCCAGAAAATGTTCTTTTACTTGGCATTATTTGGTATTTTGAGTAGACACATGGTTACAAATCATTTTCTCTCTAACAAAGGAGGAGCTGGAATCCTGATGTTCAGAATATGCCAGAGTGTTGAAAAGATAAATACCGCTGCTCCATTAACATCGTAATGAACTTACAGAAAAGCCCATCAGATGTCTTAGACTCATGTTTCACACATGCTGAACAGCCTTATGTTTCTTTCGCATTACTTTGAAGCCCTTACATGCAGAAGACCATCACAGGATTTGGGTTTTTTTAACCTGGAATATTGAGAGCAGTTGCAGGTGTGACTCCAGGCATGGTGCTGACTGCTGGTACCTGGCAGAGCAGAGAGAAAACAAAGCGCCAGGCCTTTGCCATGGACACCACCTGCTCCAGGCACTGCCAGCCTTGCACGCTCCTGGTCCTGCTGCAGACACGGCAGGGAGAAGGAGGAAAGGGAGCTGGGGAAGGACAGAAAGATTTCGAGGCAAAATCTCTAAAAACAAACTGCAGTTTCCTTCCAGCCCAGGGAGTACACCAGAAATGTCCCTGCCTGAAACAAAGCAGAGGGAGGAAGGGTGAGGTTGAATTTTGTGTTTTACAGTCTGTCTCAAATCCACACGAGCATTTGTTGTGGATCTGGCCTGGAACATAGTTGTTTCTGCAGCAGCACAGAAGAGATCAACTCGTTTAGGCATTTGCTTCACAAAATAGTTTTGCAGTTTCACAGGTACACTCTGAGATGGACCATTTCCAAGGTCCTTTAAATCTGTGAGACATATGACAACTATGAAGGAACACAACTTTCAATCTAAACCCTTCTGGCAGTGATTTTCAAAATTCCTTGAAAGAACGGGTGGAAATTTAGTATTAAATTCAAATTTTTTAAAAATGCTTGCATTGTAATTTCAGGAATTTTATAATGCTGTCAGACTCAGTGTTTAATAAAATGAGATGAAGGCATTTAATTTTTCCCAGTTCAGGTGGGGCAATTATCTGTAGGGTGATGATAAAGAAATTGCTCCTCTGTGATGTCAGCATGCCACAGCCCAGAAGGCTAAAAACATTTATGCAGATTTTATCTCCTGACACCAAGTCATGGATTCTGGGAATAATAATACCGTGCACTGACATTTTTTTAAATCAGAGCATCCCATGGGTCAAAGTTGAAAGACATAACCAATATTACAGCCCAGGGCAGACTGGGAGCTGCAGAAAGGGTTTTTCAGGGAGAACCTTCCACTGGGTCAGCAGGTGTGGAAGGGACCCCCTGGATTTCTAAACTCCTTCTCAGAGTGAGGCTGGAACCAATCTTAACCCCAGACTCTGCCAACAGCTTGTGTCTGAACGATTGTATGGGTGTAACTGAACCTTTGGATTAAGGATGCCACACCAGACATATGTATGTGAAAGTAAGTTATTCATTATAGTTGCCAGGTGAATAATTGTTTGCACCTGGTGGGTAAATACAATGCTTATTCTTCAAAAATCACTGGCCTATGGAACCACACAATGCTCATTCTGTAGGAAGAAGGAAAGGAAGGCAACCAGCCCAGCTGTGCCAAGTTTCACCAGTTCACTGGGCAGTCAGGTGTGACTTGGGGTCACCAACCAGGGACCACCACAGAGACCACCAGGACAGAAGAATGTATGAGCATAGGGGAGGGAGCACCTCCATGCCAATGATTTCAGGGAAATTGTTATCATTTGTATTTTTTTCCTGGGAAAACCTATGAATATGTATGTAAAATACAGTGTATCAACAGGAGATTTTCCTGCGCTCAGCAGGCTCAGTATTTCAGAGGAGATTTTGTGCATCCTGCTGAATAAAGAATGGCTGCTTCTTAATTCTACATTGGTATTAAGGAGTTTTTATTTTTACCTATTTTTTGTAAGATTATGATAATGATTGGACTACAACATCTCAATCAGAATTCTTTACTACACAATACAGGTAACTATGGCTGCTGTATAGCATAGTGCACTATTTTTGAAATAATACCGAAGCAATTGTAGTGAAGCTAGAAAAATCAGTTTTTAACTAGAATTTGGTGTTGCTCATCCACACCCAGATGGGGGCAAATATCTGCCTTTAGCCTCAAGAGATAACCTGGAGGAGAGTCCCCTCTCCAGGGAGGAGTCTCCACACACGCTCCAAGGAGGGGGGGTGTGATAATATCCTGCCTTTAAAAAATGGACCTCGGCTCTTACAGTATCAGGGGATGGACTGTCAGCCAGATGTCCCCGGGCCCGCTGTCCCCAGCTCAGCAGCCTCAGATAAGTTATCAGTAGTATCACTTGTTGTTCACTTATCAGGAACGCCTGCCACATCCTCACCTCGCTCTCAGGATGTTTGAATTTGCCAGTGATGAGTCGGGCGAGTCTCAGCATTGTTCAACACTAAGAGCACGGAGACACCCCCTTCTCCATCCACCGCTGACAGGGTGTTGTCAGAGTTGTTTTACCCCCGCTCCAGGCAGAGCATCCTGCTGCAACTACTCCTTTACTCCTCACGCTTTTTTCCTCTGGAGCACCGTAAGTGCTGGGTGTGGGTTGGAATACTTCTCAGAATGTTTTTCCCCTCTCATTCTGATTGTATGGACGGAGGAGCACTTACAGAGAATTTGTTTCTTTTGTTGCTTGTGCTTTTTGTGGGGTTTTTTATTCTGGGGTTTTTTTTTTCCCTTAAAGATCCTTATGAGCTGAGAGCAACGTTTCCACCTGCAGAAAGCTCAGCCAACTGGAGTGCTTGGATTCTGGGGGAAGAAATAGTTCTGATTTAATCACTTACAATGATGTTGTCAATGTGCAAACAAGCTTTCTAACTGAAGACTGTCATACCAGGAAAGCTGCTTGGCAGCTTTTTTATTTTTCACCAATTAAAAATGGTATCTTAAGGACGCTTGTGTTGCTTAAGGTAAAGCAAGTGTTATAAGGCACAATAGAGACTTTGAAAAGCAGCATTGACTTGTTGTGATTATAATTCAAATTTGTGTCACTTCAGTTGTCACAGACTCAAAAAAGCTTTACAAACTTGAGTCATCCTGGATGGCATCCAAATCTCCTACCTACAACCTGTAAAAAATGGTCCTTTATAAATATATATCTGAAATATGCTACCCATTTTCTGGAGTGACTGTTTGATATTCTGTTGTCTTTGTGTTGTAAGAGCCTTATGCGTGGCAAATAATACATAATTTCTTACTGTTTTCCTAGTAAGACCTTGAAACAGGTAGGAGTCAGCTTCCTAATAACATACACACTACTGAGAAAAATAAGAAATTATTAGGAAGTCAGTTCTATTCTGGTACATGGTGCCTCAGACATTCCTGTAGACTGGAATTCAACCCTTTATATAAGCACTGAGTGAATATGAATGAAATATTCTCAAAGTACTTAAAACAGCCCAGCTCTGCCATCGACCACTGGACCTCCTGAGCAATTTCCCATCAGTGACTCCACATGAAAAGTGGGAACCAGAAGCAAATCAAACTCTCAGAACCCTAAAGAGCACCCAGTATTGATATTTTAACAGCTGTAGCAGACATTGAACAATATTAAAAAGGCAGAATTTCGTTTTTGGATCAAAGCTGGAGGAATCTGTGTTTTGCTATCTCTCTACCATTCTTGGGAACATTGCTTTACTAGATGTTATTTAAAATCAGAAATAGAAACTTTTTGTGTTTCCCTGGTACATACCACAGAAAATAAATTTGTCACTTGAAATCATCTGAGATCTGACCTCTACAGGACCCAACAGTGTGAGCTGTATATCCCTTTTTGCACCCTCATCAGGTACCACTCACTGCCAGCCCAGCTTGCCACTGAAGGAATTTGGGTTGTTTAAACATCCTGAAGTTTGTGTTTGTTTTGTTGACATTCAGAGGGCATTCTGTGCTCAAATGAAATATGGGACCTTGGTAAAACATCCAACCTTATCAGCAGTGTACCGATTTTCTCACGTTGTTTCTGGGTCTTCGAACTCTGAATAAAACGTGCTTTTATAGTATCTAACACACAAATAATCCTCGCAGCAGCTTATGAACTGCTGGATTCTTCTGAAAATTATGCTGGCAAATATTTAAGGGGGGAAAGTGTTCTTTTTAGAAACTTGTTTGCTCACCTACTACCTTGTCATAATCTTCCTTTTAATTGCTGTGCATTTATTGGATTCTGACAAAGAGTTGCAAAACATGCCTCTGATGATTGCATACATTCAAACACATTTGGATAGCACTTGCCTCAAGCAATCGGTGCCGTGAAAGCAATTCTTATGTAAAAGGGGTGCAAAAACCCTGTAAACTGAAGAGGAGACAATGTTCTGTCATCTTCAGAAACACACAGTCAGTCAAACAATAACACCAACCGTGCTAAAACAGTGGAAAAACCCCAAGCATTGTACGTCAGCATTCCAGCGTCTTTCACAAATGATTCTTGCAGCTTTGTGACAAGAAGACACAAGACATCAATCTTCTCCCTATCCGCAGCAATAAAATAATATGCCACTTGGGACATGTAATTTATCTTTTCTGTCTCACGTGCAGGAAATGTTTTCTGCATGCACTAAAATGCTCTGAAATGCACACGCTACAGTGCTGTGCCAGTGGAAAAACCTCATTGGTTTAGCATCATAATAGTGATAAGTGAGGAGTAAGGTATGCCAGGGTAGATTTCTCTGCTGTATTTAGACATCTGGAAAAACTATTTGCACAGAGTCATCTAAACAGTTGACTCGGTTGCCTTAATGGGTCATCATTCTTTTCCTCCTGCGAGGAGGTCACCAGCACTCACAGATCACCCTGGCGTCACCATCACTGCTGGCACCTGGCTCCTCTGGCTGCAGAAGGCACCAAGGAGGAGCCAGTCATGCCAGGAGGGAAAGAATGAGGGGAAGGAGTGCATCGCAAATTATAACTCAGGGAAAAGGCGGCGGAAGTCGCCAACGTGATTAAACCAAAGGATTCCTCAACCCAAGAACGGTCAAGGGCCTGCTTCTGTCACAGGCATCTGTTAGGACACTGGTGTGTCTCAAAAACACTTGCAGTGCACGGCGGGTTCTGCCTGAAACACCCATTAAAGAACAATATTGGCAAGTGTGTGACTGGCTGCCAGCAGCTCCAACATGTGTCCTCCTCTCCGCGTGCCTGCGCTGCCTCTTGCTTGAATTTAGTAATGAAGAAGATTAAAGCTGTCAGTTACATATAAGGGTTAAGAACTCCAACAGGATTTATGATCCCTGTGCAGTCTCCAGGGAGAATAAGCAGACTGCTCCCTGCCAAAACACTCCTAAGCTGCCCTGCAGTGAGGAGCATTACAGGAAAAGTACCAGCGAGACAGGGGGAGGGGGGAAAAGCTAAGGAATAGGGAAATGCATCTTACCTGCTGTGTGTATTCCCTGTTCTTACTTCACTGTACTTCCTCTTTTCTTTCAAGAAATGTATTTAATTGACTGAAATTTAATGCAAAGTTTAATTAAATCAAGTTACGGAGTATTAGTACATCCTCTGCTGCATATAGAAACTTCCTTAGAATAATGAATTTAAGGAACTCAGAAATAATGAACTGCTAAGAATAGTGAGCTACTAATGAAGATGGCTCTTTTCTCAATTTGCTTATTCATTGCTTAAACTAATATTAATAGTTTACTACTGATGGATGAGACAATTGTTATTGTTTTAGCACTCTCCTGGAGAATAGTGTTTATCAAACTGTAATGAAAGGTTACAGTATTTTAGTATCTGAAAATCCCAAAAAATAATTTCCTTTCAGCTCCTCTCCTCTAGGTATTAATAAAAGCAAACCTTCTGGAATTATCACAGGTCAGTCTCTTGTCAAAACATAATCATATCATCTGCCTTTTTGCACAAATCTACCAGTCAGCAGAGGTCTTTCAATCACTTATTTCTCAAAGTCATCGTGAAGGGGTTTTCGAGAGGACAGAAACCCCAGATGAGGGAAAAAAAATAAATCTGTGATTTGACTGCAGATCTGCAGCTGAGGCCAACAGCTTATGAGCCGCAGCTGTGTGAAGCCTCCAGCTGGAGGAACACGCATCTCTGCAAATATCAGAACCATCCCTCGACCGTGGCTCACCCCGCCGAGCAGTCCACGCTTCCACAGCTGCATCAGACTGTGGCAAAGGTGATGATAAAGGTTTACAAGAGCTTAAGCTCACCCACACACTTAATCACGCCGTTCGCGTAATTTGGGCTGGCGTTCCTAAAAGCTGCCCCATTGGCACCAAATCTGCCGCACACGGTCAGTGGGGGTGAGTCCGGCCTTAAACGTGGAGCTGGGACAGGGGAGAGGGGTGTTTTTCACTGCACAGCTTTTTCCCCGTTAGTGATGAAGAAGCAGAGTTTTGTCAGCCCCAAAAAAAGAGAGGAGCACAAGCCAGAGGGAGGGTTTCGCTCTCTGGCACAGGGAAGGGCCATGACGACTGCAGCTGAGTAGCCTTTTCAGGCATAATGCTGCGTGTCCTCACTTGTGTAGCAATTTATATCTTGTTTGCATAAGGTGTGTGAATGAGATGCATCTTTCCTGTGAAATGGGAGCATTTCTGAACAGTTATGTAATAAAGGTATTAGCGTGCCTGTCTGTGTGCATAATGCCAGAGGAAAGGGAGAATTGTGGCTGAAACTGGAGGAAAAATTAAAAGACTTCAAGCTTCTCTATAACTCCAAATTTCTGTACATCTTTTGGTCATCTTTTGGACTTCTTCACATCATGAAACACTGGCAAATAGGGAATGCAGTGGGGTGCAAATTGTGCACAACCAACCAACTGTGGCTCTGAGCCCCAAGCATTGCCAAAACTGGGTAAGGAGGGCAAGAATTTGATACCTGTGCATATTAGATTGACTCCAAAACATACATTCTTAGTATATCCTCAGTCTGAAGTAATTTTCTTATCATTTTATTGGGTGTTTTAATCAAATGACCATCCATGTGCAACAATTAATGTAACAAAAACCCCAGCAGATCACTTAGACATGCAGCTCTACCCGGACTGTGCACTTCAGCACAGTTTGGGTTAAATTGGCTGCCAGAATGACTCATTGAACCTGGATCATTACATTGGAAAAGAGCTCTTCTGGAAGGAAATTAATGAGCTGAAGGTACAATCTAGCAAGACCCAGGATACCAGTATCAGTTCCAAGCAGAAAAAAGGCGGTTTCTTTATGGAATACGTGTATTTTTGGATAGCGCTAAGACAGTGCCATAAGGAACTGTAGGAGGAGAGCAGATTACAAGCCAGGATCTCAGAAAAAGTCAGAGGCAGGAAACAAGCAGAAGAAGCTGTGGGGAGCCTGTCTAGATCCAAAAGTCTCTTTGGAGAGACAGAAGTTAGAAACTGAGAAGGCACAGAAAGAGAAAGACAAGTTAATATATCTTCAAATTATATAATGCTTCTATTGTTATCCCCATCCTTTCCATGCCAGAGCTAACAACTTCATAGATCTTACGACCCATTTTTTTGTGAGGAAATTAACTGAAGCAGTACTTCAGCACCCCCTTTCTCATTTTAGCCCCAGTGCTGAGCTCCTGTGTCAGTCTTGCCACTCGAGCAGCTGACTTGTTCCTTTTCCAGGCAATGCAGGACATTTTAGCCTTGTGTGAATCCCTTTCCAGCATGGCTCTGCCTCCATGTGGCCCAGAAGCCCCAGGCAGATGGCTGACAGCAGCTCCCTGCATTTTGTCTCTAGCCACTCACTGAATACCTAAAAAATTCAAAGCAAGAATAAATGCAGTAAAGTGACAGCAAAGTTATCAGGAATACAGTTCCTTCCAGCATTTCACTGTTAGACACTAAAATCACTGTAAAACAAGGGAAAAAATCTTATTGTTTCTTGTTTCCTCAAGCCTCAGGATTTGGTTTTTTGCTAAGTTTAGCAGTAGTCTCATAGTCAGGTGACAGTAATTCTCTGTAATCCCTGACAAATTCTTCTGAAGTTTTCCTGTTCTGGAGTATGTAATTTTGTGGGCTTTCTCTCAGCTAATTTTACCTGTTTGAAAGTTAGATGTCCTCCATAAGATTTAGGTGGCTTCTCCAATGGAAGGACAGGCACTTCCCATCTATCTTACATTTTTATCTTCAGGTGGCTGAATCATTCACTGGAGATGCTTATCTCTCTCCATTAGTGCACTGTGAGAATAGGCAGGTAATTTAAAATTGATGTTTAAATTTAGATGGTTAAAATTCAAATAAATCAGTCTGTTAGTCAATAGATTAAAAAAAAAAAACATCGTGGACAAACAATCTTTATTAAAAGCATTTATCATTAACCCATTAGTGTCCAGAATATATTCAGAGTACATGGACTAGACCATTTTCTTTTCCTGGTCAATATTAAGACCATTCTGCCTATGTTGGCAAGAGTTGGAAAGAGGAAAGTTGATTTAATAACTTTTTAAATCAAAGCCCTGTTTATTGGCAGTGCTCCATTTCAGATGCATGAGATTAATTTTCCTATGCTGAGTTCTGATACTACATTCCCATGTCCTTATGTTTCTATCCTAGGGTGCTGTGTTGAATTATGCTGAATTCTGATACTCTGCTGAAATGTACAGGAGCTTTGACTATCACAGGAATAACAGTTTCTAGATGGCTAGACTTGGCTTTTCAGGATCAGGGGATGCTTTTGAAATCCCCTGAATGATCCTTTGAATGATAATTCGAGGTGGTCCCCAAAGACAACAGCAAACTTAATAACAAAGCCTATTCATTCTCAACTTGCTGTTTAAAATATGAGGGTTTTTTCCCTGTTTTCTAGGATTAGTTTTCTGCCACAAAATTGGAGAATTATAATCACAGAATACCAACACCTTGTGCAGCACATATTAAAGGCAGCCCTGGATGCACGGATGAAATTCCCAGAAGCATTCACACACCAGCGTAATATTTGGTTAGCTCCCATACTTTACATATTTTCTGCTTTATTTTCACTTTTTTCCCCCGTGAATCATTAACTGAAAGCATTATTTTCTTACCAATAACAAAAAAAAAGCAAACTTTATTTGATCAGGACCTTGACTCATGACCTTGTCCAGGCAGCAAAGTGAAATCTTGGGGCTACACCACTGCGGACTCAAGGAACAGAAAACTTCCATGGCTTGATCCCTGCACAGAGAGAAGCACTGCAGCATCCAGGAAATGCTTGTCTTCCCCAAATTTGCTTGTTTATTTGGAGCTATCTGCCATCTTGGTACAAAGTGACTTCATCCCAGAAACTTGCAACCCCTCACAGGCAAGTGTCAAAGAATGCAAACAGTAAGGCAAAGAGTGTGGAAGTTTAATATTTACTTAGTGTTTTAAAACAGAATATCTGTTCCAACATATGTAGGGGTTCAGATGCTGTGGAAAAAGCAGAACTCTCATCTGAGGAGCAGTGCCCCAGCTATTCTTATCTTGTACTTTCCCTCTTCTGCTTTTCAGCTTTAACGAGATTTCACAAGCAATTCTGTTTCCACATCAATTTACACATTGCCATATCCTTGTCAGAATAATTTTTTGTAATTTTTTCTGTCTGGAACATTATGGAGAGGAGAGGTAATTGGAGGATGTGTGTAACTTCAAACACTTGTAGATTAGTATAAAGTTTGATAGTTTCTTGTTTATATTTCCCATGACTTACAGAATTGGGAAACAGGCCCAAATCAATAAGTTAGGTATAGGAACTGTGTAAATATGGCCACATCCCAATGTGCATTAAGCATTAAGTGTTAGGGGACTGGACACTAGGCAGTTTTTTTGTTGATATATTGCACATCAATACAGCCTGTAAAAAGGATAATATGCATGTGGCAATCTCATAGTGCCTGTTTTCAGAAATTAGAATACTAACATTCAGTAGGTCTTTATTTGTAGTTAATCCGTGTAAGTACAGGTTTAGTCTTTTATTATTCAAGATCCTGGCAACAGATATTCAGACACTACTTTGTAAATCCATCCCTTTATGTTCCAGGTTGTAGTTCAGAATAACCCAAGCCCAAAGCACCATCTCAGGCACTGGCATTTTGATATTTCTCTTGGAGCTGTGTACAGTACTTGGGAAAGCTGTTTCTCAAAGGAATGGCCTTTCAGAAGATAAAGTGAGCACAAGCTTGAAAGAAAAGCTTAGGAGAGGAGCTTGTGACTAATCTGATTCAGCCAGCTGATAGTCATGTCTCTTTCTCAAGATAATCAGCCTTCAATCCTTTCCTGGTGGTAGTAATCATTCAAGAAGCTTAGTTTGGACCTGCTAAACCCCTGTCCTTGTCATTCACTGCACTGGCTTCCTCTTGTGTATTCCTTAAATTCCAAGTGCTTTCTGCACCAGTCCCCAGCTGCCTGTCACTGTTCTGGACCTGTCCTCCCTGATGGCTGTTAAGTAATAGTTATCAGGCATGTTGTAAGAGAGGCAGCGATAAGGAAGGGCTGCCTGGGGCTGCTGTTGTGGCCGTTTCAGCTGTGGCACCCACGACAGTCCACATGTGGCTGGACTGAGAACTCCTAATCCTCACCCCAGTAACAAGGTTATCCTGAGAGCCAGCTCCTGGATGTCAGCAACATCCAGCCCAGCCAACACCCAGCCTAAATCCACTGGAAACTTGTGTCATCTGCCTCTGACCCCACTGAGCTCTTTGCTTTTAGCCTCTCCATCTGTGTTCTGGGCTCCAGCCTTTGTGAATTCTTTGAGAGATGGTTTGTGACACCTGAAAGGTTGGTTTAATGAATTCTGCCCTTTCAGCCTAACTAAACAATCCACTTTGGGGTTCTTGGGACATTTACAGTTGGGTTTTCCATAGTGTTTTAGTGCTGGGGAGGCACACTGTGGTTTCTAAATATTAAAAGGTAGAAAGAAGAATGGTAGGGGAGAATCATCTAAGTAATTCTGAGGTTTTGTGCTGGGCCAAGATGGGAAAAACCCCATGAAATTGCTATCATAACTTGCATGTCAGCTTCTCCTCATCTATTTATTAATTTCTTTTGCTCCAGTAATGACTATAAAGTCAGCAGGAGCAGGTCCTTATCGTTGTATAAAATTCAATATGTAGAAATATATATTGTTGCTTTTTTTAGTGCTTTATATATTTGGAGCCTCTCTGAGGTACATGATGTCCTGCTTGCAGCCAGACAGCCAGTAAGGAGATCAAGCATTCTGTGCTATGCAGAACTGACATTCTGAGAACATTGCACCTCCTCAACATTAGCCTGAAAGCAATTTACCAGAGTACAAACCTGCATATCATCGAATAAGAAAGATCTTACTTGTTAATGTGGGAGTAAAGTGATAGGATGATTAGGATAAACTCTAAATGACCAGAATAATTCTGTTTAACATAGATCAGCTTAATCCAAGTAAACTTCAGGTTTAAAAATGCTCTGTAGCACCTCATGTGACGTGATGCTTCAGATCTACCTTATCCATATCAACACTTGAATGATCATTCTGCACTTGAGTTTTAACACTTAAAACACTTGAATTTTAATCCTCCAACAGGATTAAAAAACCTTCTCACTGCTGCTTAGGAAAATTTTCAGGATATTTGCTTCTATCTCTGCTTTCACCCATTATTTTGTGTTATAAAGACATTTTTATGAAGAGATGTCAAGTAAATTGTTCATATCTGGATCACAGGCATTGGGGTGGCCCTGCCCATGGGGTGGGAAGGAACATGTGGTGCTTGCAAAGCAAAAGTGGTGGCACAGGCACAGGAGAACTGATCCTGGCAAAGGTTTCCCAGGGAATCACCTGACCAAGGGGACAAGGCTCTGAGAACATTTTATTGTCATTATTGCTGTTAAAGGATGGGAGTTGTTTCCAACTCCCTGACTACTGGGCATCTCCAGAATAGTTTAGTACCCTCAATATTGCTCACACACAGCTCTGTGAGCTCTCAGCCTAAGGGACATTCTTTTGTCTCCCTCTGTAAATATTTAATTACTGGCTACAAGCACAATACCCAGTTGACATAAGCATGCACATCCTGGTATCTACATTTCCATTACCTTACAGTCACACAATACTTGTGTGTATCATGCCTTTTATTTTTTTTAACATTATGTACCATGTAAAAATCACCATGCATCATACTGGGTATTTTCACAAAGATATGAGAAAATCCATACATAAACTAATAATGCTTGGTAGCTAAAATTTAATTTAATAATACTGAAAATGTATTCATAGGCATAAGAAAAATACTTTTTAGAAAACCCTCTTAAAATTCAGAGATCTAATTTATAGAAATCAGACTTAGAGAAAATATATTCCTGCATTTTGGAATATAACAATGCATGAAAATCCCTACACTGCATTGTAACTCCAAGCTCTGCTGTAGTATGCAAGATTTTATGAAGAGATGTCAAGTAAACTGTTCATATCTGCATCACAGCAATACAGCAAATATAACCCAAGGTTCAAAACACAGCAGAATGCATATAAAATCTCAGCAATTCTACCTGAGAGATATTTGTAAAGAAGTAGTATGTTTGGATGTGGGACAGCTTGTTCCATGTTTAACATTTTCAATAGAAAACAAGGTGAAAAGAAATGTGAAGGCCTATAATTTCATGACAGTGTGGAAAAGATGTCACCATCTTTGGCTATACTGTTATTAAAATCACTGTTTCTGCAGAGACCCACTTAGCCTCCTGTGCAAAAAACTTCTTCAGCAAATGCCAGCATTTAGGCACCAACAAATTATATTCCTGATCAACAAAGCATCTACTCAACTTTGACAAGAGTTTAGATTTGTATAAAAATTGTAAGTTTAAGTGTGTGGCTCAAACTGGCTGCTCTTCTGACAAATAATTTTATATCACATGAATGTAAATACCATAAATTAAACTGAAGCTGACGTCATTCGCTTTTAATTTTAACCTTGCTCATGCAACACTTTGAGGTTATTCTACTGAAATTAAGTTTTGTTATCATGAGGGTTAGATTTAAATTTTAACTTTGAAAAAATCCCAACCAACAACATATTTCAATCCACAAGTAATGCTAGTTTCTAATGCAGATTTCTAGCTTTTAACAATATAGAGGATACTGTTTAAGTCTAAATTCCACCAAAACTTAGTAAGCAGCACACTGCAAACAAAGGAAAATGTTGTATTCCTCAAAGTGCAAGTTGTCAAAGTACTTCATAGTTCTAATAATAGCTTTCTGGCATTGACAACCCAGAACACAAACGACATCCGCTGAATATTTGTTAATTGTGTTTTTGAATTGCTTATGGCTACACCAGAGGATATATTCCAGGCTCTAATTTCTATTAATAGATGCCTGCTTTGGAAAGCACAAACCTCCCTCTGTCCTATCCAACCTCTCCAGGGCTAAGGACAGCAAGTCCCCATCTTTTAGACCACCTACTCTCCACAAAATAAAACAATCTGCTGCTCTCCCATAATATACCGGGAATATCCTCGTGGATGCACAAGGTGCAGGTCTGTTGGTTCTGTGAAGCCCTTTGTGAGCCCTTAAATGCAGAAGTTTAATTAATCTGAGCCAGCAGTTGTATTTACTGCTGTCACGGACTCCAGCACTCTGCAATCCTTCAGGAATAGGTGAGGTTCAGTTCAAAGGGATGTTTATCGCAGTTATCTAAATGTATTGAGATTAGGCTCCACTGTAAATAGAATAAAGTGAACTTTCTTACTAGGCATCTATTAATTTCTCTTTTGATCAGTCGGAAACAATTCAAGTGCAATCAGAGCCTGAGCCAAAACCTGGGACTGTGGAGCTATGAAGTTTACACAATGTTTTGATAAGAACTGTTGAGTTTCAGAAAGTTCTGACAAAAACTCATGTCTGCAATTTAGCTTTTCAGCTTTATTGAACTGACTGAATCTAAAGAAGGTAAGTTTTCTCCCCAGTTTTGGGACCCTGCAAATCTAACTGCTAGTCCATATTACAGGAGAACAAATAATCAGTCCCACCATCACTGTTTCTACACCCATAAGGCAGAAAGACACATTGTGAATTACCTGCTTTGACATGAGTGCTTCATATAGAAAATAAACTTTCTTTTTTAAAGTCAGAAGTCTTAAAGAGGGCAACATGATTTTTTCCTGAAAATGCCATGGAATGACCTCCTCAGGAGATGTAATACTGCAGCAACAAAACCAGATCTTCTAAAATTTTCAGTATTTATTAATAAAATATTATAACTATGGTGGCAGCAACACAATTAAATTAATTGCTCTTTTTGTTTAACAAGGAGACAGTCTTTTAATAAGTACTACCCCGTTTTTCCAAAAATGTCCCTGAAAAGTACCTACTGACTGCAGACACAAACATTTACATGTTGCAGCTCGTGGTACAGATAAAAAAAAAAAAATCCATGAAAACATATTACGTAGGTATTGACAAGTTGGATAAGAATGCAAAGACTGATCCAGGAACATGTATCTGCTCCTTTTGGCATGGAATGAGCCTGACATTACACCTGCCCTGGCTAGGTGAAAGATTGCCTAGATATGGAAAAGCAGAACAAACACCAACAATGACGCCTGCATGCGAGAGGCTGGAGAATGTTGTGGTGTGAGGGTAGGGCAGACACAAATGTCTGCTCAAAACCTCTCCAAGGGCAGAGAATCAAAGCTGCTTAAACACCAGATGAGAGAGAGGCAGTGGGAAATCTACTGTCATGGCTTTTATTGGGCAAACATATATTCTGAATGGCATTGGGACAGTCGATTTGTCTTACCCCTTCTGAAACATCTGTTTTCCTTCCTCCTCACCCTGGCCATTATTGTTCTCTCATGATCTGAGTCCATTGCACATTTTTCTTGGTCAAATCTGCCTCTCTACATCACCTTGGGGTGTAATAACCCTACTGCTTCTTTTCAAGAGGGGGAAAAAATCAAGAAGAAGAATGCACACAGTGGATCCAGAAGGAGAAGTTCTACTGTCCAGTGGCAGAATCCTGTGTGAAGCAGATCTCACAGAACAGGTGACTGTGATGGTGTTCACAGGGGTTTTCAGGTGGGGGAAGAGACAAGAATGTTGACTTCATGTTTCAGAAGGCTTGATTTGTTATTTTATGACATATATATTACATTATAACTATACTAAAAAGAATAGAAGAAAAAGTTTCATCTCAGAGGACTAGGTAAGCTAAGAATAGAATGGGGAAGAATGAAAACAAAGGTCTGTGTCTCAGGAGAGAGCGAGACTCAGCTCTGCTGTGAGTGGTCAGTAAATCCAAACATCCACCCAAGACCAATCCCAGATGCACCTGTTGCATTCCACAGCAGCAGATAACCATTGTTTACATTTTGTTCCTGATCCCTCTCAGCTTCTCAGGAGGGGGAAAAATCCTAAGGAAGGATTTTTAATGAAAAGATGTCTGCGAGAGGTGACAAAATTGTGCCCTCTCCTCTCCTTGCCTGGCAGCATCAGCAATCCTGAGTTTTGGTGCAAACCTCTGGGATTGCATGCCAGCTGCCAAATTTTGCACAGTTTAAGAACCTATCTAGGCAATCTGCTCCACACAGCCAGCAGAAGGAGGCAGGACCCTCTGCAGGGAGGGCTGGGGCAGCCATTTGGGCTGACTGCCTCCTACAAGCTCTCCCCCACACCAGTTCCAGGTTGGCTCTGGGAAGATGAGGTTCCTCAGCTGAACAGAATAATTCACTTCATGTGAACTGAGGCTTCCGTGCAGTAAAACAAATTATTTCCCTCAGAGAATAGGATTGCAAAACTGAAGGGCTCTCAGAGTTAACCTTTAACTGGAATGGCTAACCCAGTGCTCTGTCTAGTGAGGGCAGGCAAGTTCCTAGTGTTCCCATCAGAAGGGGAGGACAAGGTGCTTTGGCACAGACAGATTGTAGGATGCTGGCACCGGGAGACAATTCTTGTGGGAGCTCTGGAAGAGGGTGTTCTATTGCTGTCTTCAGGCAATTCCCATCCAGGCCAGTCCTGCAAAAGAGAAATGAGGAACAAAAGCAGCAAATATGTTCGCAGAAGGTGGATTTTTGCTGGCTAAAAGTCATGTTTATGGTGGTGGCTCTGAAACATGGGGAGCAAAAGAAAGACCTGGCTCTAGGTGACTGTGGGGAGGGAGCAGGAGAAAGCAGAGGAGGAAAAAGAACAGCTTTACCCTGGCAGGAGAAGAATGGCGAGAAGGAGAGGAAAGAATTTCCCCTGCATACTTTCCCAAGTAGGAATACCACTGAGGAAGCATCTGATTTAGTTGTCTGAAGGTTGTTTGCATCCTGGAATCTTTGGCAATAATTTGACATTCAAAGTAGCTACTCCTATATTTACCAGCCAAGTGAAAAACAAAGTACAGGATTTCTTTTGCAAGACTAAGAAGGCAACAAATTATTGAGACCAAATTAGTCACACGGCTTATAACATTTTTGGCAAATGTCTATGTGTAATTTTCTAATATTATGCTACCTAAATCAGACTGTCATCATTAATTTATATTTAACTAAAGAACCCTGCTTTCCTGCATAATAAATAAATAGGGTTTTGAGTTTTCATTTCCAACAAAGTTTTAATGTAAGAGTGGTAATGTTTTATCTTCCCTATGAATTCATAGTTCCTGTGAATTATTGGGGTACATCTCATCTGGTGCATTGTGATGATCCTCTAAAGCTTTTTCTGAAAATTCATTATTTTGAAGAAATGCCACTTCACATTTAGAAAATAAGTGTTAGGAAAATACAACTGGCAGAAAGGTATTAACTTACAGACCCAGTAAAACTCAGAACAGGATAAAGGGGTATCTATCACCAAACCTGAAAAGAATTTGAATAAAGGTTACAATATTTCACAGACAGATCAGGACTAAAACAGATTGATAATGTATTTTGAGCTGAGGAGTGGTTTGGGGGTTTCTTTTTAATAAGAGTAAATTAGCAAAGCATTTAATTTAATTTACTCAATTTTTTTCAATTAGATTTTAAAAAAGCAGCCCAACATAAATGTAAGTTAAAGACAATCTCACTGCAGAATAATAGGAAAAATATCCAGAAGAACCTAAGTTTTTTCTTTGTATTTTGTTTGGCCCTGATATCTGCAGAATAAGTCAACTGGGAAAAAATAGGTCTTGAATTTGACCCATGTCCAAGTCAGAATGAAGGTGAAGAAATCAAGAGTGACTTCAATTGTGTGTGTGAAATGTTTAGTGTTCAATCTGACATTAGCCAGATTAAAAACAAAAATTTTGGTACATCTGGATAGTACAGAAAGAGGGATAGCAACAGCTGCACAAATTTAAAACATACTATGTATCATAACTTTTTGTCCTGGATTTTTAAACTTTCTGCCTTTAGCCCTGACCTTTCCTTCCTGTGAGTACTGGATAAACAGAAATTTTTCTGGATAAACAGAAAACAAAATTTTTACTGTGGACTTTCAGGGAATCATATTTGTATTTATGATTCAGTTATCTTAAAATCATTAATCCACTAAAATATTATTTATCAAACAAGTAATTTTTTTCCAGAACTCTAAAAACTACATTATGTGAAGTACACATAGCTAACATAGCAGTTTTAATGTAATTTTATTTTTTCATTTCATTGTTCAAGATGGTAAAATTATTATATTACATCATGTTTTGAAGTCATCCTGGTTTCTTTGAGAAAAGTAATTCCTTCTCTTTGGGAAAAAATTGATTTATTGCAGTTTTTCAATTTTGATAAAAAAGCTGAAATATCAGAAATCTGACTGAAGAGAAGATGAAAACACAAGCAAAATTATTAGATTATGAAGTCAAAGTTGCAGTTTTCACAGAGCACTGCGAAGTGTAAGGTTTCGGGTAATCTTATTAGGGAAGGCCTTTCTGGTGTCTTAAATAATGTTTAATAATGTCTGCACTTTAGTATGAAGATAAAATAGTAATATTTTGCAAATTGACAAGACAATTTATTTGTATCTAGTTGCCAAATGCTTGAAATGTCAACACTCCAACCTGTTGACAGAGAATTAAAGAATGAGTGGAGCAACAAGCCTTCCAAAATGCCAGTTTCAGCATTTACTTTTGCTCATCTAAAAAAGAGAAGACCTGCTGTCCTGTTGGAACATGAAAATATATATGTCACTATTGTACCTAAACAAACACAATTGTTAGCTTACCAGAGGAAAGGTGCCATCAATATTGTAATAAAAGTAGGAACTTTGAAAAAATGCCCACATTTTTCTATCTACAATTCCATTTCTGAAACATATACTTCGCTTCCCATTAAATATGCTGTGTGTTACTTCCTGCAAAAGTTTCCCCCAAACAGCATGCAGAATTCTCCCTTATATTTAATACAAGAGCATGTTACAATGCTGTGGATGGATGACAGTGTGTGCTCACCCAAGGAGCAGGATTAGCAGGGTCAAATGGAAAAACACAATATGAACCATAAGAGAATGTTTTCTGGGGGTCACTGCCTGTGCCTCTCAATTAGGCTCAGTTGCTAGAAAACTAAATCCAGATAAATTCAATATAAATATCATTACTCAGTTTTATATCTATTTTTTATTAAATACACTTCCTTTAAGAAAAAGAGAAAAAAAGCAACCAAATTACTAACTTCAGTAACAATATTTAAATATGTCTGATGAGAGGGGAGGTGTTCAATCTAGAACTCCAACCTCCTTGTTAGTGTCTGTATTTTTTACCTCTGTCTTTTTTTTCCCCCTATGCTCCAAACTGCAAAATGAAGGATTTCTTTCAGCAACCCACCTCTGTTTGGCATGTCTCTCAAACAAACTGCTTGACCTTAGTGGACCTCAGCAAGTTTAATGCTAAATTCATTCTTCAGTGCCTTGCTGAATAACACAGGAGACAAACTCATGCTTACATAATTTGCCAAGTTGGGTGTCTAGCTATATATATAAAACAGCTATTCAACTGAATATCTGTTTCAATACAGTACAGATCATTAAGACTGCTTTAAAATTCAGTGATCTAGAGTACTGAAAACTTTAATCTGGGATCAGATATCTTTCAACCTGCTAAAGCTCAAGATCTACTGCTGAAGAAGGCTGAGAGGAAAGAGAGAAGAGAACAGGACAAGGAATATGAAACAGGATAGTAGCAATATCTTTAGGAGAAACAAGCAGATAGGGATTCAGAATTTCTCACATAAATGAGACAAGGCAGTGGCGGAATGGAGGCAAATCCTTGTCAAAGATGAGTCTTTGCTGGGGCAGGTAGCTGGTCACACAAGGTTTGTCTTTACAGGGCAAATAGAAGCACAAATGGGACGAAGAATCAGTTATCATTTCCATTACAAAACAGAACAAAAATATTCTTGGAAGAGATCATACCATAAAGGGACAGGAGGAAAAACTGCTGCTTGCTGACAGAGTAAAGAGATAAGAAAAAGCACAGCCAAAAGACAAAATTAGTTATTTTTCCATTTTGATGTTCTGGTTGAGAAGGATAATCAGATTTCAAAAGCAGAGGATTTTCAAAAGTAGAGGATGTGCAGAGAGAAATACTGCAGGACAGTATTTCTACTGCATTTTCTTCCAGTCCATCCTGAAGATTAGAGAGTGCCTAGGATATTAATTCCCTTTGACATAAATGGGTGATGACAATAGAATGTGATGTGTGGGGGTGATGTTTGCCATATGTTTTTTGACACTGTTGAAGGAGTTATTTCTGAAACAGGATAAAACAGATTTTACAATATGACATGTGGGATGGGAATGAGCTATAGTTACAGCAGAAGTTCTCCCCCTTGGTCTGAATGATCTGCCTAAAGGATGTTTTGAAAATGTGAACCAGTAAATCGATCAAAGCAGCAGCAAGTCAGTGTCTGTTTCAATGGTGCTTTAGGTACCTTTCATCAAGGGAAAAGCAAATTATAAAAGAAGATTCTCTTTTGAACATTTCTACCAGGATTTGTATCATATTTTGTGCTGCCAGTTCAGTTTTCCAGCATTTTTAAAGGTACCTGACGTCCACTTTCTCCACCAGATGCCTCTGAATAGGGGTGATTTCCTAGGAGCAGGAGCACTACATGAGGTAAATTAATGCAAACATCATCTGGAAATCCAGTCTCTGAAGGGACCAGTGCCAATTGCAAGCATGAGGAAATTCAGATAGCAACTTATGCACTGATTTTGAGGAGGAATTCTGTCTAATCCTTGCTAGGAGTTCACATTTATTTTGACAGAAAAAGATTAAGAGCTCTAATATTTTCCTCTGCCTGAAAACTGCTGATGTTTTATTGGTCATTTGAATGGCTAGTCCCTTCTTCACACCCACCTAAGTCTATGGCATCTGCAAGCTTTTTATGCTGCATGTCATCATTTTTTAACTTAATTGGTAGTTCTATTACAGTTGAAAGATTGACTGTAGCTCCCTATTTTCCATTCTTCCAGTGCCTTACAGCATTTTGCACACATGTATTAAGTTCCTTCCTATTGACCCATGATAGGAACCACAGCCTTTTTCAGTCTCTCATTTTTCCACTTCTAAGCACTTTTATTTCTATTTTCTCGAAAACTGGAAATTTTTGTCTATTGTGTTTTTTTTAAAATACAGACTAATTAAACTGTATGATTTCAAATGGAGATGAGTGGCTGACTGGATATTATAACAATTTCATAGTAATAGAATCATAGAATGGCTTCAGTTGAAAGGGACCTTAAGGATCATCTCATTCAGCGCCCTGTCATGGACAGGGACACCTTCCACTATCCTAGGCTGCTCCAAGCTCTGTCCAACCTGGCCTTCCAGGGTTGGGGCAGCCACAGCTCCTCTGGGCACCCTGTTCCATGGCCTCACCACCCTCACAGGTTTCATCCCTTTTTCACCTTTTTGACCTTTTTGTACCATGATGGGATTTTCTTTTTTTTTTTTTTCCTTTGAAACAATTATGTTTACTTGGAAGTGTCATATACATGTTAGCTACATGCGATCTTTTTCAATTAATTTTCATAAACATTACATTTCCTTAGCATTCCCAGGGACCATTCATTCAGGTCACCCTGAACTTATCCTAGGGAAAGAGTTCAAAGACATTTTTAATGATAAGAAGAAAAGCTTTTGGATTCTAGCCCTATAAAAAGACATGGGACTACTTTTTTTTTTTTTTTTAATAAAACGTTGGTGTAATGATTTTCAGAGATTAGTGATAAACTCTTTGAAAGGATGCAGGTGAGTCACTATCGGAGCATTCAAAGGCTTCAATAGCAAATACAAAAATACCCCAAGAAAAAAGAACACTTGACCAAAATACTTAGCATTGTTCAGGAATACAATATACAGCAACTTATCCTGCCAACATATCTTTAAAAGTTACACAAAGGACTTACAACTAGTATCTGTAATGCAATCTGTATTTCTTAGCCTGAAAGCAAGGGAAAAACAAGCTCATTGCTACAAAACTGCGTTTTCAGCTTCCACTGCTTATAAGATTAGAATGGATTTGACTGCCTTCTGTATTAGCAATTTCCCCAATGAATCCGTGGGTGGAACAAAAATGTGGAAATGAAAACTGAGAGGGTATTGTGTGTTCAAAATAATCCACCTCCACTCTCACACAGTAGAGTCAATTTGGGCTGTCATCTCTCTATGCCTCAGTTTTCCCATCTGCGAAATGGTTCAAGTCAGAATATGTCCTTTTACCACTGTATCTTCTCACACCTTGGTTCCTTTGTGCTCCCACACTAATTTCCTGTTCTGGAGACGAGAGGAGAGAAGAGTTATTAAAAATTATTATGAACAAGCTTCCTTGATTTGCTCCCAGTGGCTGCACTCCAAAGGCTGGACACATGCTCCCTGCGCAGACATCCTCAGGGATGTGGTAAAGGTTCACCTTCCCTGCCTGGTCCCCAGGAATCTCATCCTCTGATGCCAAATATGTAGCATGCACATCACAATCATACACCATACTTCCCGAAGATCTGAATATGAAATGAAGTTAAGGAGTAAGAGATTACTTTGGTGACACACGATAGAAGTAGTGCAATCCTCGTTTCCCATAATCTTCACTTCCTGAACATGTAAACTCTACAAACCTGTACATTAACATGAAAAAAAATCTATAAAACTGGATTAACTACACTTGGTGCTGATGGTATATGGAACACATTTTGTTCATCATATCAGAGGAGGGTATCAAGATTTCCATTCAAACAATTGGACTTTTCCCTCCACCCAGACCACTCAGTTTTAAGGTGTTACAAGGCAGGACAAAACCAAGGAATTTTCTAAACCATTAAGCAGTCAAAGTGAAAAAAACCAAAACCAAAAGGATGACTGTAGCATAAATTATTGGTAACTTCCACTAAATTTTGATAATGAGTGTTTATAGAATATGAAAAAAAAAATTAATGGACTGACTGTCATAGTACAAGAAGATCGAAAAGGACTGAAAATTAATTGTATTAGTAGAATGTGGTTGGCTGGCTTGAGCTTCTGGAAATATAGATATCTGTGGACACTGGTGGGCTGCTGGCCAACCTGTCTCCTTTGGCTTCTTTACAAAACGGGTATTTGCTCCACAGGACATGCATTTCAGCAGATAATGAACGGGACACAAAGACATAGAAGCTAGTTTATCTTCTGGAAACATAATGAAGTAACTAAACAAAAAAAAAAGGCCCAACCAACCAAAAAAAAAAAAAACCCCAAAACAAACCAGCAACAACAACTAAAAACTTTGAATAGGAAAAATGAGAAACAGAAATCTTTTGGCTATATCCCTGAAGGGTAACACATTTCCTTATCCCTGTGCTCTGGCTATCTCATGGACTACAGGCTACAGTCTCCAGAAGTTTTATGTGAGAGACAACTTCTTGTTCGTAGTTTTAGAGAGCAAAGAGATGAAATAAGGAAGGAACTGAAATATGCAAAATGGACTTTGCTCATACAGAGGTGTCAGAAAGAAACCATCAGAACATGTTCCTAGCTCACAGAGAAATAAAATAGGAGGCTCTCTGGTGAGATGGACTGTATGAGCTCAGTCCTGAGCAGCTCAGTTTCTTTTGGTTTGGAATCAAAATTAGTGCTCTGTAGTCTGGACTGAAGTTACTGACTGTTCAGGCTGCCCACTTTACATTTCAGCAGCACCTCAGTGATTGCCTGCAGCTTCATCTGTGATAAAATTCCTTAGAGATTGAGACATAGAAAATACTAAAACTTTTCAATTAAAGAAACATAACAAAAAAAACAAAATCACTAAGAACATAATCTTATCTTGAAAATACATTACACTGCACAAAAGGCCTGTGTGTTGTCTTATTTCCAGAATTGTTGCAGTAAGTTCATCTATATTCTCAAATCATTCCTGATGCATCTGCCTATGGCGACAGCACTTTAAAATAATTAATTCCATCTCCCTTTGAATAATTTCTTCTTCCTAACACATGTACGTACACAATGCAATTTTAAAATGCTGGGCAAAAAGAGGAGTGAGTCAGACAGTAAGTGCTCTGAATGATATGTGGTAATTGAAGTTCGTAATTATAAGGTCTGTCTTTGCATTTAATCTCCCTGTGTCACATGCACACCTTGGCAGTGGTTTCTAGAGCCTGTGGGCTCTGCTGGTCTCAACCAGACTGTTATGGGCACGGGATAAAAGGCAGTTTCTTGGGTACCAAGACAACCAGAACTTTAAAGATAAACCAGTACCCTAAAACTAGACATGGGAGCTCACACTCAGGGCAGAGAGCAGGTGCTGAATATCCTTCCCCCTGCTACCAAAATCACCCAGCATCTTGCAGAAACTTACATTTCTGGATGGACAGGAGACGTACCCTTCACTTCTCTCCTAAGCAAATGCATTGGTGGCAGAGTATTGAAGAAGTTATCCAAAGTGTTATCTTGCACGTCAGTCTTCAGAGAATGTTAAAACCACTAAAATTTTAGGACTAGCATAATTGTGGTGGTGGTCTCACTCCCGCCAGCTGCATAAAAGCAAGGACAGTGAAATACTGAAGACACACAGGGACACATCTAAGGCATGAACAGAACAAAAAAGGCCCCTGGAAGAGATTTTCCAGCACCACATCCGGCTGCCAGCAAACGGATTTCATTTCTAAGTGTCTTAATCATAGGATTTATCTGGCAGCCTTTCAAAAGTGTTGCTGCAATTACCTTTTTTTTCTTGTAAGCTAGGATTAGTGTAATACAAATACAGGTAAGTTACCACATGACAATACCGTATTTGTTAGGACTTCATCCAGATTTCTTGGAAAATAAATTATTACTTAAACCTGATTTGGATGAACACCTGTAATAATTATAAAGGACACAATAAACAGTGGAGTAGGAGAACACAAATGTTAACTCTGCCTCTATTTTCTAATGAGCAGTAAGGAAAAACAGAAGGAAAGAAATAATATAAAGGAAATGAAGAAAAAAGCAGAACAAAGAATCAGGTTGTGTATGAGCCAAAGAAATGAAGAAAACAACCCTTTTAGATCCTAAGGTTCTGCATTAAGGTTCTGCATTAAGGAACAACTAGGTAGATGACAATCCAAGAGGGCAAATACCCAAATACCGTCATTTTGGTTCAAGTAGCACATGCATAGAGCCTGCTCTACAGTTTTAGCACTGAAGAACTGCATAGAAGCTGTGGCTTGAGCTTACTCTACAGGACCAAAAAGCACCAAACAAAATCCCAAAATACACCTATGCTCACTAAAAAAAAATAACCAAAAAAAACCCCAAAAAAACAAAATGAGGAAACTGATCTAAGACAAAGCTCATGAGGGGACTAAAAGGAGTTGAAGTCTTACGGGTGCCAATTGATGGGGAAAAAAAATTACGGAGAGATGACAAGTTTGTATCCCCAGTAAAGAATATCTTGAGAAAGGTTGAGAGGAAGTTGGCACAAACAAACAGCACGAATAAGGCAACTTACTAGAGAAAACCTTTTCTGTGCAAAAGCTGAAATGTATTAAAACCAAATCAAAACAGATCATGAGCATGAGACAAGTGCTGCAATACAGAAAAATATACAGGAAAAAAATTAAATTAGTACATAGATCTGGAACAGCAAGCCCATCAAGAGCTTAAGGACAGTGGATGATGATGATGATGATGATGATGATGATGATGATGATGATGATGATGATTGATGATGATGATATAAAGGGCCCTCAGAGAAGAAAAGGTCCTATCCAGTTGGCAAAATGAGTTGCTGTCATATGCTTGCACTTTGGAAGAGAAAGACTTAAAATTACAGTTCTTCTGCCTGGCAAAGAGGCACACAGGAGTGAGATCTAGTCTAAATGACCAGAACAGTCATAATGGCATAAACTGTTTGCATTTTCCAGTGTTTCGCATTAATTATCAAATAAGCCCTATGAAGTATCTGGAAATGGCAAGCTCAAAGCAGAAAAAGTTTGTCAAAAGATACCGAAAACCTCCACAGCTCCTCCCTCCTCCCTTTCTAAAGAAAAAAAATTACTAATGTTCTGTGGTAAACAATCTTGGCCAGAATAGAAGTAATTTAGTGCTTGCTTTTATTTAATGTGTTATGCTATTTCCTTTACCAATAACACCCAAACTCTACTGCAGTGCTATTTTAAGCAGTGGCATGTCAGAAACCATTTAATTATGAGCTTAAAGTGAATATTCTTTTATTTTTCCCCTCAAAGCGTATTTCTTACTATTGATGACATTTTAATTGAGAGTTAATGGGAATTTGTGTGCCCTTTATTCTTCCCTCCAGCTACAGAGTCTCTCACCCTTCTCATGGGTTACAGGAAGTCCCAGAACCCTGATGAAATCTCGGTTCATTTTCCTCTTGCTCTTGTTGCCACTTCTCATACTGTGGTAATTCCTCATCTTTTTGACTCTTTTAATTCTGAGAGGCTTCAATTTTCCTCATCCATCTTTTCCTCAAATGCTCCATTCCCTTGTCTTTCTTGGGGGCTGAGGCAGCATCCTCAACTCTTTGTTTTCTTCAAAGCCAGTATTTAGGGTTATCTCGCATTCATAAAACCATGGAATCACAGAAATGTTAAGAACTGACACCAGGCAGGCCATGGGCCTTGCCCAACATAGCCAACACACCTCCACTCATCCATGAAGAGTGTCCTTTAAAATATCTAAATATTGCAGTACCATCCCACCAGCATCAACTGTATAACATCCATGGGATTTCACAAGCTGCTTCTCTCTGCTGCTTCCACTTATTTATACAGGGAACTGACAGAAATTGCCATTTCCGAGTCTAAACTGTTTCCAAACACTTGATCACGTGACATTCTATGCAGATGTTGATCAAGAACTGTTTATGTCTGCCTATGAAAAACGTATGGTGGATTTTCTTTGCACATCATCTGCTTTTTAGGTGCCGCTTACTTTCAGTTATGGGCAGAAATATTTAACTTGAATAGTTCCCTTCATCATCTGCTGTATTACAAGTCTTTGCACCTTGACAAAAGTAAAAAGCTTCACCATGGCCTATTCTTTTATTTTCTAGTTTGTACAGAGATTTTTTTTCTTTACACTCTGAAAATTTGCCAAATGTTTCAAATATTTTCTCTTTTTTTCTTTTTAAATTTGTGAGTCTATCAAATGATGTCTCAAGCTATTTTGAAGTATGATTTTTTCTGTTTTTCCACAACAGTGTTTAAACAAAGAAGGATCAGTGTACCCATCTTTTTAACCTACTGAGGCATCCTTAGCTTTTTTAGGCATGTACACATCCCTAGAATTGAAATACTTCTTCCTCTAATTGTTATGGAAAAGCGAGCTTTGTTTTATAGTTCCAGTCTTTTTCTGTTGGATGACGTCACTAGGTTTGTTGTTAATTGAAATAAAACAGTAGAGATGTGGTGAGCTAAAAAATGGCTGTTGGCACTCAGAGTTTGCTAGGCAGAGGGGGAAAATATACAGAACTTCACGTCAGGGGAAAAAATAAAAGATTTGGAATCCAGAAGTACCAGCTAAAATGTCACTGACATAAAGAGGTGACATTGCTCAAGAGGCCTGGCTGAAGTGAATGTTTGCTTGATGATTTGTAGCAACCTAAATAAGGTGAAACTGTTTTGGAGACATAGCCCACCTCCTCTGGTGATATTCTGTGAGCTGCTACCTTCAAGTATAAAGACAACAGAAATAAACAATGAAAAATCACTGGTGAGCCCCTGTTTAAATTCTGACTATGGAAGCTGAAGTATTTTACTCCCATCTGAGGTTCCTTTTCACAAAGAGCCAACTTCATATGCTTTAATGGATTATCCAGGCACTCGTGTTCCAGTGAGAGCGAGGAGGCAGAACGACTTCAGTTTTCAAATTAAAGAATCATATATGCTTTTGGAGAAAGAATAACTTTAAGAAAACAGGGACAAAAAGCTGTAGCAGAGGAGACAGAAAAAGGCATTACTGACATTAGATCTATTATGCAAGTGGTTTTTACGGTGCAATTGGCAGAGATCCAGGGGCTGGAAGGTAAGAAAGGGGGATCCAGGATGGGGTGTGGAGGAGTCCAGGGTGAGGTGAGGGGTTCAGGGGGTGTCTGAGGAACCAGGGGGTGTGTGAAGGGGCCCAGGGTGTGTGCGGTGCAGGGGGTGTGTGAAGAACCAAGGAATGTGTGAGCATGTCCAGGGGCAATGAGGATGATGGGGGCACTGGAGCTTCTCTGATGAGGACAGGTGAGTGAGCTGGGCCTGTTCAGCCTGGAGAAGAGGCAGCTGAGAAAAAACCTCATCCTTCTTTATAAATATGGGGGGGGGGGGGTGCCAGGGAGATGGAGCAAGGCTCGGTTTGGTGATGGTCAATCACCAGGGCGAAAGAAAGAGCAGGAACTGATGCACAGGAACATTCCACCTGAGCATGAAGAACTTCTCCCCTGTGCAGTGACCGAGCACGGGAACAGATTGTCCAGGGAGGGTGTGGAGTCTCTGTTTCTGGAGACATTCCAGAGCTGTATGGTCACAATCCGGTGCCATGTGCTTTGGGATGACCCTGCCGGAGGAGCAGGGAGACCGGACCAGATGACCTCGTGTGGTCCCTTCCAGCCTGACCCAGTCCTGCGGTTCTATGGGGTGGCTGAGGAACTGGGGGGTGTGAGGGGGTTCGTGGGGTGCGTGAAGAACTGGGGGTTTGTTAGGGGATCTGGGTGTATGTGAGGGACCAGGGGGTGTGCGTGAGCAACAGGAGGGATGTGAGGCGATCTAGGTGGTATATGAGGGGTCCGAGGAGCTGTATGAGGCACCAAAGCATGTGAGAGCTCTGGGGGTGTGTGTGAGGGGAACTGGGGGTGTCTATGAGGGGCCCAGGCGGTGCGTGAGAAGTCTGGGTGTGGGTGTGTGTAATGGAGCAAGGGGTTTCTGAGGAGATCTGGGGGTGTATATGAGTCCGACAGTGCGTGTGAGGGACTGGACGGGGAACTGAAGGGATCTGGGGTGTGCATGGGAGGTCAGGGGTGCGTGAACGCTCCGGGGGTGTCTGAGGGGATTTAGGGGTGTGTATGAGAGGCTGGGGGTGCACGAACGCTCCGGGAGTGTCTGAAGGGATCTGGGGGTGTGCATCGGATGTCAGGGGTGCATGAGGGCTCCGGGCATGTCTGTGGGGATCTGGGGGTGTGCATGCGAAGTCCGGGGCTGCGTGAGGGCTCCGGGGCTGGGTGAGGGGCCGAGCGGGTCCCTGAGGGGTCTTGGGGGTTCCCGAGGGGTCCGGGCTCTGTGAGGCACCGCGCGGCTCCGAGCGCCCCCCCGCTCCTCTCGCGAGACGTGGCGGCGGCCGGCGGGGCTGTGCCGGGCGGGATCGCGGTGCGGCCCCCCCCCCCCCCGCTCCTCCCAGCGGCGCCGCGGGGCGGATGCGGCGGGGCCGCCATAGTGCGGGCGGGAGGAGCCGCCGCCGCCCGGCCGGGGACGCGCTCCCGCCGCCCCCTCCGCCCCCTCCGCCGCAGCCGGGAGCGGGCGGAGCCTGCGCGGCGCCGCCGGTTTTTTCCCCCCCGCATCCCTCCCGCCGCGCCAGCCGAGGAAGCGACCGCGCTCCTGCCTGGGCAGAGCGGGATCGGGCGGAGGGACCGGAGGCACCGTCACCTGGCGCTGCGGCGGGGGCGGGGCGCGGCGCTGTGTCTGCGGCAGCCCCGGGGCGCTGCTCGGCCGCTTAAAGCAGCGGAGCCGCCGGCCGGGAGGGGCGTTCGGAGCAGTGGCGGCCGCAGAGCGAGGGGAAGGCATGGAGGGCAAGGATCTGGCAGCGGGGTCCGCGGGGGATGAGGGCTCCAAGGATGTGCTGGGCAAGCCGCTGGGTCCCACGCCGAGCCAGAGCCGCTTCCAGGTGGACCTGGTGGCCGAGGGGCCCCGCAAGTCGTGCGGGGACATCGGCGCGGCGGGTAAGGGAGGCGAGGAAGCCAAGGGCAGGTTTCGGGTGAACTTCGTGGACCCGTCGGCCGGCGGCGAGAGCCCCGGCGAGCCCGGGGGAGGCAGCTCGGAGGGCGGCAACGTGAGCGGCGTCCAGAACGGCGGCGACACGGTGATGAGCGAGGGCAGCCTGCACTCGGGCGGGCACCACCACTACTACTATGATACCCATACCAACACCTACTACCTGCGTACCTTCGGCCACAACACCATGGACGCCGTGCCCCGCATCGACCACTACCGGCACACGGCCGCCGACCTGGGCGAGAAGCTGCTCCGGCCCAGCCTGGCCGAGCTGCACGATGAGCTGGACAAGGTGAGAGCGGCCCTCGGGCTCCCCCGGCGCCGGGGGTGCGGCGGCTTTTCGGAGTGTGTCGGCAGAAAAGCTTAAAAAAAAAAAAGAAAAAAGCCGAAAGCTCGCCGAGCCTCGAGCAGGCGCAAATAGCGCGGGTGCATAGCTTGCGTCTCAGTTCTGTTATATATATATATTTTTTTTTTTTTTTTTTGTCTTTTCGTGACGCAGTGGTGTCCATCCCCCCACACACACGTGCTTTTGGGAGATGGTCCCCCAGTGCAAGAGGTATTTAGAGCTGTAGGTATGTTCTCCCCGTCAATGAGCGGGGATCTCTTACAGGTTTTCCACTTCCAAATCGCCTCCAGCAGATAGGGTATTGATTCGGCTATTCATTCGGGGGCTCGCCGTGGGAATCAGTCTGGGAAGGGAAGTGAAAACATTTGGTAGAGACGCTAAAAAAAAAAAAAGTAAATAAATAAGGATGCGCTCGCTCTGGCATCGGCCGGAGGTTTGTGTGTGCGGCGCCGAGGCAGAGCCCGCTGGATCCGATGGGATCCGGGTCGGATGCTGCTGGATCTGCACGGGCGCGGAGCCTGAGCGAGCCCTCCCAGCGCTGCTCCTGCGGCGCCGTCAAGGCTTGAAACATTTCGGAGCTGTGCGTCTGAAGCTTTTTTCTATTTTGGACTACGAGTCCGTGTGTTATTTGAGACGGGTTGACAGTGAGAGCCTTCTTTGCATTGCAGGCTGCCTTGGCTAGAAGACCAGCTTTAGCTGAACGTAGAATTAATTTCCTAGACTTTTTTCTTTTTTTTTAAACTATCATCACTAAGCTAACTCCAGATAAAGATTAACCTCTGGCAGTGCTGTTTTCCTCACCGTTTGAAAATTGGTGTATGGCTGTGCTCAGGAGCCTGTGTTTTGAGTGAGGTCTTTCTGCTGGGTTTAGGGAAATAAAGAAATGCATGGGCCACATTCCAAGGAAGCGAATATTTTGTTTCCAGAACTTTTTTTTGCATCCCACTTTTCACTCCTTGTAGGTGGAGTTCCTTGAGGAAAGGTGTGTTCTTTCCAGATTTACTCGTTTCTCACCATTATTGGGCTGCTCAGTGCATCAGCACTGATACATGGGGTTTGGGTTTTTTTTTAGGGAGTGTTCGTGATCGTTTAAGTGTGTTTTTGACACTGACTGTGGAATTGTTCCAATAGAAGTAACTGGTCGGTGTATTGCAAAAGGAAACCTGAGATAAGATGTCAGATTTTAATTACTAACCATCGCTGCAAATTACTCCTGCCTTCCAGGTCCCCTTTTGATGGAGCTAAATGATGATCTGTGGTCTGATTCTAAGTTAGTATAAAAATCGAAATTGACAGTTTTTGCCACGTGTGCCATAAATAAAACCCATGTATGTGTGCTCACAGTGCATGTGAAACCACGCTGCTTTTCTGTCCTCCTGCTCCCCCAAATTTCTGACTCCCGGTCCATGATGGGATGACCAGGTGTTGGATACTCCGCATTGTAAGCAGAACATTTCTCAGATTTCTAAGGCTGGCAGATGGCATTTTCAGTGTGTTCATATTCCAGCACTGTGGAAAGCTCTTTGATACCATTAAGATGTTTCAGTGCAGGATAGAACATATTCTGGAATTACAATTTCTAAAATTGTAATTTCTTTATTAAGAAGAAATTAATGGCAAGGAATTTTCTTTGTAGTCTGTGGCACAGAGGAGTGGTAGACAACCTAATTATAGGATCATTATCAAAACAGTCCCATAGTGAGCATTAATTAAGTCAAATTATTAATTTCTTAAATGTCATTAATTCGTTCTGCAGTGTGGATAGATATACATGTGAAGATACTTCTTTTTTTAAAGCCATGCCCTGTCCACTTGGGCCCCTCCTCCCATTAAATAAATGTTGGGGTGGAATATGGAATTTTGGTTGCATTTGATATTAAGTATTAATTTTTTTAAAAGGTCACAATAGAAACCTCAGAATTTTGAGTTTAAGTTCAGTGGAGTAACCCAAGTTTTCTGTCGCAGGATGTTTAATGTCCAAAGCAACTGAGGTGTTAGCAGCTACTTAGGCTTATAAGAAGAAGGGTAGCCATTATTTTTGCTTCCAACTTCGCAAAACACTTTCCAGATAAAGCTGTGAACTCAAAGGCTTTTAATAAGGGTGTGTTGTGCATGCTAATAGCATTGGATACCTACGTTCCTGGCAATCTCACGTCAATCTCACGGGACTATCAAGCACATCCCATCTCTGATTGTGTGCTTGGTTTGCGAACACAGAGCCCTGATAACTTTTAAATCAAGATGATGCTGTACTTCTATGTGGAAGATGTTCTCAAAGATGTTGTGCTTTTTTTTTTTTTTTTTTTTTTTACTGTTGCTAGGGGGCTTTTTGTGTTCGTTCTCAAAGTGACTTCAGTTCCTGCTGACTAGCAGGTCCCTGCTGTTGAGTAGTGCTGTGCATTTGGGAAAGTGGCTTGAAGAATTAACCTTGCTCTTTGGCTGTGGGTTCTGTACCAATTTATCGGGTACAGCATGTCTGTGCAAGGCAGCTGGTACATCCCAGCACTGTCACAATGAAGTTTGCACAGCCCTTTGTTGTGCCTCTGTGCTTGACCCAGTGCATCAGGAGTGGCAGATACTTTGTGTAAAGAGCGATCCAGGGCTGTTTACCAGCGGTATGGTTCGCTGCTTTGAATGCAGCTATTTTATCCAGCAGTTAGAGTTCCTGCTATTCCGTTTGCTTTTAATAAGTAGATAAATGTGAGGCAGCGTTGAGCATTGTTGATGCCAGTGCCCAATATAGAACAGATTTTTTTCTTTTCCTTTAGCTTTGTTTAGAAGCTTCATCTGTCTAACACTTCTGTTGGTTCTGTTCTCGCAGAAAAGCAATGTTGGAAGAAGAGTGACTGTTTGGGGAAGACACACACTTGTACCGGAGGGGTCCCATTTCCAAAGGGTTTGTCCTGCAGTCCTGGTGGGATAGGTGTTTGTGTGGTCATTCCAGCAGTGGCTCTTCTCATAGGAAAGAGATTGTTCTTGAAACTGGCTGTGGAAACACAGCTGGGTGATGCAGTACTCTGAGGTGGATGAATTGCATAGCACTGCCCTTGGTTGATCGTTTTGAACTCCAGGTGAGGGGCCTTGCATTAGTATGTCATTGACTGCAGATAACTAAGGTGATCAGCCTGCTCCTTACCCCGTTGGTATGTGTTGATTTCTCTCTGCTTTAGAGAGATGAGAGAGAGAATTTGGTGATGCTGTTGCCGTTGCTGTCTTGTAAAGCGAATGTGTTGCAGCAGCTCTGGTGTCCGGAGATGTTGAGATGAGAGGGTGTTTATTAGCAAAAAAGTGGGAGGGAAGTCAGCCTACCATGACATGCAGGTTTTTCTTGCAGGGGTGAGGGGGATCTTCAGACCATGGGAAGATTAAAAACGTTCTTTTGTTAATTTTTTGCCTGTCCTACAGCTTTTCTTGGCTCAGCTACATCTGTAGATCAAGATACAGCCTGTAGAAATACTGCCCACATGCCTTTGTGCCCCTCAGTTTATCAATACCATGTCACAATATCACAGACATTATTGTTCTGACAAGTGTGTACTGTTAGGGTATTCAAACCTGCACACTGTAACCCACTGAAATAATTTAGGATTAGCATTGGGTGGTTTGGGGAGATTATGTTTTTTTTCCTTTAAGACTAGATCTCACTGTGTATGAGTGGTTCTGGTTTGATCTCTGTGCAGTCGCTCGCAGCTGTGGTGAGTGGATGTGGTGTGAACCAAGCCCTCTGCTGGCAGCTCTGCTCTGCTGCTTGTTAAACCCTCGCCGGGAGCACTGGCAGGGCAAGGAGCTGATCTCAGAGCAGGATCCTTACACCACCTCCACCCCATCCCCATCAGCGTCAAATTATTAATAAAAACAAAAAGAAATCCCAAGGTCCTCACGCACAAAAATCTGTGCACCTGTCATTTGAATTTGGAGACAGGTGTGAGAGAAAAGGCAATTACTGGTAGTCCTGATACAAAATGAGGGGGTTTTGTTTGTTTGCTTTTACTCAAGTTGGATGACTGTAATTGTTTTCAGTTGTTTTTTGGGCTTTGTTAAGTATTTTCTCAAACACTGCAGTTTTTTCTCTGACCCGATGACTTCAAATGTTTAACATAAGCACAGTAGAAAGGTCTATGTATGGCACTGCTTTCTAACAAAATTGCATTCTGTCTTGAGAATGTTGAACAACTGCTGCATCTCTAATAATTGTTTAGTTGTATTTTCTTTCAATTCGTGGCTTATGTTTGCTTAGCCTGTAATAAAAGCAGAACTCAGCTAAAGATGCATAAAAGGCTAAAAGATGATTGTAGGATATCAAGGTAGCTGACCCTGTTGTGTAAGAGCTCCTTTCTTCCCTCTCGTGGAAGATTGAGACCCTCTTGCAGATGGTTTTTATTGAACCACCTTGCTGAGTCTTGTCTGCAGTCTGGAGGTTTCTTTCTTTTTTCAGTTTGGTTATTTTTAATTTAAATTACATTTCCTTGGTTCTGTCCTTCATATATGTAAGCAGAATTTGAATCTTCTTTCAGTGTAGTTCAGTGTACTAAAATTAAACAAGGGAAACTCTCTTAGACTTGGTCCCAGTGCTGTTGTGTGTCCCAGAAGCCTATAATTGGTAACTGTTCTTTCATCACTTTTAAACAGCAGTGGCCTTAATGCACCTGTACTCAGTGAGGCTTTACTTGCACCGTGCAGAAGAATGTTTTTATGCTTTTTCAGCCTGTGTCAGGAATCCTCATTTTGCTTACACTGATACCCCACTTATGCCCAACTGTTTTTATCAAGGAAAAAATGAGTGTACTGCTCTGTTTGCAGCAGTAAATAATAATTACTGTTCCAGGGGTTGTATTTTATAAAGACCTTTTATAATTTGTATTTTTATGTTGCTTGATGCTTGTTTCTTTTGAATATTTGGTAAGTCTTTAGTCCAGAACACCCATGGAATGCTAAAGTTCAGCAAACTGCTAATATTGTTCTTACTGCTTTCCCCCCCTCAATGTCCCAGGGAAGCTGGAAATAACTGAACCTTTAGCAGCTTATATAGCTCACAGCACAAGTGTGGACTGCTGCTGAAAGGAGTGAACTTTTTGCTGTCACAGATCTTAGTTGGATCTGATACAGATCTGATCTGGTTTACAGAAAGCCTACACCCCCTCTGCTGCAAAATCTCGTAGTGCATGTGGTGATTCGGTTCCCTGATCCAATACTTAAGGGTTCTCCTCAGGCTTCTCACTGCACACAGGCATCAATAGAAACGTCTGAGTGTGCACTCCTCATATAAATATATTCATTTGCTTTAAAGTTTTATATACATGTGCTATACAAATATAAATTATATATGCTGTACAAATAATGTGTATAGCCCAGAGTAAAACTTCAGTAGTGATATAAAGATGAAATTCACACTTTCTTTTTTTCTCTTTATTACCATTACAAAAAAAAAGTGTCACACTCCCACTGGACTGTTTCAGAGCTGGTTAAAGAGGAAGGCTGCAGAATTCACCTTCAGATTAACTTTTTTTCTCTTTTGCTACTGTACTTGATTAGATGTCAAATGATTTTCATTCTTGAAGAATATTCTTGCAGAGGAGGAGCTTGGCAAGATCAGTATCTTTGGAGTAATTTTAAACCACTGTACTACATCTTCGATTGAATTCTTGAGATTTTTTCCTAAAGCCTCATATAATATTCATTCATGAGCAATCCCAAACCCATTTTCCCCACTTCTTGGTATAGGTAATAGCAATTACACTATGGTTATTGATCTCTATTAAATTTTTTTTAATTAGTTGACTTCAAATTATTTGCTTTTCATAGTTTTGGGAGCTATCCAGTTTTTGCAGTTTAAATCCAGAATGATCTTTGATTTATTTCTGCACTTCACTCTATTGATTGTATTTGACAGACTTACTGACATTTCATTTATGCATAAAAAATAACCTTGGATGTATGGTCTGTGCCTTGTAAACGTGACTGATTTAAGGATAAGGTGACAAAAAGAGTAAAGAAATTCTAAAAAAATTAAAGTTCCATTTTAATAAGAGGGGTTTTCTCTTGCATCTGCATTTTGTTAGCTAACTTCCCTTCATTGAATCTGCTGCTCTTACTTCAGATGATTCAGTTGTTTGGGTTTTTTTAAATTCAAAGAAAATAGCTCTGTTTCAGCTGTGAAGGAGCTGTGATGCTGCTCAACTTGGTCTGTCAGTCTGCATGGCAGAGGCTCTTAAGAATATTCTGAGTAATACTGCTTTTGAACTGCAAGCAGTTTGGCAACTTTGGCTGAAATGTGGTGCTGTGCCAGTGCCAGCGAGTGCTTTTCTGTGTGAATGTACCAGCCCTGCTCACTTCTGGCTCAGGGCTGTGCTGTAGCTGCATTCAGCATTTCAGAAGCTGACATTAAAAATTCAGGTGGTACTTTAAATTATTTTTTTAGGATTACTTCAATGGGCTTTTAGTCTGTTGTAAGCCAACAGGTAAAATGTAATTTTTCAGGAACTTACTACATTGGAGCTAGACTTTTTATAGAAATAGGATGTTTTCTTAGGGTTTCACTATTGCTGCATATTGCTGCTCCTGTTTCCTACTTCTTTAATAGAAAGTGCACCATGTTTTGCAGAAGTAGATGAAAACCAAAAGCTGTTAAGAGCAAGAATGCCTCAAATTAACCTTCGTTTTTGGGGTGGAGAATAGATGACTTGTGTGTGGTTTTGGCTGAGGTTGAGTTTGTTTCCTTCCCAGTAGCTGGTGTGGGGTTCTGTTTTGGGTCAGTGCTGGACACAGGGTTGATAATTCAGAAATGTCTTTCTTCTTGCTGGACATGATCTGCAGAGAGCCAAGGCCTTTGCTGCTCCTCCTGTGGCTGCGCTGGGGAGGAGGCTGGGGGTGCATGGGAGGGGACACAGCCAGGACAGTGACCCAGGCTGACCCAAGGGGTGTTCCAGACCAGGTGACAACGTTCTCAGTGTAAAACTTGGGGCAGAAGGAGGAAGGGGACATGGGGAGTGATGGTGTGTTTATCTTCCCAGGTCTCTGTGATGTGATGAGACCCTGCTCTGGATGGGGCTGCCCAGCCATGGGAAGCAGGGCATTAATTCCTTGTTTTGCTTTGCTTGTGTGTGTGGTTTTTGCTTTCCCTGTTGAACTGTGTTCATCTGAACCTGTGAATTTTTGCCCTTCAGTTCTCTCCCCAGTCCTGCTGGTGGAGGAATGAGCGAGTAGCTGCTTGGGGCTGGGCTGCTGAAGTTAAACTATGATGACTATATGAAATCTGATGTGTCCAAAACAACTTCTTGACAAGACTGAAATGAATTCTCTTTTATACTTAGTAGCAGAACATTGTATTTCTTGGACTACGCGTGAGTATGCTAAACTTCTCTGCAGGAGGCTTCCTAATTGGATTTACTTCAGCTCTTACGCAATCAAGTGCTGCATCTGCTTCATTCTGGAGTGTATCAGGCTTCTGTGTTTCAGATACTCATGTGAAAACCACCCGTGTTCAGAGCCTGGATCCACTTTTCCTGTCAAGTGTGTCCTTCCAGGGCAGTGGATATCCAAAGGAATATTGCAGTCAGTGCACAGTAAGGAATAATTGCTTCTGTAGATCATTCAGGGTGCAGAGCGATGGTTCTGGGAAGGGTGGCACACGCCAGTGGAGAAATGAAGGTGCGTTCTTGAGGTGTGCAGTAGACTGCATCCCTTTCCTTCCCTTACACTGAAGGGGTTGGTTGCCCCTACACTTGTGAGGAAGTCATGCCTCCTGCAGCTTTCTGCTAACCAGAACTGCAGAGACTGGAAAGGGAAATTTGGGCTTGTTTTTGCAGGGGAACTTTGGTTTTTTGGCAGGAAGGCCTTATTTTAGCTACAAAATTTCTGGGAGTGCAGACCATAAGCATTTGAGTTTTCCACCCAGCAAAGCTACCGAACAAAGGCATTTTCTCATTTCTTTGTAATTTTCATGATCAGCCCAGAATTCTCATACCCTCCTGTGCTTAGGAGGGATGTATGAGTCAAGATGTAAAGATGTGGGGAAGTTTTCTTTATTTTGCAGAGTGCTCTCATTCTTTAGTTAATGTTTATGCTAGGGGGGAAAAGCGAATATTATTTATATTTCTGATAGGATACTGGTCTTGCCTACCTGTAGGTGTCAACAAAACTTTGCTGCTCTATCACATGTCAAAATTGCTTCAGAGAGATGCAGCCTTCATGTAATAAGCTTAGAGATTTGTCAAGAAAACTGTGTTCAAGTAAGACATTAAAGTAGTGCTAATCTTCATCAACAAATCTCTTTATTTGTAAGTATACCACCTTGAAAGGAAGGATTTACAACTAAGCTGAAATCAATTGCCTGAGTAAGTTTCCTGATTAAGTCTTGCTAAATTAGTTAATACATCATACTACATGGAAGAGCTGGGGGATGAGTGGATGATTATCCCTTTAGAAGAATTAAAGTAAAAATGGCTTTTAAAATCATTATATATACAATATATATATGCACACACATAAAAAACCACACTGTTTAATGTTTCTCTATTAAAAGCAGTGTGCAAGACAGAAATACAAGCTGATGCAGAGACACATAGCTAATCCTTCAGTTGACATGTTAATTGCAACTATAAATTTCTTCTGTTTAAAATTGCTCTGCTGCAATCACAGTACAACACTCTTTAATTTCAGCTTAAGATAACATTAATGTTCAGTTTGATGCAATCTCTTCTAAAATCTCTGGAAGTGCATGCCAAAGGCATTTGCTACTATATTTTAATGTATAATTGTAGAGAAGATAATATAGTCAAAGCACTTAAGTTTTGGTCTCTTGGCTGCAAACCTACAAAGGATTTCCTCTGATTGAGGTGAGTAACCAATGATTGTAAGCTGTTCATGTTTGAATCCAAGGAATCCCAAGTTTTAAGAACCGACTGTGTTTTTTCTGGGCTGTTTATCTCCTGCTGTTCTAGGTAACTTCTGGATGCCATTTAATGGCTTAGTAGGCTTTTTTGAAGTTATGACTGTAAAGACACCAGGGCAGGAATTAGGGCACATTTGCTAATAGAATTCGTAATTCACTCCTGTTCTATAACCGAGTAGTAAAATATCTAACATGACTGCTGAAATTTCTAAACTGCTGTCAACAGCAGTGACTAGTCATTGTTCCCTGATAGTATTAATTCTTTGAGTTCTTTAAAGAAAATGCTAAGAATGTGTTAGGCAGACTGAGGTGTCTTGAACATGTCTTTGTGCCATGTTTTCTTTCTGTGTGCTACCTGACTGGGTTTTCCTCCCCCCAGGAGCAATGATGATCAGTCAAGCTTTCCATTAACTCTTGAAAAACCTGAGCATCTGAATCTTTCTCGTTAGCTTGGTTTACTATTTTTAACTAATAAATAATCAGAAATCTGTCAGTTGCTCCACGTGTTCTCTGGAAGATACTGGCTTTCTGAGTAGCGATTTCTAAGTGAGGGATAACCCTGTCTTAACCCAGAGATTGAGATTGTTACATCTTTGAGAATTTACACTTTCATTGCTCTTTCATCAGTCTGAGGCCAGTTACAAAGCATTAGTTGAGAGTTGTGCATGCTTGTTCTTAGTTTTGGGTCAGTCCATACTTGTCACCATCTTTCTTCCAGGAAAGCAGGACTAGTTTACAAAATACTGACCAGTCAGATTGTACTTTAAGAGAATGTTTCTTAAGAGTAAGATTTTAAGAAAATCATTATCTGTGATACTTCCTCCCTTTGGAGTTGTTTGTTTCCCTTACAGGGATAAAAACCACTTGAAAACTGTCAGACTTGGCAGAGCTGTTGTCCAAGTTCAGTGTTAAAAGCTCTCTGTGATTTGTAGTTTACGAGCAAAGTTAGAAATAGTATCCCAACCTCTCTTGAGAAGTGATTTCCTGAAAAAATGGTTACAAACAGTAGTTGGTGTCACCAGCTTGAGTCAAAAGACTGGTGAAAACTTCTATTCCCTCCTGTGTATTTAAGTACTGAAATACTCTGGAATCTCAGGCAACCAAACTCAAGGCTTTTATTGGTAAAGATCGTAAGACTGACTGGTGTCCCTGGGCAACAATGTGATTAAAACCATTCAGTGGAGATTTAGGTGTTTTGGAAAGGAAGCTCAGTCCTCTTTATCTCTTTCACAACTGTGCAGATAAAAGCAGTAAAAGATAAAAACAGCTTATCAAACTGACTTGTAGACAAAACCTGGGAATTTTATGATTACAAACATTAGCACGCTGCAAAAGAAGTGTTTAAAGAACAGATATATTTGGTATGGCTTGGTGTCCTCCAGACAGCATTTAATACCTAGCTTATTATTTATTCTTTATCAGACAGCATCACATTTGTACCAGTACAGACTGTTTTCAAAAGTTCTGTTATATAAGAGGTAAACACCATAGCAGCAGGATTATTCTATTATTCATAGTTATTCTATGCATGAAATACATTTAGCACTTCTAAAGTCTTTCATTCAGCTCCTTGGAAGTGTCACAGGTGGTTGGAGCTAGAGTCCGAAAGTTCATTTGCTCTTTGAAGGAAATGATCTTTGGTAGTGTTTAAAAATCCTTTGAATATTACCATCATTTGAGGCAAAAGGTCTAGTAATTCTTATGTAACTTGATAGCTTTCTGTCTTCTGTCATTTTTACTGTATCTGTGCTCTGGCTAAAATGTTCTTTAGCTAGGAATCAAAAAATCAAAGCAAATGTTTATAAACTCTTTTTCATGTACGTTTTGAACTGTGTTAATTCTGAAAAAAACCAAGTTTTGTAGCCGTAGTCTTAATAGTGTGCAGAACTGGAGTTGGGATATATGGGAGTATAATCTCTTCAAATAATTATTCTTTCTCTGAGACAGATGGTCAGCTGCATCTGGATCAATACATTTTACTGCTTTTTTCCTTTCCACAGAACAAGGAGCATCTTAAAATGGCAATGCCTACAAAATTAACCTTGGGGAGATGGAAACAAGAAATTGTGGTTGTAATGGCTCGTGAACAGGTTGCAGTGGAGCTGTGAGCTGCAGTGAGGGACTGCAGGAGATGTGTGAGAGCATGGCATTGTTCTGTCAGTACTCTCTGGGCAAAGATGGTTCTCAGGGTAGCTTCCTTTATTCTTTTTTCTGTTCTCAGTAAACATGAGAGAGCTGTGCTCATTAACAGAATATAGGCATGTAATCAGAAGGAAGTATATATCAGGATATAGTATCAGAATTTAGAATGCAGGTACAAAGCAGTTTCAAGTGTAAGCAGCTTGACTAGGTGTAGTGGAAGGCCATTTTTATGTTTCTTTGCAGAAGGTGCAGCTTGAAATGATTAGGCTCTTGATTTTTAGCATTATGATAATATAAACTATTGAAAACAGCTTCAGTGCTGTATCCTGCCAAGATGAGAAGAAACTGCTTTTGTGAAGCCTTTCCAGGGAGATTCTGTGAGAAGAACCATGCCATATTACATGGCTTGTGCTAAATCTGTAGCTGGCCAAATGTGAGGAATGGGAAAAGTAGTTAAATGCTGTAGTCTGAGGTGCTTCTCTGGCCTCCTGTTTTTGCACAGGACTAATAACAGTGGGAGGGATTAGCTACAGAAGTCAGTGACTACTTGGAACATGCCAAATGAGGCAGTTCACAGTGACAGCAATCTGCCTGGAGATCCAGAAAATAGTCTTACATACAAACTTGCTGGTGGTCCTGCCCTTTACTTGTGGCTTCCAAGTTGTGATTCTTGAAAAGAAACAAGACTTCATGTGTGTTTATTCTGGTATTACCTCATACAATGCAACATAGCCCAAGTATGTTGCCATTAAGATGGGATTTAGATAAGTTCACCACAAAAAAAAAAAAAAATTATGCTGCATGACATAGACCACTATCAAGAACTCATAAATGAAGCAATTTTTACTGAACTTTTTGATGGACCAGTGTATTACAGGCTGTTTGTGAAAAATCTCAGATCTTCTCTACCAAAATATCAAGTATTTTCTCATTACTAATCTATGTCTAATAGATGTGGAGGCTATTCACAGTTGTCACAAATAAGTTATTGTTATCATCCAACACTGGAGATGAAATAGTAGATTATCTGTGTAGGAGCAGAAATTAACTGTTGCTTGTCTTAAGTCCTGTCAGTGTGTGACAGAATTGTCAGCTTGTAAACATACCTTATTTTTCCCATAACAACGTACATGAACACCATTACTCTTTTTGGACTGATTATTTTGTTTCAAGAGTTGTGTTAATAAGATTGTTTATGGTCTGAAATGCTAAACCCCCTTTTCTTTCCCCTTCTGTTACACCCCCTTCAAACCCACAGTGTGTTAGTGTTTTTTACTGTTTATGAAGATCTTATCGTGCATGTATTGGCTGTTCTAAAATAGTGCTGGGGCAGTTTTTTCCATTCAGTGTCTGACTTGAGTAGAAGCATTGTTTCCTCATGAACACGAGCATGAAAAATACTACGCCTGCTTGATTTACAGCTGAGACCACAGTGGTTCTTTCTTAAGGTCGCCTTAGAGGGCTGAACTTGGAGCCTTCTGGAGTGAAATTCCTTTGTGCCCACACTCTGTAATATCTGTTCTCAGTGCTGCTTTATTGGGCACCCACCAGCGATGATAACCAGGAATAACCTTTCAGTTATTACATTTTGCTTGTGCCTCAAAATATTTTCCTAAGAAATATTGCACGGTGTGGAGAGACGAGACATACAGAACAAAACTTGCCTGTGTTCACAGTGTGCAGTATCTTGGAGCTGATTTGGTAACTGATAACTCAGAATACCAGTTGTGACCCATTATGTCCTCCCCAGCACAAAACAGGCTAAGCTGCGGGCTTTTTTGAGCACTGCAGGAAAATGTGTAGCTGCCACATGGTGGGTGAGGTTTTGGGGTGACATTTGGGGATCACATTGGCGATGTGTGCAGGTTTTACCAATACTTGGCCCACCATGATCACATGATGAAGTATGTGATCCTTTCTTAGACTAGATACAAATATTTCTCTACCTTCTCACCAAACCTGATTGTGCAGCAAACAAACTCCAAGCTTGTTCAAAAAAAAAAAAAAAAACCAAAAAACCAAGGCATTAACCACTTTATTCAAATTTCACTATTTTAAGACATGAAGATAAAGATTCTTCCTACCATTCCATGATCCTCCCTGACCAGTCTTCTCAGAGAATAATTTTGTTATTTCTTATTACAGACATGATGCGTGTTGTTGTAATAGCAGAAGATGTTATCTAATGTTGGCAAGTTTTTTTGGCCAAAGCTTAAAAATTGTTTAGATAATTTGAATGTGACTCCTTTTATGTAATGGTTTAAAATAGAGTTTGTTCCAAGTATAATGTGGTGGTTTTCTGCGAGGAATAAGAATGGGTTTTATATGAGCAAGTAATAAGTGGTTGAACCTCCATGCTTGATTGGAGGTTCTGGCATAGTGATGAACATGTTTATAATCTGCCCCTTGTTTTAATGCATCTTTTTTCTCTCTGTTTCCTCCCCACTCCTGAAAGGAGTCATAAAGGGATATATTAATGCTTAGAGGGATTTTTACATTTTGTTTTGCACTTCTAAGCTATTGGAGCAGGGTAGGTGGTCGGCTCATCCTCTTCTGGCATGAACCTCAGGCTTGAGTAGGAGATGTTTTCTTAGTACTGGTTCAGGCAGGTCAGCATTTCTGAAATGCAGCAGCGCTGTAATTCTCGTTCTGGTCCTCACTGTTCTTCTTACCACTCTAAATGATTACGTGCCACTACTTGATTTGGCTTGAGTGCCTGAATACAAATAATCAGCAATCAATAGATTCATCTGGTCAAAGGCTGTGCAAATCTCTCAAGAATTACAGCCATTACAGCAGGAAAGCTGCAGTTCAGCAAACTGGGTAACTCCTGGTCAGATTTCTATTTGTCCTCTGTTTAGTGTATATAATACATAAACACACACACACACACACACAAATATTTTTTATATATATAACACATAAGGTGTCTTTTTTTTTTTTTAATTGTAATCCCTTAGGATGCAATATAATGTGCTCTTTAAGAGAGTAAACTGTTAAAGGTAATGATCTGGAAACTGATCTTGATTCTGCCTAACAGTGGAAGGCTTGTGCCTTACAGGATGACCAGATGTGTTGCAGGTGTATCTGTTTCTATGGGAATTTCATAATTCCACATCAGTAAGAGAAGCAGTGGCATGAGCCTGTGCTACTGACCTTTGGGTAAGGTTGACATTTTCTGTTTTTAAAAGTCTGGTTTGTATGTTTACTGCTGATAGTAAGAGCATAGGAGGACACCATAACTGACAGGTGTAGAAATATTTCCTCTGAACCCTGTGCTGAGGATGTATCTGGTACCTAATATAGCAAGAGTAGAAGGAATTTGGTAATATACCTCACCCTAATCTTTATTATTCTTTCCCTGCATACACTTGAAAGCCTTGTGTCCATTCTGTTTTGTGTCTTACTTAGCAAATGTGGGTTTTGCTCTTTACCTTGTTGGGATTGAATCTCTAATTGTTAAAATGTTTTCTAAGCCCTGCGATGCAAGCTGATTTGCAGTATGCTGCTTGAGCTGGTTTGTTGAATGTTGTTCAGGGTCTTTCTACTGTATCCAAGGAAACAAGTATTAAGAATGGATAAACTACTTAGAGTGCTTTTGCTTTCTTATAGCAAGTGTAGGAAATGTTTGAGTTCAAATGTTCTGGTGCTTGCCTGGCTTGGTAAAGCAAAATTCCCTTTAAAGCAAGCATATATGTGTGTGTATACACATATATTTTCAATTATACTTAAAGTTGAGGTTTTCTGCATCTTTGAAGTTGAGAGTTGAATTGTAAATAAAAGACGTAAGTTGGCCTTTGTCCGTGGGGCTGGTGTTGTCTCCATCTGTGATCCTTCCCATTTAAATGGTGAGCAGTATTTGGGAAGAGACTTCTCTTCCCTCCTTTTCCCTGAAATGCCAATCTCCCATCCTTCTTTCTGGCAGCATCACCTTACAAAGAGTAGTAGAATAGTTTGCAGGGAAATGAATAATTTATTTCCTGAAAAATTGATCAAATGACAGCTATGTCTGAACCAGGAAATGCTACAGCAGAGACCAGTAACTTGTGGTAGAGCAGTCTGTGCTTTCACATAAGAAGTAAAATTTCTTGTGCATTTGAAATCTTCCAGCTCTTTTTCTACAGACCAGGTGTTTGACTTTTTTGGGGATCTGGAGCTAATTCTTGAATATACTTACCACATTGGCTGTTAACAGTTTGCTCTTGTAAGTTTGTTGTATGTTCCTTTAAATCTGAGATGTGCATCATGCAAGGCGCATAAAGGAGCAGCTCAAAACTTCTGACATGTCTTTCTTTTTATTTTTCTGTAAAAGATGGTGGGTTTTTTTTACAAGATAAGTTTCATATGCCCACTCTGCTCTGTCAGTGACACAAAAACTTTTTTTGTGTTTTCAAAGGAGCCATTTGAGGATGGCTATGCCAATGGTGAGGAGGGCACACCAGCTGGGGATGCAGCTGCTGCTTACACACCCGACAGCAAAGGTGTGGTCAAATTTGGCTGGATAAAAGGTGTGCTGGTAAGTTTGATATATGGTTCTTCAGTTTTTTGCAGGTGCTGATCTATTCTTACAAATCTTGCTAACCACCTTCTTTGTTGGCAGGCATTGTGATAGTGCAGTATAAAGATTACGTGCATGAGAGGTGTGATAAATGCCATAATTTTATGAAGGGTTTCTCCTATTTCAGCTGAATTTTAAGGCAATAAGTACTTCAGGGCTTTAAGTTCTTAAAGGTTTATGGTTTTTTAACACAGGTTTTAAGAGTTTTTACATTGCATGATTTCCAAGAAGGAAAAAGATACTGTCGTGGAAAAATGTGTGCTGTACTTCTGTGGTTTGGAGAGGTTATCTCCTTTTCTGTAGGATTGATATATTCCTCTTTAGGGAAGAGAGAGACCCAAGATCTGTTTTTAGTCTCCTATCTAAATTCTGAACAAAGCAAACTCTATTTTTATTGAGACCTAAGAGTTGTAAATACAAGAATAAAAAAAAAAAATGCACACCTCTCCATCCTTTTATTGTGCATATGTGTTTTAAGATACAAATGGTACAGAAGAGTAAGTTATTTAGTAGGGTGTTGCTTTAGTGCATGGTTTGGTTTTTTTTTGAGAGAGAGAGGTTTGTGGGAGATGCAGACTGGGGTTTTAGACCTCATGATATTATAGACACTCCTGTATATTTTATTCTGTATTGTGAATTTTGGATCCTAAAGGTTAGAATCTAAATTATTACTATTGTTTGCTTGTAGCATACTGCAAGTGTAGATATTGAACTACTCTTAACTCTGTGTTTAAGGTAGTAACTTTTCAATAATATTTAAAGTCCTTTTTTTTAAACCAGTCCTAAACTTTTATGATAACATCATATTCTTGTGAAATAATTTGAAAAGTGAGGAAATACTGCAATTTTAAAAGTGAGGAAATACAGAAAGATAATTTCAAGAACATTAAAAACTGAAAGGAAGAATTAATGGAAATTACTGCAGATGCAATCTGTGTTGTATTTCCAATCTATGTTACATTTCTGCTTTATCCTAGGTACGATGTATGTTAAATATTTGGGGTGTGATGCTCTTCATCAGACTATCATGGATTGTAGGACAAGCTGGGATAGGTATGGATACTAATGCTGTAATTTTATTTCAGTGACTTTCAAATGTGATCCACAAGAGATACTGATCCTGAGCTTTTACTTCAAACAGGAATAGGAAATTACCTTAATATTGCCAATTTTTATGGTAATTTATCTTATCAAAAACTTCAACCAGTTACTTAGACCTTTTTATTTAGGTACAAGGCAAGTACTTTAAAATTTACATTTGCAAGTCTTCAGTGAACTGTAGAGATAAATTTTTGATCTCTTATTATTAAACTCTGCATATGGACTGTGTAGTATATAAGCAAATCTTTCCAAAGGCTTAACGTAAATGTTGGATTGATCTGTAGAATAGAGTTCTTACCTTGCTGATTAAAGAGAATCTTTGCCCATTTTTATTTTTAGCCTTATGGGCAAAGAGGAAGCCTTTTGCTTGAAAGTAAATTTGTGTTCTACTTGCAAGACTTGAGTATTTAAATGAAATTAAGTTGAAGGTTTGTACTCTTTAATGCTGCAGGGCTTACAGTGTTTTCATCTCTTTTCCCAAAAGGTCTCTCTGTCTTGGTTATTGGAATGGCCACTGTTGTGACAACTATTACAGGATTGTCTACTTCAGCAATAGCCACAAATGGGTTTGTAAGAGGAGGTAATGCTATTTTCATGAGGTTTTTAAAGCTTTCCTCACTCTGGAGTGCACACTTCAGTGTTGCTGAGGAGCAAAGCCTTCCTTGTGTTCTGTGTGTGATTAAACAGTCACGTAATTAACAAAAAGTCAATAGATAGCCTACTATTTAGATTTAAACTAGTTTAAATCTAATTAGTTTAAACTAGTTTAAATCTAAACTAGTTTAGATTTAACCCTGCTCTTATGCTGTAAAAGGAACTTGATTGGTGTAAATTTTTGTAATACAGGTGTTTTTAAAGCTACATATCCAGCTATGGAGTAGGGTCTTAATATTCTCCTGAGGTGCACGGGTTGGTTAAGAGTGTGTTTATGTCCTGAAATAAACCTTCACACAAGTAACTCTGCAAACTCTGTTAGGTCCAGCTTTCCTGAGGGTGATGGTTTTCATTCTCTTCCATGGTTTATGTGGTGTTGTCAGCTATTTTTGGAAATGGTTGGTGCCTCTGACATGATCAGGCTTCTTCATGACATTACAAGACTGCTGCTAGGAAAAAAAATGTGGTAGGACTAAAGTAGGAGGTTATAAAACTATCTTCATTAATACTAAGAATGAAGAGAAAAGCCTCACTATCGCAAAGTAAACAGACCCAATGGGAAAAATCAGCTATGACTGTTAGCATTATGTCAAGCTTAAGTTTCTGAATGCCTTTCTGGTCTTTAATTATATTATGTATATCAGGTTTTTGCATTCATATAGGAGCTTTTTCTTTTAAGTCGTTCTTGAAAAATAGTACTTCATTAGGAAATTTGAAGTCCTGAATTGGAAGAACTGTAAGATTTCATAGGAACATTTTTTCCTATGAAAATGTTGTAATACAGTAAATTTTTTTTAATGTTACATAAGAAATACAGAAGATGTCAAAGCTGGGTACTTATACAGGATTTCCGCAAAAAGTCCAAGGCAGTGAAATTGAGTATTTTCTGTTGCAGATTTTTTACATGCACTCCGTTATTTCAGACTGGAGCTGGAGGGTTTTGTTGCTTCTAGAAAGCTTAACCTTAAGTTTGAGGAATAAGCCTTTGCTACGTTTTCTAAACTTTATCTTCCTGTAATGTTCCAGATACCCAGATTTTCATTTGTCATGTGGGATTTGTTGTTTTTTTGTTCCGCTCAAAAGTACAAAGAGCAGGCTCTTGAGTGTCCCATTGGAGGGCAGAAAATTCATTTAACAGCAGAGCTTTTAGGAACAGGTCTTGGAAGCTTGGAACTTTAGTGGATTTATTGCAGTCTGCTTTGCTTGATCTTGCCTGCACAAGTGCTTTGGGCAGTTTGAAGTAAAAAGCCCAGTTATACTGCAGCTTGTGTTCTACAGTTTTTAGCCACAGAACTAGTTGCATACCTAATATGCAATAATATGATGTGGTGCATCATTTATAGTTATTTCCACCTGGTCTCTTTTCCTAAGAACTTGAAATACATTCCTGAAACTTCAGCACATCTGTCCCTAAGTTAAGGGGACAGATGTTATCTGAGTTAAGGGTTATTTTCTAATACATCAGGGAATAAAGAGTGAGTAGATTCTGACTTGTGTAAATGTTAAAGGGCTGATGACTGTCTGTTACAAGCTCTATCATGTCGAGGACTTCTTTGTCATTTGTATTTTTTTTCTTTCAGGAGGAGCATATTACTTAATTTCCAGAAGTCTGGGGCCAGAGTTTGGTGGTGCCATAGGACTGATTTTTGCATTTGCCAATGCTGTGGCAGTGGCAATGTATGTTGTTGGTTTTGCAGAGACTGTTGTGGAGTTACTCAAGGTTTGTGGATGACACTGCTTATATTGATTATACTTTATAGATAAAGTTTTACACCTCATATAGAATGTTTGAGTATATAAAGTATATACTTACTCTTTTTTTTATTCATCTGATCACAAAATGGTGTGCTTTGGAAAAGACATTTCAAGGTCACCTAGTTCATCCCCCATCCAAGTAGAATCACAGAATGGTTTGGGTTGAAAGGGACCCTAAAGACCACCCAGTGCCATCCCTGCCATGGGCAGGGACACCCTTCACCATCCCAGGGTGCTCCATGCCCCATCAGCCTGGCCTTGCACATTTCCAGGATCCAGGGGTAGCCACAGCTGCTCTGTGCCAGGGCCTGCCCACCCTCACTGTAAAATATTTCTTACATCTGACCTAAATCTGCCATCTTTAAGTTTAAAACCATTATTCCTTGTTCTGTCACCACAAGCCCTATCCAATTTCTTGTAAGCCCCCTTTAAATACTAAGTGATGGCAGTAAGGTCTCCCTTTTCTCCAGGCTGAACAGCCCCTATTGTTTCCATTTGGAAGATTCATTGATTTAAAAACAAGGCAAAACCCAAATTACTTGTATCCTTAAAGGGAATTTACACTCAGTAAATTTGTGGTGTGCAGGTAAACTACTAATAAATTATAGTGAATAGAATGCTGTTCTTTAGGGAAGATATTTACCTGATGAAGTATATGACTGTGTATTTTTTTGTTTGTTTTGTTAGGAAAATGGAACATTGATGATCGATGAAATGAATGATATCAGAATCATAGGAGCTATCACAGTGGTTATACTGCTGGGTATTTCCATTGCAGGAATGGAGTGGGAAGCAAAAGTAAGGAATTCCCTTTTTTTTTTTTTTTTTTTTAATTCTCTGCTTCATAATTTTGCTTCCATTTTTATACCTTAGCTGTCTGATTTATTTTTAGTGTATTCAGTGTATTCAGTATTGTTTGATGGTACATTAGAACTGAGTTGACTTTTATGCAGTAGCTCTTGGTCTGGCACTAGCATGTGCAGCTCTGAGCAGCATTTCAAATCTTAAACCACTTCACTGGAAGCTTAAGCATCTATGAGAACCTAAACTCCAGCATAATCCACTCTTAATGACATTGTCAAATAGATTAATGGCATTTCCCTCTTCTGGGCAGTTACAGCACAAGAGAAGGTAAGAACTTCAGCATGGGAATTTTCCCTTACTATGAACTTCAGGCAGATTCGAAGGATGAAAAACAATGGGCTGGCTTCCCTTCTCTTTCACTCTCTTCTGGTTTGATTTTCACCTGGAAACAGCCAGACGGTGGGATGCACTCACTAGACCCAGCATGGAGAAGGATTTTGAGCATTGGTGGTGATGCAAAAGAGTGAGGAAAACCTCACTCTTAGGTCAGCTCTGACTGAAGAGGTCTTAACAGAGAAACTCTTCTGCCTTACCAGTTTTCTGCTTGGCATTATGAGGCACTGTAGCTTGCTCTCTGTTGCCTGCACTTTGTAGGCTTTTTATGAATATCTGTCCTTAATTTGCTCAAAAAAAAAAAAAAAATTGAGAAGAGCCTCTCACTTGGCCTTCCTTCCCAATGTATATTGATATCACAATAGCTCCTGTTTTCTTGTCTGAGAGGCAGCTGAAGGAGCCTTCTCATGAAGTATTGTGAGTTTCTTGTGCTCCTTCATCAAGATGATATGCTGTTTATAATAAAAATGAGAGGATTGTTTTTATCATTGTTGCTTCCAAGAAATAGGGCTCCTAGAAGAAGTGAGTGAAGATCGAGTGCATTGCTTTGATCTACTGGGGAGAAAAGAAACTTACAGAAATTGACCTGGTCATGAACTTCTTTAGAAACTCTTTACCTTTCTCAAGTAGCCCTTCACTCTCTGTAACTTGAATTTGTGGTGCTCTCTTTATACACCCAACTGCAAACAGTGATGACCTCCTTATTCTGAACTGTTTTGAAAGAATTTTTTGTTAATGATCTTCTGGCTGCTGCCACTTGAAGTCACCAAGTAGTATCTTCATTTTGCTGTGTAGCATGAGCATTTATATAACAATAGTTTGCATGAAAATACCCCTGTTTAATGTTTCTACATCAAACCTGAAATGTGGTATTACTGCAGTGCCATCCTTATTTTAGGGATAGCTTTCAAAAGTCCTGTCCTCAATGTAAAAGTCAAGATTTGGTTTCTCGGTCATGGAATGAGGCAAGTGGGAGCAATGATTGGCAACGGAACCTGTCAAACAGGCATTTCATGTGGGCTAACAGAACTCAGCCTAGCAAAGCATCAGTGTCTCCATCTTGATCTGTGGTGTTCTCCTATGCCTTAGCCAGGTCTTAGAGAAAATGGAGCAGGGAAATCTGTCATAATGCCTTTGAACCAGATCTAAAAAGATCTAAAAGTGAGGAGAGACTGGGATTGATTCCAGGGAAGTTTGCTTTAAAAAATGGGTTTTTAGGGTTTGTGGTGTTCACTTCTCAGCTCCTTGTGTTGAAGTCTTAGAAGCCCATTCTTTCAGACTTGGGAATTTGAGTAAGATATTCAGCAAACATCCTAGCTTCAGGGAGAAGCTTCCTTAGTTACTGGAAAAATCCACTTGTGGCAATTGCTCTGTTATAACTTAATGTTTATGTTTCTGTCTTACTAAAGACTTCTGTAAGCACCCAGCTGTATCCTCACACCCCTCACCTATTCTTGAGGCTTTACAACGATTTAAATACAGGACACAAACTGTTTTTCTTCAGGTGGACTTTTCAGTCTGCTGCAGGCCATTTTGCTCTGTTTATCACAGTTCCACCCTTTTTTCCTGAGAGGCTGAGTGAACTGAAAACTTTATTTTGAAGGCATGAACAATGCCGCAGTGATATTGCGTGTTAGCTCCTGATCCTAGGCCTGAAAAAGGTCTGTGAATAGCTTTCCCCAAGCTACGGGCATTCCTTTCTAAGGAATCAAATCACCCAAAAGATAACAGCAGTGTGATTGCTTATTTTAATGGAAGACCTGAACCATCCCTGCAGTGCCTGGATTTATCTTTGCACACACTTTAGAGGTGTGGGATGGTTTAAAATACTTCTTGTTCAACTTGTAGGGTTTATAATAGTTCTGCAGAAAAGTGACTAAAAATCTAGGTTGTAATAAAAGAAGTGTCAAAACTAGGAATTAACAAGTAATTGTTGCAGTTTGCAATTTAATTTCCTTATTAAGGATTGATAACATGAGAATGTGGCAAAATAAACTATTTCCTTGCATAAAATAGGAAACAAGACCTGTTTCATTCTGGATGTAATACATTTTTTAGAAAATACCACATACTAAAGTATAAGACACAGGATGACCATGGCTAGTTAATGCAGTAGTAGCATTTGTTTGGCATTTGGCTATTTTCATGTAAATTTCTTGAATCTCCTCAAATACATTCCTTCTGGAAGGCTTATATATGAGAAATTAATTCTTTTAAGCATTTTGTCTCTACAAGTATATTTTTGAGGCATTTAGCAATAATAAACCTTTTTGATTAGGCATAGAACTTGGAAATTATTCCTATTTCATAATTAAAAATCCTTGTACAAGTTCTCTCCAGCTTTCCTGATTTTTTTGCAGAGAACATGCTGAGAAGGTGAAGCTGAATTTGGAATCAAGTAAACATTTACATTTTATAGCACAGCACTTGATACTATGAAAAGAACAAGTTCTCCTGTCTGACAGCAGTCATTGTGTTTCAGGCACAGATAGTCCTGCTGGTGATCCTCATTCTTGCTATAGGAGACTTTGTCATAGGAACATTTATTCCTCTGGAGAGCAAGAAGCCCAAAGGTTTCTTTGGTTACAATGGTATGTTGGAACAGTGTACAGTATGGTAAACAATTCCTTCCTTTCCAAAATAAGCTGCTATTATTAAATTAAACATCTAGTATATCTTATAGTCTTGTTTAACTGTGGAGACTTTTCCTGATTGCTTGTCACTTCCGCAATTGGGTCAAAACTTGAGTATTACTTAATATTGAATATATATTAAATTTAAAAAAGCTGGATTATACTGTAAGTATTTTTTCTACATTTAAATCTGCTTAAGTTCGCTGTGTTGACTTTGAGTTGAAGTGATGAATTAGGGCTTAAATGTTCTACATTTAGTTTTAAGAAAGTCCTGTGACTGTCAGCTTTTTTACTGGTCTGATAGTGGCTGGAATGGGTTCATACTTCAGCTTCCATGTGAATATTCACAGACTTAAATCTTCCCCTGCAGCCGACATATTCATGGAGAATTTTGGGCCGGATTTCCGACAAGAGGAAACCTTCTTTTCTGTGTTTGCTATTTTCTTCCCTGCTGCAACTGGCATACTTGCTGGTGCAAATATCTCGGGAGACCTTGCGGTGAGTAGTGAATTAAAGACATTTTCCACGACCACTCAAGTGTCCATTGACCTCTGTCATCACTGTCCACTGACGTTTTTCTTTCAGGATCCTCAGTCAGCCATACCTAAAGGAACACTGTTGGCCATCTTAATCACTACATTGGTTTACGCAGGAATTGCAGTGTCTGTAGGTAAATAGAGAATGTTTTTAACTTTCTCCTTTCACGTTTGTTCTAAGGACATGTTTTGATTTGGTTTTATGTAATTTGTTATGCAGAGTCGTTATGTAATTGACTTTCTTGCACGGGAAAGTAATAGCCAAAGGTTTCTTGTTTTTGCCGTTGGGAGATTTCAGTTTTCAGCTGGTTTTATAATTTCATGAAATAACTGATGGTTTTCTAAGAAAAGTTGACTACTTCAGGCAGAAGATCACAGTAGACTTCTATCGGTGTTGCCTCATTGTTGCAGTTATTTACGTTAATGGATTTATAGTTTAGCAGTGGGATAATCCCTGGATTAGAAAAGCGTGTTTTCAGGAAATACCCACTGAAAAAACACCTGTGTTGTTTTGAGGATTATGGTAATCAGCCACATACCTGCAGGGAGCTGTGGGATGATCCGACAGCACTGTGGTGAGGATGTTTGGGCAGTAATTCCCCAGCTGAGGGAGGAGACCAAGAAAGGCCTTCAGTTCTCATCAGCCCACTTTTGGAAGTGTCGTGTTCTGCTGTAAAGAGGAGAAATAATCAGAGACTGATCTGAGTCTTTTCTTCCCAGTCTTTCCCAGCCCACAGTTGTTTGAAGTCCTCTGTAGAAGTTGCCCTGGGGTTGGTACCAGTCTTGCTGTAGAGTACCAGTGGTTTACTATGTTTTCCCCACATATAAAATAATTCTAGTAACCTTAAGATTACAGGATTGTAATTGAATCATGCACATTTCTTGCCTGTGATTGGAAACATTTTTTTAGTCATGTCACCTAAAGTAGTTTCTGACAGCAATAATAATTTTTCTTACGTGAAAGACCTTGTTTTATAATAGCTGTGGTGCCTTTTGAATGAAATTCTCATTTCTGAGAGGACCATTGATCTTACCACTAATGATACTTCCTTTCAAAGATACCAATCTTGCTAGTCTGCCTTTGTTGGCTAACGTGGGAGTGTAGCTCTGCCAAACAGTTGCTCTGTAGTGATTGTGCTTTATGCAGCATAATGAGCTACCCTCATTTCCTAATTAGATTGACTGCATAGACCTCTTGCTACCAAATTTGAATCCTTTGGAACCTCAATCCACACAAGACTCAAATTATTGTTAATACTTACTTATTAATGGAATACTTTGATCAGCTTCCAAACGTGAAAAGTGCAGTATAAAAACTGACAAAAGAAGCAGTTTGCAAAACCAACTGGACGTGAAATTGATTCATCAGAAATGTTCTGCCATGTACTGACTTACACTTTGAATTCTGCTCATTAGAAAAAGGCAGCAGGAGTCAGAGATCATGGGTGAAATTCAGCTCCTTTTGAGGCGTTGGATCAGGAGTATTGGACAAACAAAACCACTTTTATTCCTTTCCCAGAGAGTGGTGTAAGCAAGTCACTAAAGATATGAAGGGGTAGTAAGTGTTGCAGAGTAGTCATATCTGAAGAGGAGGAAGATGTTCTGAACTTAACTCACTATTTGTATGCTCTGTAGTAAGTAAGAAGGCTAAACTGAGTAGAAAAGAAAGAAGGAAAACTACTGATCCTGCTGCTAGAGCTAGGCAGCTATTTCAGAAGGATAACTGAGACATTGGTATGCATAATTCAGTTTCATAATTCAGCAGAGGACTGAGGCACACAAGCAGGTGGCATGAGAAGGCAGATTTCACAGACAAATTTGCTTTAAAAATCGTGGAAGATACATTTCTAAGAGCTACATTTATCACTTTAAGAACAAGGGAAGCTCTAACAAAAAAAAAGTCAAAGTTCTGAGTAGCATTATGACCTGCTTCCTGTAGTTATGAAAGTAAAACTAATTCACAAGAGCCAAACTGTAATTGTTCGCAGCACTAGTAAAATTAAACACTCTGAACTGCACTCTGAAGGGCTGTAGTAATTCTGGAATTCATATATTAAGGAGATAATTTGTTAGAGATGGCTGTAAACTTTCTCATGCTTAAAGCCTGGCAAAGCTCTATTTCAGTTTGGCAGGAATATGCTTGTAAATGCCTGTGAAAAGGTGCAATCTTATTTTCACAGGAGGGAAGACCTAAAGACTTTAGGGGAAAAAACTGCCAGAATCATATAAATAAATGCAACTTTTCTGAATGAGTCTTACAGAAAGTAACATTTATTGTTGTTACCTTATCTAAGTGTCTTCTGCTGAGAACAGAGCCTGCCTGCCTGTTGTACATTCTCTCTCAGTAAGGCCCACATTAAGTTTGTTCCATGTCTCTTTCTGCCACATTTTGATTGCATGTGTGAAAGTCCTGGCAAAGCTGAGTTTGAACTTTGACAGAATGAGGAGGAAGAGGGCTGTGATAGTGCACTGTAGGTATTTAATGAGTTGTTCAGTATAATTGGCCTGCCACTGCAATTTTGTCAACAACAAAATGCTGTTTACAAATAGTTCAGCTGAGAAGTGTGTTGTCAAATCCATTTTATGCTGCTCGAGTGGCTGGGGCAGATACCTGAATAGTGAAGAAAGGGAAACATTTTCCTCTTACAAAGCTCTTACTCCCAGTTAAACAAGAAAACAATTTTAAAAACCTCAGCTCCTCCACATACTCACAAGAAAAGCATAAGACTGGTGTGTGGTGTAGGAAACTCATTGTAATTTCACCAGTTAGGCATAATAAGTAACTAAAAAAGAAATGAGGAGTGGAAGGATTAATTAATGTCCACCTACTGGGACCAGGTGTTGTGGTGGGCTGTTAATCAAGTTCTGATGTCTCACAAGAATTTAAATATGGTATAACTAATCAGGAATTAATTTTCCCCGTGGAAGAGAGACAACATACATTGATGCCTAGGAATATTACTGAATAAACTTACACTTGCAGCAGATCTCTGCCTTCTTAATTTTTGCAAATAGTTAATTTAGATCCTTAGCTGTCATGGGGTTTTGTTGCAAGGCAGTTCTTGTCATTCAGATTCCTGGAAGAGTAAAGGAAAGGAGTTTTATTGACTCTCTGGACTTTTCCCCACTCCTTATTTAATTCCAGTCCCCAAAGTATTTCCTGGTGTTCAAACAGTTTGATTACCTCTACTATTAGACTACAGAATGTTAAATAATACTTAGTCTTATCTACTTGTTGTCATATATGAGACAAAACCCCCTTGAAATAGAAGACTTAAACTAATGGGTACTGAAATACCATTTTCTTAATACTTACAGGCAGAAATACTGTTTCTCCAGCATTTTCTTGACCAGCAAAATTAAAATGTAATAATAGATGAACAAAAGACAGTAGTTAAGGTGATGATTATAAAAGAATGTGGGAGAAATTACACTCTGTGTCTGTTTTTCACCAAGAAACCGCCTGAAAAATACCATGGTCACATAGGAGATGGCTTACTTAAACATTGGGAAATGGCTTGCAACAGCCTTTCATGAAACTTCTTTTTTTTAATGGCTGAGTCATAGTGACAGCTGCAACAGAATTTATACCTGTCTGCAAACATCTATACACACAAAACAAATCTGCACTCCTCTAGGAAAATTGACTACAAGAGAAAGTGTAAAGTCATAAAACTATAAAATGGCTTGGGTGGGAAGGGACCTTGAAGATCACCCAGTGTCCAGCCTGGCCTCAGGCCTGCCAGGGATTGTGCTCCTAAATTCCTGCAAGCCTATTGGCATGCTTTTCCTCCATGCTAAAACTTTGTTTCTTCCTACAATCAGATATATTAAAAAACTAAAGATTGTTTCAGAAAAGGGAGCAGTTGCTCTGTTTGTGTTTGTTTTCATAGTGAGGATGAGCTTAGTACTGTAGCATCTTGAAAAACTAAATGTGGTATTTTAATGTTGCTCTGTTAGATAATGCTTACATAAAAAGGAATTAACACCTATCCTTAACTTCAGGTTCAGTTTGTTAATGCTTTTTTGTTACTGTTGTGTCCATTGCAGGTTCCTGTGTAGTTCGAGATGCCACAGGGAATGTTAACGACACCATTGTCAGCGAGCTGGCAAACTGCACTAGTGCAGCCTGCAAACTCAATTATGACTTCTCATCCTGTCAGTCTCAGGCAGGGTGTCACTATGGGCTGATGAACAATTTCCAGGTATAAAACTTCCTCCTTAATCTCTATATCAGGTTTTGTGTTCAGATTTTTTTGGATTTTTTTGGGGAGGATTTCTTTTTTTTTTTAATTTGGTTTGGTGTTTTTGTTTGTTTGGTGGGTTTTTTTGGCGTTTTTTGTTGATTTGGTGTCTTGGTGGGTTTTTTTCGTTTTTTGGGGGATTTTTTTTGGTTGTTTTTGGCTGAATTTCTTGGGTTTTTTTATTTTTTGTTTGTTTGTTGTTTTGGGGGAGCTGTGCAGTGGCTTTTTTTGCTGGTTTTGGGTTTCTTGGTTGGTTTTTTGGCTTGGTTGGGGTTTTTCGTTGCCTGTTGTTTTGGCAGGTCTTGTTTGTTTTTTCCTTGGATTTGTTGCCTTGTATTTTTTCAGTTGCTTGTTAGGTAAAGTCATAAACTATACACACTGGCCTTCATAAATACAAATTTAATCTGGAATAGGTGTGTGGTACACTTCAGCTGGTATGCAAAATAATGAATACCTTTTGAAAACTCTTAGGTGTTTATACACAGGTGGCATAAATATCTACTCTTTTTCTGAGCAAATTGTTTGGATTTAGGTGGTGGTGCTGCAGCTTGCTTTAGGTACCTGAATGTCATCATTCACCAGTGAGGGTAAATGTACTGATTTTTCAGTAATGGTGCTGATTAATCATAGGTGGCCTCTGTCAGTAATTCGCTTGCTAAATTTTCAGGGTTTTTTAGAAAATACAGTGTTTTTTTTTAAAGGCTATTTTAATTGTTTGTCACAGCTTCCCCTTTAATGGTAACAAGGTCATGAATTTTCGTTAAACATAATGTTACAGTATTTAAAAATCCTCTGCAAGTTACGGGGTAATTCACAGTCTTTCACCACAGCTAGCTGGGTTGTTCATGAGCTACTGGTAAGGGTTTGAAAGAATCCAAAGGAAAATCAATTTACTGCTCACTGATTCCAGTTCAGTTTATGGTAGTCCCATCTTTGCCCAAAGTTTTTCTAACGTGTGTACAAAAAGTTGGCCAGAGATTGAGCTGAAATCCAGTAATGAAATTATTATAGTGTAATAATGTGGGTATCATCCATGGGGTTAACTTAGTTCGGGAAGTCAGAATTGCTGTTGTGGGATTGACAAATTTGCAAAATCTGATGACTTTCATTGTTTGTTTTAAGCTCAAAAGAACCAACGTATTGTCAAATATACAGCTGTGAATAGCCTGTAACTGGTTTCCTCCGTGTCTTTAAGTCACGACTATTGAAAGGTTCTTATCATAAATGTTACTTGTACTTCAGGGTGTTTCTGTCTCCCAGATTGTTCTTGCCTCTCTCTGTGGAAAAAAGTTTCTGTCAATTAGAACAAGTCACTTTGAAGGCCAGAGGCAGCACAGAGAATGTGGTGCCCTCTCACACCCCCCTGCTTTGTTGCAGTTTTGAGAACCTTCTCTGAAATTTCATTTTTGTACCCAGTGGGACTTCCCCGTGCTGTTTTTTTCTCTCACCCTCCCAGCTTTTGCTGTGCCTCTCTGAGAAGAGTCTGATTCTGTCAGAAGGAAAATGTTTGTGTGAGAGGCTGTTTATCTAATGAGACTCTTGTCCATTTCATAACTGAGCTGCTCACAATTTTGTATCTCTGACTGTTAGCTCTAAGGAGAGATACTGTTTTTTCATATGCAGTGCAGGGTGTGTGTGGGAAGGGAGGTGTCCACACTTGTGCACTTCTCAGGTTCTTTTCTGTATGGTAAATAGCTGAGAAAACTACTGCACAAACTAAAATGAATCCCTAAGGTGAGGGAGGATCGTTATATTTCTCTTCCAGCTTGAAAACAGGCAGGTTCTGGGGCAGAAAGTGCCAATTTGTGTTCACAGTGTAATGACTTCATCACTTCAGGACACTCTGTGCTGCAGTCAGTTCTTTTCCAAAGAATTGATCTGCAGTTCTGCTGGGTCAGCTCAGGGTGTGGGTCTGCTCAGGCAGCACATGGATCACCTGTAGTCTGATTTACCTGTGGAAATCTTAGATTAGGAACTCTAAATGAGGACAGGAGGTGAGACAGGCTGTCAGACCTGCCTAGAAGGACCATCTTTAGTTTCTGTTGCAGTGAATTGTAGCTCCTCACAGGCTTCTGATATTTCTGTTCAGTGGTTATTCTGTGCCCAGGCTGTCACCTGGTTGAAGAGTATTTGCAAAAATTTGTTCTGGGCTCTATAGCCTCAGCCTAGAGCTTCCCAACAAAAAGTTACAGCTTTGGGTAATTAATGTGCAGATATTTTTTTCAACTTTGGATGAAAGTTGAAAGTATAATGAAACTCAGTTGTTTTAATACAGCATTTTTGTTTTGCTCCAGAGTGCCGGACCAAGGAACTGAATTGTATCAAAATACGATATTTCATGATACCAAATGCTTGAAATTTAGGAGACTGGCTTAACTGTAAATGCCAGGCAAACATAATGAGGCCCTTATCAGCAGGAACTGTATGTCTGTGTCAGCACAACAGTGTTGCAGGGCCACTCTTCCCTTTTACTCTGCAGGGATGAAAATCTCAGTGCTATTTCAGCTGCCTTTGTGGGCTCCTTGGTTCGTGATCAGGAGGTCTGGATTGTGTTGGGGATGGAGGGAGGGGAGTTCAACACCATGGCACACTGATTCTGCTGGATCTGGTTCCCCCTGTGTTCTCCTGGCTTAGAGGAGCTTCCTAAAGGCGCTTAACTAACCTAAGGCATAACTTGCTGGCTTTTAAAATGCCAAATATTAATTGCATAGGCTTTGCTGGGATATCTCTCAAATTTATAAAACAGGGTAATGGTCAGAAATAGAGAGTGTCAATAATTTGAGGCATTGGACAGAATCTAGAAAAGAGAATGTAAAATATGAGTCGGTTGTCAGAAGCAAATAGCAAGTTGAGGCAAGTGTAGTAAAGTAAAGGCATCAAAATATTTTACATGTGAGAGGGAAAGTGAGGGAAACTTGTACACAGATTCCCTCTATAATGAGGGAAGATTGATTACGCCATCCTTGCAGGGAAAAAAAAATTACATTCTGCTTCTATAAAAATTAATGTGCATTTGTTAATTATGTTGCTATAGCAAAAGTTTCTTTCTACAATATTAGTACAGCATTTACACCTCTTAAATTTTATTCTGTAACATAATGTAGGGTTATTAGAAACTACCATTTAAAACTGTAAATTTTTCTGTTGCTTATAAAATTAAATTTCTGTTGCTTATAAAGAGATAGTTTAATAGATGTGTTGTTAGTCTTACTCTTCTATGATTATAGGCCTGGCATGCCTTTTTTTTGTTATAAACTTGCAAGTAGGCTTCAGAAAGTTCTCTCCTTCATTTGTTACACTACTCTGACAGACACTTTAGTCTCATTTTTTATTAAATTTGTCTTTTCAAGCGAGGCATCCCTTGGACTGACCTGTGAAACCTGATGTAGTGCACAGACTCAGCTGACTGAGAGGCCCAGCTGTCATTGTCAGTCTGGTCTGGAGAAATCCAGTAAATTTTACCATTAATTTAGTGAGCAAAACTTCATCAGTCATCTATACACTATGTCTGAGAACATCTGACCTAGTAAGATTATTAGACAGCAAGATTTTACCATTTCAGCTGACAATAACTTTAAAACAGGAGACTTCTGCATGCTTTTTTCTTGCCTTCATTTGGTTGCTCTCTTGATAATTTAAATGAGATTGCCTGGGTGAAAAAGGCAAGGAAGCAGTGCAAATGATGCAGAACCACATGGTGCTTGAAAAGCACCCTGATGAGTTTGGTCTGTTGACTAAAATTCTTCAGCACTGGCTGTCTTAGAGCAACTTCAGCTTTTTTTCTTCAAAGGAAAGTATTCTATGAAACCATGAACATTTTTTAATTACACTGTTGTGTATCCTAAATCACATGATAGGTGCAAAACTGCATGTAGCTGTGGTACAGATATAATCTGTGGAAAAGTGGAGTCACAGAGTGGTTTAGGTTGGAAGGGACCTTGAAGATGATCTTCCAATGCACATGGCATGGACAGGGGTGGCACTCACTTTTATAATCTCCCTCTTTTCCTAAGGCCCCTTGAGGTACTGGAAGGTACCAGCTCACTGCTCATCCGGCTTACATTTGACTTCTGTCACTGAGATTACAGACATGTGCTGGGATTTGATCTTGGGGAGATAGGAAGCAAGTTTGTCTTCCCCTTCAGGTTTTGACTGGGGGAAAAAAGGCCTAACTTAAAATGACAGAGATTGTGAGGAATGTGGTTTTCACATGTTTTATCACTTGGGGTTTCTGAGACCATGTTAGTCAGCAATAGGTTAGTTGGAATATGTTATACATTCCAAAGTATTTCTTCTTCCATTGCTTCCTTCTGATCTTCTTATGTGCCCATGAAGACTTTTGCCCTTGATAATTTGAGCTTCAAATTATATTGTATGAAAAGCCACCACCTCTTGTCCTGAAATCAGGATGCATTTATATTCCCTGAGCTGTCTCTAGCTCATTCATTTTTATGAATGCATAATATTCAGACAGCTCTTAAGTGAAGAGTGTGTAGTATTTTTTTTTTTTCTGTTTTTGTAGTTATGGTGCCATCTGTTTGTTTAGTGTACTTTTTTACATATTTTAAAAAAGAAATTATTTTGGTTTTCAGGTCATGAGCATGGTATCAGGGTTTGCACCACTGATTACTGCAGGTATTTTCTCAGCCACACTGTCATCTGCATTAGCATCTCTTGTGAGTGCCCCTAAGATCTTCCAGGTAAGTAAGGGAAGAAAACAGTAATATTTTGAAGAATAATAATTTTGAGTCATGATTTTTGGAAGGGGGCTGTGACATACTGCTGTCATTATCCATTATCAGATGACATCAGTGGATTGTTCTCATATTTACCTGTTGTTTAGAATGGGAGAACAGTTTGTTACTGTTTGTTGGGGTTCCTGAGTGTATTTTGCTCTATCTTCTTGTTTAACTATTGAATCTCCTTCTCTGTCTTTGGATTAAAAGAAGTTAAGTGAGGAGTCAGTTGTATTGATGCAGAGAACTAGTGTGTATATTGGGCAAAGTTTCCACTTCCTGAGAAAATAAAATATGTAAAAAAAGACTTTGTAATTTTAAGACAGTTGTCAAGTAAAATAGACAGTTACAGAACAGCAAATTTGCTTCTTGCAGGTGGACATTACTTAAGGATACAAAAGTGGAAATGCAAAATGTCGAGATGCAATGACAGTTGAGAATACAGTTAGTCTATGGTTTATAAACTATCCAGAAGTGTTCAGAAAGATACTGTGTAATGGAACATGGCATGAGCAAAATGCATGTTGACTCTTGATTATTTTTTTTTAATTTTTTCCCTTAGGCTTTGTGCAAGGACAGCATTTATCCAGGATTTCAGATGTTTGCTAAAGGCTATGGGAAGAACAATGAGCCACTGAGAGGATATATTCTAACATTTTTAATTGCTCTTGGATTCATACTAATCGGTTAGTTTGAAATTTTAGTAAATCTCAATCCCCTTTTGTCCTTTAGAAAGCATTCCAGTTGTGAACTTGAACTTGTCCTTTATAAAGCATGTTGTGAACTTGATGACAGGGTCCTAGAGTTCTAATGCACAGCTTAATTCTAAGTCAGCATTCTAAATCTGGTTATTTTGAGGCATACTTTCTCCTGTCTTCTAGATACAACTCTGTCAAGAGCTGCAGTAAATTTTAACTGCACTTCTCTTTTTAATCATAGGTATCTGTCTTAAGGTGCTGCCAGTCAATAGAAATACATCCTTTGCTTGAGACAGTGTTAACATCCTGTAAATATGAAAGTTTATTTCAGATTTTTAATAATGGCAGCTTCAGTAAAATGCAAACTTGCATGAGCAATGTTATTTAAAATGTACTTTTCTGTTAAGTTACAAATGGTGGAGCTGAGTGCTGACACTGCTGTTGCTGAAGGTTCTCTAGGTTATAATTAATTGCACATGTTCTCTGTAGGTGGCAAACGAATTGTGCTGTGTCCATCTATGAGTCCTGTGCCATTGTGTTTAACTTCTTTTCCCAGTTTGCTCTGTCCTCCTTCCTTCACATCTGCTTGAGGCAGAGATTCCCCCTTGGGGTCCCCGTTGAGCCATGCTGACTGGAAGCTTGATTGCAGCTAGAAACTTGCAGACCAGGATAGCACATTCTGCATTTTGATCACCTTTTTTTTTTTTTGTTTTTGTTTTTTAATGATGGTGAGAATACACATAAAAATATTTTGTACCATGCTGCCTCAAGGAAAGGAGAGAGCATCAGGTTTTTCCCTCTCACTGAAGGAGGCGTAAGCACCACTGTTGTGATGGTGTTGGTCTGTAATATTTAGATCATCTGGAATTCTTCAGAACCCAGTGTGTTAGTGTGCTGTTTGATCCAAGCCCTGCTGGGAATGAAATTTTCTCAATTAATGATCTTGAGAAAGTATGCAGTGCTTCCAGAGTGCTTCGAGAACACTTGGTAGTGCTTATATTTTTGAAGCTGAAAGCTACACTTCTTAACTGTTAAAAGAAAACTTAGTAAATAGGAGATCATTGATATAAATTCTGTCAGCAAAAGGGTAAACTGCATTTCCTTAGAATATATCAAAAAATGAGATTCTTTACAGCAGAATTTTTTCACTGTAATCTTCAAAACCATTGAGTGATACCTTTGGTAACTCGATAACTCCTTGCTTTTTTTTTTGTTTTTCATTTTACAGCCGAACTGAATGTTATTGCTCCAATTATTTCTAATTTCTTCTTGGCCTCATATGCCTTGATTAACTTCTCTGTATTCCATGCTTCTCTTGCAAAATCTCCAGGTAGGAACTACTCATGCATTAAAAGCTTAATATGTTGTATTCATGGGTCTTCTGAAGTTTTGAGAACTGGGTGATCCAGTAGGGCTTGGGGGCTACTGATTTTGTCATCTTTGCTGAGGGAACACAAGATAATTCAGAATTGATTCGTAAACTCGGGAAGAAAACATTTTTGCTAATTCAGTAGCTGGTGCTGGCAAAACCACCTTTTGTTGTCTTCAGTTTTTGTTGATGTTTCATATTCCAGACAAGAAGAAACAGGAATTGTTGGTGGTATTGCCCCATTTTTATAGTCCTTAGTGTGGGTTAAACTACAGGAATAAGCCAAAACCTCGTACCTGCAGAACAGATGTACATTACACCCAGTCCACATGCAGTTGAACTGGAATAACTCCCCTAAGAGCTTAAGTTATAGAATGGGTAGATTTGCTTTTTTTCTTCTCAGAGGGTGGGTATAACTGTTTGCACAACAGTTCTAACTTTAATAACTCTAATACACTTGTTAATCTTGGATGTGTTCATGGAGGTGTGTATACCGGATTTTAGGATAAACTTGTGGCAAATAATGTAAAACTGTCAGTTTAGTACTTGGATGTACCCAAGTTCTGTTTGGATATACCTGTCCTTTTCATGTAGTGAGAACTCCTATGTGAAAACAGTAAAAATGCACAACTATAAACAGTAGTATGTAAGAAACTGAGGTATGGGAGGATGATTTATGCTTTTCTACTTTTGAAAGGAAAAATCTAATGTCAGACCGCCTGGTTCAATAGACATATAGCACAAACATCCTCAAGCTTCCATCTGAGCTGTGCTCTTAGGGGGAAAAATTAGGAGCATTTACATATCTGTGTGAGAAAGCTGGAAATTCATTTGGAAGGTGTTGGAAAATGGAAAGCATAAATGTGCCAGTCTGCATTTACATCACTGAAAATCAGATGTTCACATGCAGTGGATGCAGAATACCAGGGAGGGGAAGGGAAAAAAGTGCAGTGCCTTCCTTCTTTTACATTTTAAATTTAAATTAATTTTCCCCCTCTTTTTTCTACCCTCCTAAATTTTATTTTGACTAGGTTGGCGGCCTGCTTTCAAATACTACAATATGTGGATTTCTCTCATTGGAGCTATTCTGTGCTGCATTGTAATGTTTGTCATTAATTGGTGGGCAGCACTTTTAACCTATGTTATAGTCCTTGGGCTTTACATCTATGTCACTTACAAGAAGCCAGGTATGTACAGGGGCTTCTTTTGGTTGTGGAGGGGGGAAAGAAAGGAAAAAAATATGGCTTTGGCAGGGAAAAACCCCAGCAACTTCTTTCTGTTTGGACCACTAGATTAAATTTCTGTTTCAGCCTTTTTAGTTGTAATTGAATGGAATTTTTCCTGCATAGTCACTGCTGTTCCCCCTCCTCCCAAATTATGAAGATGTCGCGTAGGCATAAATGTCTGAAAGGTAACTGGATGAAAAGGTGCATGTGGAAAATGGTAAATTCATTGTGTCTATCAAGAGATGTGTATGGGAGGAAAAAGATGATAGTGGAGTCTTACTGTTCCTCATAAAAATAATAATCTGAAAGGATCTGCTTAATCTAGCAGTTTTCCACTGAAAGTATCTGACTTTGTTTCGGCAGTGTTTTGAGATTCAGTTTTTTCTTTGCTGTGGTATAAAATAACTCAGCACAGCATTTTTTCTTCAAGTGGTGTTCTTTTGTGAAGTTGTAACTTCTGTGAAGTTGTTGTGGTCTTGGCAATGTGCAGACAAAAGAAAGCTACTCCCTTCCTTAACTATTTTGCTTAAACTTCTACAGAAATGTTATTTTTAGATATAATTGCCTGTTAAGCTGTAGGGTTTGTTGACTAGTGTTGTGTAAAATGTGGCAAGGTGTAGCTTAAATCTGTTGGTTTAGTCAATGTCCAGCATTTATTTTGTGATCATGAAGCTTTACAATGGACAACTGTAAATAACACATTGGAACCTCAAATCTTTGAACAGATGTGAACTGGGGATCCTCAACTCAAGCCTTGACTTACCTGAATGCTCTGCAGCATTCCATTCGGCTCTCAGGAGTGGAAGATCACGTGAAAAACTTCAGGTAACACTGAAAGATGGGAAATTCTGTTCTCTAGGTTGCTGTCACAAGGTTTGCTGTCAGGGTTTCCATCCACTAAGGCATTGTTCATCTCCTGTGATTCATCCAAGTAAATGGAATTACAGATTGAGTGGGATTATCAGTACAGGTGCCATCCTCTGAGGTTATGAAGATCCTGTCAGCAGCACAGTTTTCAACAAAGCATCCATGAAAATGAAATGGAGCGGCTAAGGAGATTGAGAGAGATTACTTTGGGGATTCATATGGTATCACCTGTTAATTATGATGATGATGAAAAGTGATCTCCTGTAATGGCCTCAGAAGTTTGGACACTTCCTCTTTCAAAATTGATTTAAAAGTTGCCTTTGACTTACTTGCACTGGGTTGGCTCTGCCTCCTGAAGGAAGGTAATGTAAAAAATGAGCAGATGATTCCAGGATTTCTGCTGGACACAAAAAAATATAAGCTACAGAATGCAAGGGATGTGACTTACTAGTGGGGAAGAAAAATTTAATCCCTCTTACCTAGTCTTGTCTAAAATCTGTTCTTGAACTTTTTAAATGTGTAGATTTTCAGATTTAATGGGATTACTGAATTTTTATGCAATTAGTCATAAATCTGCTGACAGCTGGGTAACAGCTGAACTTTTCTTAATTTACCATAGTCTTGTAAAAGTGGATGAGTTTATTATGAATATGTTGTTACAGCTAATATTTCGAAGAACTTTTTCTGTTATTGAAAACCCCAGAATTCCAAATTAATTCTAATTCCAATCTTCTTTTTTTCCCCCTCATAATTCTAGACCTCAGTGCTTAATTATGACAGGTGCTCCAAATGCACGTCCTGCTTTGCTTCACCTTGTCCATGCTTTCACCAAGAATGTGGGCTTGATGATCTGTGGCCATGTACATATGGTAAGTTTATTCTGTCTTTATAAAGTTACTTTGGTGGTGTTTTTCTTCTCTCAGATTTGTTGTTTGGTTTGGGTTTTTTAACGTGTTTGACTTCGTTTCTGGCTCATATTTAAGTTTTGGTTTGTTTATTTGTTTGGGTTTTTGGTTTTGTTTTTTTTTTTTTAATGAAAGCATCATTAGGCATTAAAAAATGCATGAAGAGATTTACTGGTAAGTTTTGCTAATGGGTCATCACTATGCCAGTTATGTGTACTACAGGGAAAATTTGTAAAAAATCAGTACCTTTGATAATTAAATACTTAAATACTGAAGGACCTTTTACTTCTAATTGAAGTGAACATTGGGAGATTGATTCCTTTGTAGAGTTCTGACAAAAAGCCTGACAGAAAAGAAACCTTCTTGAGCAGGAACTCAATATCAGTTTAGTTACTCATTATCGATAGCTAAAAATTGCTTTTAACCTTCCAAATAGCTTTTTATTCCTTCAGTTATCAGATTAATTTAATTGTCAAGTGTTTCCTCTTCCCTTTCTGACCAGCCCTTGATATTTCACTAAGTATCCTTGGATGTTTTGGTCAGAATACCAAGTGAGGATGTGTTTGCAGAGGTTCTGCATGGATATAATTCTGACAGTTCTTATTACTTAGTGTCTTACGTGGCAAACTGGAGTGATTTTTTGATGGTGGGAAGGAAGCAATTTTCAAGTAACTTTTCTTCAGAATCAGCTTGTCATGAGTTGTGTTGATTGAGATACAGGGTTGCTGTCATACAGTGATCTGTACCTAAACTTCCATTTAGCTACGGAGAGGCTCTGGCATCTCTGATAAACTTAGATAAATGCATTTTACCACACTGGAATTGAGTAGTTTTGCTTCATATCTTAAGGCCACACTTCTGTCACATCGTTAGGAACGTTTTAGCAAGTGCGTGACTAAGAGATGCAGGACTGGCACATGTCACCTACCCAGACTTGTGCAAGGCCTTCAGCCCAGTCCTGTGTGACAACTGACATGTCCAAACTGAGGAGACCTGGGTTTGAAGGGTGTGGGACTGAGTGGATGAGAAGTTGGCTGGAAGGACACAGGCTGGGAGTTGTGGTCAGTGATTCCATGTCCAGCTGGAGCCTGGTGATGAGTGGTGTCCCTCAGGCTTTGGTCTGGGACTGGGACATCCTTCATAGGTGACATGGACAGGGAGAGCAGGGCCACCCTCAAAAGGTTTGCAGCTCACACCAAGCTCAGGACACACCTGGAAGACACTGAATAAAAACATGGATTACTCTTAAATGTTTTTAAATTTATTACACTTACCAAGTGAAATAAATCTAATGAACAGATTAAAGCAAATCAAGTTAATGCAGTCCACGTACAGATACTCTGTCTTGAAAAGCTTTTAATTTCTGTCTATATAAAGTTAATATTACAGTGAATACGAAAGGAGAAACTGAGGACTGCTAGGGAGATAAGATATCACAGATGTAATCACTGCCATTTAAAAGTAGGGCTGTACAGAAAAGAATAAGCTGGTGTCACACTTCTTGCAGGAAAGCAACTCTGAAGATTCTTTGGGAGCATGTTCTTTCCCTATTTAAAATGACTTTCTTAAAGGAAGGGTGGCACTGCCTCATTCTTCAGTAGCTTTGACCATTTGGTTGAGTCTGTGTCCTCCTGCAAAAACTGGGCTGCTGTGTTCTTGATTATTCCTTGTCCTGTATTCTGCATTTTGATATCTAGGAGGAACACAAAAGATTCACCCCAACAGAAATAACATAAAGGAACTCTTTAAAGAGGAGGTGACTTTGACTGCAGGATACAAAGACTCCCATAAAGTGTAGTATTAAGTCATCCTGCATTTGTGTGTATTTTTTTACAAAGCCCTTTTCTTTTAAAACCATGTTAATGCTTTAGAGGACAAGCTTATTCCCAGCCCCTGGGGAAGAGGGTTGTGCTCAGCGGGAGCAAGGTTGATTTTTGAGCAACCCTCTTCCTAAAGATGGTAAAAGTTCTTCACTTTTTGCTGCTGACAGTGCCTGCTATTTTGTGGTTTGGGGTGTTGTTGATAGTGGTCAAGCATGTTTTGAGGTTCTCTGAATCTGAATTTGTTTCTAGCAGTGACTAAAAATTGGGAGGGGCTTTTTTACTCCCATTACTCCTATTCCTAATTCTTGTTCCCCTCCCCTGTTATTATTTCCTTCTTTTGAAAGGGTCCTCGGAGGCAAGCCATGAAGGAGCTGTCAACTGATTTGGCCAAATATCAGCGATGGCTAATTAAAAACAAGATGAAAGCTTTCTATGCACCAGTGCATGCAGAGGACTTGAGGGATGGAGGACAATACTTAATGCAGGTATTTAAAAAAAAATGTTAAAGTGCTGAAGATGCACATCAAAATCAGAAGGGGCTTTATACTTAGAAATACATTCCTTTTGCAAAATTATCTTCAAGCTTTGATGAAAATATTATTCTCTTAAGCAGAAAACAGAACCTTTAGTTGTGTCAGTAACCTGTTATTTTATAAAATACTTCTTGTTCTTCTTAGGCTGCTGGTTTGGGTAGAATGAGACCTAACACCCTTGTTGTTGGATTTAAGAAAAACTGGAGACAAGGTGATATGAGAGATGTTGAGACCTACATCAATTTATTCCAGTAAGTAGAAAATACAAAGTTTAGCTGCTGCGTTCCATTTCAGTATGTTTGGTAGTAAGAAAGTTCCTAGTTACATGAAGTCTCTTTCAAGTGGACCTGGGTTTTCCATTCAGCAATCTTGAGCACCTTGGGACCTTTCTGATATGAAAGTTAACAAGCAAATCTATATAGTTTAAGCACATTAGAAATCTGCATAATAACTTTCTGCATCCAAAAAGAGTTGTGGCAGAGGTCTGAGGTTTGAGAGCTGCTGTCTGAAAAGGAGGAGAATCACTTTGCTCACAAGGTGCACAGCACTGACACACAGGCTAATACAGAAAGGAGAAAGGAAATCCCAGAGTGACTTGACAGTGTTGAAAGGCAGACCAGTTGTGGCTGAAGACTTTAAGAGTAACTTGTGCTGCTACCCAAACACTTAAGGAAAAAAACAATGCTAATTTTACTTAGCGGTTTTTGTGTTCAGCCGAAGTGCTGGTTAACCCACTTCCTTTGTGCTTTGTATTTCTCATTTTCTGTGTTTTTAAAAGAGAGGGGATGGGGCTTTAAGCTTTACAGACAGATATTAGGAAAGAACCAAAAAAAGTCATCTCACCTAGGTCTCTATGAGAAAAGCAGGGGCACCAAATACAGTGGAAAAATAAGGAAACACATTGGTTAGTTTTTATTTTTTTTTCCTATTTTATTTTGGGATGGCTTTTGCAGGAAGATCTGTCAAGGTCAGCAAGTCATGTGGTTCCCCACATCCCTAAAGAAACCTCAGGAGGTAATAACTGCAGGTCAAATGTCTTTCTGGAAAACTAAAAGTTTCTGAAGCACACAAAATAGAAACACATCTAATCTCTACAAATCTAACACATTAAATAATGAAATTAAAATGTTCACTAATAGACAAAACAAATCTCAAATCAATCTCAATTTTTCTTGCACTTATTATAGAATATATTGATACTTCAAACATTTCTAATCAAGTCTTACTATCTCTAAAGGACAGTGTTTAATTAGTGAAATCCTGAAAAATTTCTGTCTGTGGAAATGATGTGGGAGGGAGTTTTCTGATTTATGTTTGTTTGCACTGAACAAGGTATTCATATGTAAAGGATGGTGATTAATGACTAATGCAAACTGTATGATATGGCTAAGTTCATCTTTTTCTTGTCTTATATTTTGGGTTGTTACTAATTTTACTCCACCTTTGTTCAGCAGTTTTTTCAGGGTTTTTGCTCTTTTCTACAATAATGAAGTTTTGCCACTTTATATTTGACTGGAGTCAGTTTCAGTTTTTTCAGATGTAATGCTAACTTACAGCTATTTTGATATTAAATTGCATCATCTTAGGTGTTTTCAATACTCAAACGTTTTGGAAAGATGTCAGAAATCTTCAGTCCTCAGATCAAAAAGATCTACTCAAACCTCTTTCTTGATGGATGGAGATAAAAATCTAAATTTCTTGGTGGATCTTACTACCTCTGCAGAACTTGACCTATTCATTATGATTTTATTTAATCACTGTTTACATAGTGGATAGAGGGAGTAGAAGGAATAGGTATCCTTTCTAAATACTATTTTTCCTAAAATGATGTTCAGGTAATGTTTTGGATTTGAAGCTAGAGCAAGTTTATAATTTGAGACTTCCAAAGGCAGTGCTCAATCATTGGAATTTGTTCAGGGAAGGTGCATTTTTCATTTGGCAAAGAAAAAGCTTTAAAATATTTTATTTTTATCGCTTTTGTTTAGTGATGCCTTTGATGTTCAGTATGGTGTAGTCGTCATTCGCCTCAAGGAGGGCCTGGACATTTCTCACCTACAGGCCCAAGGTATGACTTTGTTCATGTGGTGAATTTGCTGTTCTAATTCCCTTCTAAAACTGCATTCTGAAAATATTAAAGCTCAGTTAAAAAATCAACAAAGCATCACTGCTGTGGTACAATAAAATTCAGTGAAATTAGTTAAGTCTGAACTGTAAGATAGTAACCCATGATCAGCAGCAGAACTTGGATTTTCTGTGTTTCACATTTTTGTATTTGCACATTTTATACAACTACTTCCAGAAGAACTGCTCCTTTCCTGAAAGTAATTAGTGATGCTGGCAAGTTGGCATCAAATATTTGGGGCTTAAGCCCAGAAGTTGTAAAATCACCACAAATACTGCAGTATGCAGGGATGCCATTGAGTTTGGTGTGGTTTGCCAACCCCTACAGACTAGTTTAGGGACTCTGATTCAAATTTGGAAAGGTTTTCTATGTAGACGGCTTGGTTGTGCTTTCTGAGTAGAGTTCTTAAATGGAGTGGTGAAATTTTAGTTAAATTCCAAGCCTGTGAGCTTTGGTGCAGCTGCCCTGATTTGATCCTGAGTAATTTATTCGTGGCTTGCACCATGCACTGCTGCTACCATGAGCAGAAATGACAAAAGCAGGGGCATCCCCCTGAAAGAGGAGCATCCTTTGCTGGCAAAGATTATTGTTTTAGTATTTTTAGTCCCAAAGAGTAATGCTTTAATATTGGAGAGAGTCAAGGAGCCTGTCAGCATGTGCAGGAGGGCATAGGAGTGTGAGAAATGGCAAGGAGTGAACCTGCAGTGTGGAAACAACCCTGCTGAGGAAGCTGGGAATGTAACCCCAGGCTGTCAGCAGGATCTTGGTGCCCACTGGGGACTTGGTGACTCTGCTTCAGCTCTGACAGCTGCTCACAGAAGGCAAACCTGGGAAAAAAGGCTTGGCAGTGAGACAGACACATTGGTGTGTGCTGTGCCTGAGGCTCATCTTCCTCTCGGAGTTAAAAGCAGAAACAAAAAAACATTTCACCAAGTGATTTCTTTCTTTTTCATTTTCTAGTTGTAGTTCCAGAGTGTTACCTAGCCCTGGGTTTAGGTGGTGTGGTTGCAATCAGCAACCACAACCTGGGAAAGGAGCAGAAAATGACAGCTCTGCTCAGAGGGGAGCCTCTTTATGCTCTGAAGAAGTTCACAGAATATTTTTGTGTTGGTTTTCCCGCCTCCTGCCCTCTTTGCTGTGGTCTAACAGTTGCAGCAGCATGTAATTAATTTCAAACCGACTCAGAACAGGCGTATACCTCTGTTGATACAATTTGTAGCAATTCAGTGGTTTCTAATAGGCTTTTTGCTTTCGCAAAGATTTGCTGTCATCGCAAGAGAAGTCTCCCTGTGCCAAGGATGTCATAGTGAAAGTGGATTACAGCAAGAAGTCTGAGACAGACACTTCCATAGCTTTTGCTCCATCAGCCAGTGAAAGAGCTCCCACCTCACGCAAAGGTAACTGCTAGTGAGCAGTGAACCTGGAATTCTCATTCTTTCTCTCTCTCATTCCTCCTCTGTGCCTCTCTCTCTCTGCCCACAGATTATTTAGGGGATGTTTGTGTGTGTGTGGAATAGAAGAGTTATGCTTTTATAGATGTTGATGTCTGATCTCTTAAGTACTTTGTGTCACATCTTTACCAGTATGTAGAATAAATATTTGTTTCATGTCCCCTGAATAAACCAGGAGGTAGCCAATGACCTAAAATAGATTTTTTTTTTTTTTTTTGTAACTGAGTTTGAGAGACAGTCAAAAGTGCTTGAGGATTGTGCCCCACATCTTACAAGTGATGGGAAGGCTGCTAAATTTATGGAGGTTTTTAAATCTCAGACTAGAATATTATGTGCATATTAACAGTTACAAATCATTCAAGATACTGTGATATGACAATAAACAGCTTTATTACTTTCTTACAAAGCAAAAGCCTTAATAGTTAGATGGGTAGTGGAGGTATATAAATTTTTTTTGAAGTAGAAATGAATCTTAGGATTTGGTAGACTGCATTTGTGTGCTTTTCTCTGTGCAAAAAAAGCCCTGCTTCATTTCACGTCTTTACTTTCTATTTTTTTTTAATTTACATTTGTATTGTGTTCATTAATATCACAAAGGTAATTAACCTTTTTATTTTGTATCTTTAAAAACATTCCAGAGGAGGATGAGGATGGAAAGACTCCAACACAACCACTGTTGAATAAAGGCAGGCATTTTCCATCTTTTTGTGTTAAATCATTCTTTCACATTGTTGATTTGAGTTTTCCTTTTGTAATTCTTTCTACGCCTAAGTACCAGAGAGGAAAATACCAACCATGCAATGTTTATTTGCTTCTTCATATCTGCTTTAGAATGTGCTTCATCCTTAGGCCTAGGCTGTGCGGAAAATAAAAAAGGCAACATTGTGGAAATTCCCAGAAGAGGTTGCTACTGAGACAGGATTGTGCATAAGTGTAGGAATTAAAAAAAAACCAATAAAAATTAAAAAGCTCTTTTGGTAAAGTAACATTTGAAATGTATTCATGGCCTTTCTGCCTTCTCAGCTGTGTGTCTCAGGTCTGGGTCCTTGCTTGGTTCAGGAAACAGCATCTGGTGGGGCAGTGGAAGTGCTCTCAGTTTATTCAGTGTTCCTTCCAGAGCCGTGGTTGTTGCTCTGTTATTTGCAAATAGTTCAATAGCCTCAAAACTAAGGTTTAGTGCAGCTACCCACTGAGGTGAAATAATAATGCAAAGTGTTCTTTCAAATCAGCATTTTGAGGAATTAACTGAGCAGTTTTCACTAACGTGTTCTGAGTTAATCAGGTATTTTTGCCTCAACTGCAATTAATCTGAGCTGTTTTGACATTGTCTTCGTAATTTCAGCAGCTAGGAGCTTCTGTGTTTTAATAATGGAGAGTGAAATTATATCTTGAAGCACAGGATGGCAGTTTGGGAGAAGTCCCAGTATGCAATAAAGTAGTATATTAATGTAAATCAGTCACAGATGTGCTCTAAATTAAAAAAATTCCTAATAAAATAAGGACAGAGACAAATGTCAGACTCCTGGCTCTTGCTCAGACTGAGGTTTTAAGTAAGAGAAAGAGGTCAGGGATTTTTTCCTGCAGTTCAAAAATGGGATCTGTATTATTCTAACTGAAAATGCTATTATTGTCTTGTCCTCAGTAAATCAAATAACTTTGTTATGCAAAGCAGTACTATTTGCAAAAGGGTCCAGTATGCATAAATAGCTTTTAATTTTACCACATGCTTAAAGAAATCTGGATTTAAGGAGAGAATTGCTTAGGACAAGACATTTACTTATAAAATCAGTTGCCTACATATTTTTAGGGAAGTTCTGTCATTTGCAAGAGGTAGAGTGTGTGGCCTAAAGCTCTGGGGCAAAGATAATTAAATTGTCCAGGCAAAAGTCTGCATGGAGGCCTCACACATCCCTTATTTCTCAGATGCCTGCTGAAAGACTTCAGCTGCTGAAATTACGAGTTTCTAGACCCCCTAAATACAGCCAGTTCAGTTTATATCCAATCTATCAAAATTCGGAGTTGGTTGGGGGGTGTAAAAGAAAATTTTCATTTAAAAGTAGGTATATCACAAAATGTTAAGAGTTGCATTTGATGATTTTCAGTGTGATTAAGCAAAACACCTCAAAACCAAAATTTCGCTATATGTTTTTTCCAGATTCAAAGAGCTCCTCCTCTCCTTTAAATGTGACCGACCAAAGACTTCTTGATGCCAGCTCTCAGTTCCAGAAGAAACAAGGCAAGAGCAATATTGACGTCTGGTGGCTCTTTGATGATGGAGGTAATGTGTTTCATAATTTAAAACCTTTAAATGCTGATAAAAAAAAATACTGGAGTATTCTGGATTAGTTGTTAATATATATCCATAAGTCAGTTCATATAAAATCTGTACTGTGTAACTTTACACTGTAAAACTGTGTAAAAAAAAACTGTACCATTTTCTAAATTTGAAATTCTGTTCAAAACACAGGTTTGACACTGTTGATTCCTTACCTTATCACAACCAAGAAGAAGTGGAAGGACTGCAAGATCAGGGTGTTCATTGGTGGAAAAATAAACAGGATTGATCATGACAGAAGAGCGTAAGTTTGCCTCAAAAATTGCATTTCAAATGCTAATACAGCATGTTACACATTGGATTACTTCTCTTCCTGCCTGCCTTATTTCGGTTGTTCTTTGCTGCAGGTGTGATCATACTCTTTTGCCTTTCTGAAGAAAAAGGTTTTGTTTCCCCCAGATTGTTTTTGGATGAGTTACCTCAAACTAATTTTCTGCAATACTATCTGACACTATTTCCAAATATTTTCTGAGATTATCTTCAAGAGAGAGCTCTTCTCTTATTTGAAGGCCATAAAACTGTTTGGGGTTTTTTTGTCCAAAGCGTGTTGTTGATTTATAGTCATATGCCAAGTCAATTTGATTTTTGTCCTTGTTATATTTAAGGTGCCCTTTTTTTTGGTGTTTTTTTGGGGGGGGGGCGTTGGTTTGGGTTTTTTGGGTGTTTTTTTTTGTTTGTTTGTTTGTTTGTTTGTTTGTTAAACCAGTGGTTTTTATTACCAAGCAACTATCTGTTTAACCTGTGAAAAAATTAAAATTACGATCATGTATAAAAGCTTGTTTTTTCTGATGCAGGATGGCCACTTTGCTCAGCAAATTTCGGATAGACTTCTCAGATATTATGGTCCTTGGGGATATTAATACTAAGCCAAAGAAAGAAAAGTAAGTCTCAAAACACATCTTGTTTGTTCATTGAATTTGTCATTTCTTTAATTTAGAACACCTAATTCTTTCCTACATATGTGGTGGTACAGAAGATCCTGTGTTACTCAGTGTTTCACAAAAATGTGGAAAATTAATTAACAATAACTCCCATGTCCAAGAATATAGAAATCTTTATTTTTAAAACCTCTGGCCCTTAGATTGTAATAATAAATTCAGAAAAATGAAGTTTTTAAAAAAACACAATTCTGAATTGTCTGAGCAATCTTCTTTAAGAGATGTTCGCCAAAACTTAAATGATCTGAATCTCTTAATGTCTTAGTTTAGGTACCAAAGCTTGGTCTTGAAATAGCCTGATTTGGATTTTTCTTTTTTTTCCTTCTCATTTTTTAACTTGGTTGGACTTTCAGTGTACACAGGAATGATCATACATATGATATTTCATACTTTCAAGTTCAAAAAAGCATTAATTGTGGATGGCTTTCAGCACAAATTTAGAACAGAATGTGTATGATCTAAAAATACCTTCCTTTGCCATTATCCTCCTTTCCCTTCAGGCCTTCTTGAGTATGCTGAAGTTGTAAAAATATCTTTTATTTGGGCATGCTTTTATCTGAAAGTCTTGATACACCGTGGAAATGGAAAAGTGTTATTTTAGAACTTGGCTAAATGCTAAAGTTAATGTGAGTTCTTTTGTACACTTTTTAGTAGTTTTTTCTTAAGTGTACAGAATACATTGAGCAAGTAAAATAAAGGAAAACAAAGTATTTCTGGCACTCTGATGCTTTTGGATATGCAGTTTCCAGGAGCCTGCTGCTGTGAAAGGTGTAAACTCATTTATGGATCACAGCTGAGATCCTGGAACCATGTTGAATTATTTTTGTTTATTAGAAGTAATCCGTGGATTACTTCTGAGAGCATTTTTCTGTCTCTGTGGATACATCCCCACAACATATCCAAAATATTCCTAAATACCATTTAGGTATTAGCAACAGCTGGGAACCAAGTGGAAGAAGATTAATTTTCAACAGGTGCTGTGCTGTATAATAATGTTATTATTAGATCTGCTTTTTGCTCAGCCACAAAATAGCAAATCACATTTATTTTCTTTCTTTGGATTAAGGTGAAGTCATTGTGCAGTAAAGACCACCAAGGGTAGATATAAAGGTATTTTGTTTGTGATGTGGGTATTTCCTGGAGGAAATGTAGGTAAAAAAAGTAAGGTAACGTGGCTTCTTCTTTCCAGCAGAAATTAATTCCTCCTTGACCTTCAGAAGGTTTTATTCTGGAATTCTTGCTCTAAAGTCCTGATAAATCAGAGTATTCCTATTCTTACAAGTGCAGCAGGAAGACTAATGTAGATATCTGTGGTTTTTTCATTTGAATGTGGCTCTTGGACTGTACTGGAAAGAGATAAAAGAAACAAAGTAAAAAGATCAAAGCCAGAATCCAAACAAAAAGACGTGAGACCTGATAGCTGACTTTTACTGGAACGTGCAAATTCCTCCTCCTTCCAAGTTAGTTCTGAAGAATGTTCTCCCAGTTATTGTACCTTTTTTAAGGATGGTACTGTTGAGCTTTTAAAATTAGAGGTAAATTTCTGAACTGAGTAAAGCTTTAATTGTGTGGTGAATTGTTTGCTGAATCACATCATCTGTGTGTGCAAAAAAGTTGATTTGATGTTCTAACTGCAACAGGCAGGCGAAAAAAAACCTTTTGTTCATTTTTACATACCAGTAAAACTTAATTTCTGGTACTATGAAAATAATTATTGATGTTAAAAACTCCTGTCTGCTCTAATTTTTGTTCATTTGATCTTTCCAGTATTGCAGCTTTTGAGGAAATGATAGAGCCCTTCCGACTCCATGAGGATGATAAAGAACAAGAAGTCGCAGATAAAATGAAGGAGGATGAACCATGGAGGATAACAGATAATGAGCTTGAGCTTTACAAAACAAAGGTTCTGGCTTTTTTTAGAATGTTACCTCAGCTAAATCTTCCTTCTCCCACTTCATTTATGGTCGTGATGAGTTAATTCCTGTTATGCTCTCTTTTCCGTAGCAGTTTTTTAATGAATAGCAGATAAAAAGTAGCTTCTAAAACCATTTAGATGGTTCACAAAGGCAAAAAGGTTCTGTATTTGAGTATGAGCAGGGCCCAGGCTGCTTTCCTACAGTATTTCCACATTTAGTTTAGAATCATTTCGTCTCTAGACAGGTGTTTGTCTATTTTTTTTTTTTTAACAAGCTAATAATTATTATTTTTAAAAAACACCACTAAAACCAAGCAACACTTTGTGGTGCAGAGGAGCAGTTGAAGGTTTGACATCTTTCCCAAGCTGTTGTGCAGCACAGCTTGACAAAAGCACAAAAGTATTTCTTCTCGGGTGTTTCTTTGCATGAGAAAATAAATGGCATCCTGTAGCAGGGAAGCACTTGGCTCACTTACACATTCTGAGCTGCTGCTTGCTTTTTTCCCAACCTTACAACCATTGGTTTTTGATAATGAGGAGTTTCCACATTGAGATGGAAATACCTGCTTTTTATTTCATTCCAGTTGGTGATAGTATTTTCCCTTTCTTTATTTTTTTAAAGAATTTTTTGTAGTTTTTAAACAAAAGCTGTTCCTAACAAGTTTGATTTTATTTACAGACTTACCGACAGATTAGGTTAAACGAGTTGCTGAAAGAACATTCAAGTACAGCTAACATAATTGTCATGTAAGTAAATTATTTTAACTTGTGGTGCTACCTGAATAGATATGGAGCAGTAATTCACAGTATAAATCGAAATATAGATCAGGAACAGGTCTTTGCCTTGGCGTATTCAAGATTTCAGTTCTGACTATATTTATTTATTAGAAGTATGGAGCCACCATTCTGCTGAAGAAAAAAATGTTCTTTTTAGTGTTGTGCTTTTGAGTTTGCTGCTTTAGTTGATCACATTCACATTTGTGGTGCAGCTGAGGACTCTCAAATTCTTTCTACTTCTGTGTGCAGTTACTCCCCTCTTTCTCAAGTCCTTCCTTTGATTTCCTTTTCTAGAGGATCTCTCTGTATAAAATTGAGTCATTATCTTGCTCACAGATTTTTGGGGGATTACTTTCGGTGTGAACAAGCAAGAGGCAGATTTTTTGGTGGGTTTTAGATTTCTTACTGCTGTATTTTAAAATGCCGAGGATGAGTAAATGTCCTCAGCTTAGGAGGATTCTCCGTGAACCTGCCTGAATATTAAATGTTGTTAACAGGCCAAAACTGAGGGGAGAAATAGATGGAAATGCCTGTGATGTTTCGGACACAAACTTTCAACTCATTAATTCTAAGGAGGGTAAAAAATAAAACGAAAAATATTAGAAAATTTGACTGAACAGTTAGATCTTTGTAGAATCATCTGCCATATTCATTGTGACGCTGTGGCTGGCCCGGTGTTTGTGCTGAGTGCAGTGTGTTTCCCTCGTGCCTGCAGGAGCCTGCCCGTGGCACGGAAAGGGGCCGTGTCCAGCGCCCTGTACATGGCCTGGCTGGAAGCGCTCTCCAAGGATCTGCCTCCCATCCTGCTGGTGCGCGGCAACCACCAGAGCGTCCTCACCTTCTACTCGTAGGGCGCCGCCGAGGCCCCGCTCTGGTGGGGCAGCGCCCGGGGAGAGGCTCCACAGCTCATCGGCATCACGGCGGCAAAAAGTGACTCTTCTCTCACTCTTCACTGACTTGAAAGCACACAAGGAAAGTCACTGTATTTCTAAAAGTTGTGACATCTTCGGTTTTATTCTATATTTTCTGTAATTTAATCTTGCTTAATGGGGGAGGATTCCTTGTTAGACTGAAGAACAAGACGAGCTTTTTGTTTGCTATTTGAATAGCAGCAATAAAATGTTGTATTTTTGATCAATGAAAGGATTATAGATTTATAAAAGCCTTTTAGCCTTGAGGTGCCTTCTGAAATTAACCAAATCTCACCCATACATCCTATTTTGTAAATTTATATAGAATGTCAAAATCTGCCTTCAACTAAGAGTTTCGATCAGACTTCCTTTAGTTTTTAGTCTATTCCATATTACAATACAAATGAATGCTGCTTTTCAGTCTTCCATTGAGCTATTAGTTCTTAGTACTGTATGTTTTCTATCGTCAGAAAGTGTTTTGGTTTTTTGATTTTTTTGGGTTTTTTTTGGTTTTTTTTTTTTTTTTAATTATTATATCTGTTAGATTTAAAGGTGAGAATTGGGGCAGGTCAATTGAACTAAAGCAAATCCTTGATGTTACTGCCACTAAATTTTGTAACAGTTAAAACTAATTCTGCTTGTAGAGAGGGTCCTTTTTTCTCAAATTTGACAGTGTGTACTCCTTTGGCAGTAGTGTGAGACAGAGCTGATTTTATCCACCTTGGCAGAGGGCAGTGTCCTCTTGGTCTTAGCTCTGCTGTGAAATCAGGCTCATCTTGCTGGCTGAGGCTTCCTGCCTTAATACAAATTGGAAGAAAATAAAAGAAAAGACCTGTCCTAGTTCTTGGCCTCTTATGTTTTAGTGTCACTTTCAAACTTATTTTTGAAACAAAACTCGACTTAAGGCTTGAATGGGGATAATATAAGCAATGTGATGCTATCTAACAGAAACCAGTAAACACTATGTGGAATTGTGCTATCCAGTATGAAATGTAAAAGCTGCAGTTCTCTTGCATTTTTCAACAAATGGTTAAACGGACCACTAAGTTCTTAGGGGAGATGTTTTTAGGTCAATTCATTCAGTTGTCAGAAAATGAATTAGTCTTCTTAAATAATACTCAGGTTTTATCGTCTAGTAGTTTTGATCTATTCCATACATCCTACTTTATACATTTTCTATGTTCAATAAAGAAACTGCCAGTCTTGTGTGCCCTTTCATTGTATATTTGGGAAACTTCATAATTTAGTCTACTGCAAACACCTGCAAAAGAAATTTCACTTGAGCCTTTGTATAAAGGTTAGTAATGTGAACTGTTTTTTAAATTCCTAGTATTTCTTTGGATAGAAAGGATTGCCTAAAAACATTTCACAAGCTTTTGATGTTAGCATTGGACATGCTACTGGATCAGTTTACCAGTGGGTGAGTGACTTTCATTTAAGGATGCACAGAAAAGGTTTTTTGGTTGGTGTGTTGATTTGGTTTTTTGGTGGGTTTTTTTTTCCTTTTTTTTTTTTTTTCTGTTCATTTGTTTGGTTTGTTTGAGTTTGTTAGTTTTTTTTTTTGGTTTTTTTTTTGTTAAATACAGGATCAAATTGAAATGTAACTGTTCCTTTTGAAGGACAAAGTATAATCATTGCGTGGCAAGGTAGAGCTTCAACTTCTTGTGATTAAAGATAAAAATACACTGTGCAGTGTACACTGTTGTCAAGTTCTTGGTAAACTGCTAAAAATCCTTCTTTTTTTCTCTCTCTTTTTATTTTTTATTTCTAATTTTTGCCGTTTCTGTCAATTGGATTTGAGACTGTGGAATCATTTCACTTTTTCAAAACTTCTAGAGAAAAACAAACATGCATGTCTTGCTGCTAAGTGTGAGATAACTGATGCCAGCATGAACCCAGCTTGTTGTGATAAAACATTGTAAGACAAGACAGACAGTGTGGGGGCAGAGTGATGTTTCCTTCCAGGTTGAGCGGATGTGGATCAAACGTACCAACATAAATATCACCGGTTTTACAGTGTTTTGTAGGGGATAAGGTGGTCACATTGTGCATATGGAATCATTGCCACGTTTCTCCTTGTTTTGTGGGTAACATTCTTTTGAGCAGATGGACAGTACGGCATGGACTTAGTGCTGCTATCTTAAAAAAAAATACAAAAACAAAATGTGCACAGGTACACTTATTTAAAAAAGGTTTATTTGCCCATTCAGGAATCCATTGCTTGTGATCTGTAAACACAACACAGAAACCAAATGAAGTGTGTGTATACATGCATATATGTGTATAAAATTATATAAAGTATATCTAAATATGCATAATGGGGATAGTTAAGGTCATGTCTGTGAAATACCATAGGATGCTTTTTCACATGCACTCTCAGGAGTCCACTAATGCTAGGAATGAGGGCAAGGTCCAAGATTATTTTCTCACTTAAATTTGAACAGTAAATGGTAATTGTCTGCAACCAATGTCAGTTAGTGGCAGTCACTCCAACTCCTGCTTTGATTTTGAAGCCAAAATTTACTTACGTTCCAATCTTCATTAATTAAGTGGAAAATTAAATCACTTACACATGGCAATTCATACCTTCTTATAGATTAGGTTCCTTTGTATGGGTTTAGAAAGACAATAATAGCTGGTGAAAATCAATTATTTATTTGTTCACTTGTATTTAGGTTTCCTTTTACATACATTCTTTTTATATGCTTTTTTTCTGACATTACATATTTAAAAAAATAACTAAAAATAATTTAAAAGATTTGAGCGTTAGTGGGTTGTGGCCCACTTGGTTTGAGGATGTAAGATTTGACACTGTACTGTAACTGTCCCACACAAATGCTTTTCTAATGTTTTAATGTAATTATTGCAGTTAATACTTTGTACCAGGGGGATGTCACTGCAATAAAAGAAGTGAATTCAATACAAATCTCTTGTCTAACAAAGCTGCTTTTTTTCTTTTTTCCTTTTTTTTTTTTTTTTTTTTAATGGGATGGGAATAATGTCCATGATTCAACAGGTTAATACTGAATTTGGTTCCTGACGTGAATATGCTTATTGCTTCCATCCAAAAATTGCTTCCATCTAAAAATTACCTTTGTAGTGGAATTTGCACAGGACCAGTGGAGCTTAAAGCAGTTCATGTGTCTGGTATAAGACCAAAACTATGTTGTTTTTTGGGGAAGAATGTTTGCCTCTCATAGGTCTAGAAGAAAATAAGAAACTAACCATGTAAAATTGTAAAACCTTGTAAAGTTTGCCATGGCTTGCCCGACAGCACAGACCCAGCCCTTGGTGTGTCTCAGCTGCAGTGGTGGCATCTGAAAATCTGCTCCAGTCCATTTTGCCCCTGAATTCACACAAGGACTCTGTTAACTCCTTTCTCCCATTAAAATAAAAGTCCACTGGGACATGGAGTGTGTTGCAAAAAGAGCTTCTCAGACTGTTGCAAGGGTGCTTTGTAAGCAAGACATGTTTGTCCCCAAATTCAGTACACTCCACTAAGAAGTACTGAAAATTTGAAATTTAAAAGCATAAAGAAGGGTGAGTTCTGTTGTTAAAATCCTACAGAACTCTGAAAAGCTTCAAAATCTCGTCAGTTTTGGTATTTGATCCCTGCTACAGTCAGAGCTGTTTTGTGTGTCCATTGTCAGTCGTGTTTAAACCTCAGGAGTGAGGTTTGGAGGCCACTGGGAAGGGAAAGCTCGTTCAGAATTCCCTGCCAGCTCCCATGGCATTGGCTCCACCCTGGTTTATTCTGTGAAGAGGCACAGAAGGTTTGCAGCAACTTTTCCTGCATCCTCCTGTTTGCTGAGAGCAGTCTGAAGAGATGGGTCTGAGTGATGACCTTGCCTTGTGATGAATTCACACCTTAGTGACCTCAGGCATGCGTTTGAGGGTAAAAAATAAGGATTTGATCAAGGTTGACCCCATCACTTTGCAGAAGAGTGAAGGGTCACAGTGCAGAGAATGAATGCTGTGATTTTGGTTTAAAGCAGGCAAACAGCACAACCCTCAGCCTGGTGCTTGTTCTTAAGCGGCCTCACTAACAAATCTCACACAGCCCCAGTGTAAATCCCAAACCCTGGCTGGTGTTCAGTTTGTGTTCACGGAGGCAGCGAGTGGAGCACCTCAAAGCCCTCCTGCTGTTCTGCCTTTGTGTGCTGCTGAGCAGCTCTCCAGAGTTAACTCTGACTTACAGGTGATGGAGGCTGGACAGGAGAGCTGATCCAAAGCTTTGAGGGTTAACATTGTGGTAAATAGGTATGATTCGTGCTGATAAAATTGAAACAGTAATCAATATTGACACAGTAATTAATATTTGGGAATAATAAAATAGTTAAAAGTTGTGATGCCAAAGAAGAGAGGGAGAGGAGGGGCTCCATCCCCCACTCCCAGCAGATGTTCACAAGGACAGGAGGAAAGAAGCTGAAGATACAGTTGCTAAAAATGAGCAGAAAGGAAGCAAAACCTGGTTGGGTCCCAGAAAATGCTAATTACAAGGGATTTATTGCCTTGATATGTAGATGCAGTGATATGTAAGTCTTGGCTTACATTGTACTGTACACTGAATGTGTAACCCAAAGGTGAATTAAAGGACAGAGAGGAAGACTACGAAATCTTCATCAGAGGACCCCCAAAGACCTGTGCGACCACCGAAATGAGTGGTGGCACACGCGCGGTAAAGGTGGTGATGAGGGCGGAGACAGAAAATGGAGGAGATGGCGTTTGCTCATGGCGTCTGAGGGGGGAATCTTCACTTGGCAACCTCCTACGTGATGTGTGATCCTTGGCAAGGCTCCCAGAACCCTGCACTCCGTACCCCGCGGTTATCTTTTGCTTATGCGCTATTATTGGAACCAAATTATCCCTTATTTTAATCAAATTATATTGTATCCAATTTTATATATATTTTTAATTTTAGCTACTCAATTCAAATTGCTACTACTTTTAATAATGTTTGGGGGTTTTTTATGATGGGATAATTGGGCAAACATAGCAACATGGAAGGAGGAAACGGTGAAGCAGCAGCAGGGAAATGTTTCATTCTGCAAACAGCCCCAGGGAAGATGTTTCTCCTGAAGCACAGGAGGCTTCCTCCACCCAGAGGAGCCTCTGGTGCTGACAGGCTGTGCTCCATCCCTGGGGCTCCTCCGGGCTCGCTGGCACCCACAGAAATCACCAAGGATTTGTACTGTCTGTGGCACCCCTGTCCTTACAGACCTGAGAGCAATCTCTTTGTCCCTCCTGTGATCTGCCTGCTGTCTCAAGAAAACATCGTGTCACAGGGCTTGCAAGGGTTTGCAGGGTGAAGAGAGAGACGAGAATGTTGACCTCATGTTCAGAAGGCTTGATTTATTATTTTATGATATACATTACATTATAACTACACTAAAAAGAAATAGAAGGAAAGTTCTCAGAATGCTAGCTAGTTAAGAATAGAAAAATAATGAATACATAAAATTCTGTGTCTCAGCAGAGAGCGAGAACCAGCTCTGCCGTGAGTGGTCAGTAAATCCAAGCATCCATATGAGACCAATCACGGATCCACCTGTTGCATTCCACAGCAGCAGATAACCATTGTTTACATTTTGTTGCTGAGGTCACAGCTTCTCAGAAGGGAGAAAAATCCTAAAGAAAGGATTTTTATGAAAAGATGTCTGTGAGAACATTGACTTTCCATCCCCTCTCTGCACCCCGCCTGCACAGCCAGCTTTAACTGCACCTCACAACACAACAGGGAGCAGGGAAAGCGAATCCATGAGGATTTAAACTGTCCGGCCGTGTTAAATGAAATTTTCAGCACATCTTCCTCTAAAGATTTCTCAGTAGTGAGCCAATCTACGGAGAGAAAACGGCGAAGGCCTGCAGGAAAATGTCAGCCTGCTCTGCCTTGCTGACAGTGACGCAAAAATAAAAGTAAAGCAGCCTGTGCTGTGGCCCTCGCAGGCCTCTCACCCCTGTTGACGGCAATTAAAGGCAGTGGCTCCTGGCTCTGAGGGATTTTTGTCACAGTGCTTCTCCCTGGGACCTGGGGAGAGCTGACCCTGCTGCGCTGCGGCCCAGGGAAACTCCAGCGTGAGGCTCCGTGTCCGGGCGCATCCCTACCCACGGTGAGGATGAAACTCCTGCTAATGCAGCATCGCTCTTAGCGAGGGAAATCCCGCTCCCGTTCCGTGTCAGGAGTTCCGGCTGAAATCCCATCACCAGGTGGCACCGCTGCCTTTCAGGATTTCGTGTAAAGCCTGAAGCTGCTCTGCCAAACGCACTCTTCCTGCCCTGTTCCATTGGATTCATCCTTTAAACAACTTAGTACTTTGAATTAACAACAAATATCAGCATATTAACATTGTTTTTCATATTTTATTTTTTTTATAATTTTGACTGGATTGGAAGGGTTTAATATTAATTCTGCTAGGCCCTGTGGGGAAAATTGCTGTGGTTTTGGTCCTGAGAGATGCAGGAACCTTCAAGCAGAAGCTGCCTGATGAGCTCAAACATCCTTTTCACCAACTCTGCTTTTCTCAGTGGCTCTTTCCAGCTGTGTTACCCTGAGAGGGCAGAAGGGGAAATGCTGCAGGCAGAGGGAGAGGAGATGTTAGAACACACTGGCATGTCCCATCTGGTTCCAGAGTGATCTGTGACATTCCAATCAGACTTTTTACTTCATAAGTAACGAATGACAACTGTCTGCCACTTCCAACTACTTTAAAAAAAACCCCAAAACCAAAAAAACTGGGCAAAAGGAATTGCTTTGTGTCATCCTGAAATATTCAGATGCTACTGGCTCTTTAAAGTACTGAAGGAAACTGAATCCTGAAGCACGAGACACATTTTCAAGTCCATTTAGCTTGAAAATAACTTTGTCACCCTGTTGAACAGTTTTACAACTACTAAACCTTGGAACATCTCTGCAATTAAATTTGTCTATGCAAAGCAGATGGTAACATGGAGTCTGTCACGAGCAAAGTATTTCCACAGGCTCTGGCTGAGAATCAAAGAGCTGGGATTAGCCTTGAAATATCCTCCCTGTGAGGTTTCTCTTTTTTTTTTTTTTCATTCAGATGGTTTCACCACAGCATTGCAAATTACAGGGGACTCTTGAACAATTCCACTGTACTGCTGTTACCAATTGCATAAAACAACACTTACAGCAGTATTAAATACAATTGCACATCATGTAAGGGGTGGGACACCTGTGCAAAAAAAAAATTTGTAAAACCCTTGGGGGTGATTTAATGCAGCTCCTCCCTCATGGGCAGCAGTGCTGAAGAAAAATTGAATCCAAACCACTTGGTAAGGTGCAGAAATGCCAGCACAAAAGTCAGGCTTGCAGTTTAAGCACAGGGCCTGCCAAGGGGAGCAGAGTCAACCAAGGACAGCTCTTTGCAGAATTAACAGGTGAAATCAGGGCTAAGCCCCACGTGGGGCTCTGGCTAACCTTGTGCAGATTTCATTTTATGGGGCCTTGTTGAGAGTCTTTGTTCTCATCACAATCTTTCTGTATCCTTCCAGCATTAATAGCAGTAATTCAGGCACAGCAGGATTTACGAGGGAAAAGTTCAGCCTTTGGCAAATGCATGGCAAACCTTACTGAGCGCTCTTGATTAATGATATTTTTATTTTCATTGTATTGCAGGGCTCGGGGGTAGCTTTCATGTTCTTGCCATGTCTGGACGGATCTAGAAAAATGAGGTTTGATTCTCAGTGAGACTTGGAAGTGCAAGGTTACGATTCCCTCTCCAGCCAGAGCACAGATCTCACTTTTTCCATCCTGTTGGCCAACCCTCAGACCCATCAGGCATTCCAGAAAACCCACCCTGCCCGGGACACAAAATATTCCAGCATCAGTTTGTGGGTTTGGAAATGCACCCGTGCGCCGTCACTCCAAATGCACCACAGTCAAGGAGTTTTCACTTCTCTCAGGATTAAACAAGGGTGGTAATAAAACCAATCCTCTCCTGCTGTAGCTTTGGCTGGATGTAGTCAGTCTCTAAATAAAAGGCTGTAAGCTCTGAGCTGGTAGTTTTGTCATTGTTCTGATAGTAATTAACCATATTCTATGGCAGCTTTTATGCCAGGAAACAACTTAGTGGTATATTTGGAATTCCTTTCACCCTAAAGGATGAAATCCTTTTTTTTTAACTTTGAGAGGGGGTTTTTGGGGTTTTGTTTGTTTGTTGTTTTGATGTTAATAATAATAATAATTATAATATTATTATTAATAATAATACATTCATAGTTTATATTTTTATATTTTTATATATTTAAAAAATATATATTTATGCATATTTTTATGTATATATATGTATATTTATATACATATATATGTATATATATTTATATATATGTATATACATATATATACATATATATACATTGTATATATATGTATATTTATGTATATTTTCCTATATATTTGTATATTTTATATAAAAAGATATATAAATATATAAATTAATTTATATTTTATATATTTATTTTTAATGATAATAATAATAATAATAATTACTATTACTATTACTATTACTATTACTATTACTATGTCTCTTTCTTTTAGTGGGAAACACCTAACTTTTTTTTTCCTGTCATTTCTTTAAAATAACGCTTTAAAATTACTCTTTGTAATCCACTTCAAAACATTCCTGTGGGATAATTAATAGTTTCTGGTAAAAAAAAAAAAATCAAATACGTAAACCAGCTTGTTCCTTCCGTCCCTGAGCACAAGTGAAGGTACTTCCCAAACCCAAACAAAAGCAGGCAAAGGTGTGTGTGGTTTCACTGGCTTCTCTGCAATATCTGTACAGCCCTTTTGAACCGGCCTGTGCTGTGTGGAGCTTGGGGGAACAACAATGCTCCCGTTAATATCTCAGATTTTCATGATGGTTTCAGTAGAAGTGAGGCTGCTCAGGCCACATTGTCTGCCAGCTTTTGGAAGCTGGTGCTGTTTGTGAGCCCCTTCCAGCAGTTTTTGGGGCATAGGCTGCAGTTTCCTAGGAGGCTTCTTGTTTTAAGAAACAGAAATATTCCTGTTTCTTAAGAGACGCAGGAGAAATTTGTCCACTTTCCCACTTGTGGGAGGGAGCACACACATTCCAGGTGTGCTCTGGGGCACTCAAACCCTCCTGCCAGAACAGAATAGCAATAGAATGGGAATAGAACAGGAACAGAACAGGAACAGAACAGGAACAGTCGCCTGCAGAAGCGCTGGAGGCATCTCGGGTCTCGGCTGAGGAGCTGAGAGCTGTGACAATTTCTGTGAGAGGATCTGTTGGAGGGACCTGGCAAAGACGAACCCCTGAGAACGAGATCCTGCGGTTCTCAGCTCTGCTCCGGAGCAACATCAAAAGTGCTGTAAGGAAATAACACATCAGGACAGGGAGGGTGCAGGAATGCCTTCTCTGCATACTAAATTTCATTTTTTTGAAAGCACTTTGTACTGTGGAAGATCTTAAAGTGGTTTTCCTTTTTATTTTTTCCTCACTGTATTTTTTTTTGCCTCTCTCTTTATTTCAACATAAACCATTTAGTTACGGAATGCTTGATATTTGATCACTGAAAATCTGGGGTTTTCACAGCTTGTGTGGGCCATACTCTAGATTCTATTTCCTTTTATTTTTAGCAGATCTTGGTTTTTCTCTGGGTCATTTTATCTATTTGTTCTTGGTTGCCACCATAACCAGTTTGTTTGGTGCAGACTGCATTCTACACCTGAGTGACAGTTCTTTGTATGGTACTGCATGGCTGAAAGGGAAAAATTAGGAAAACAAGTGGTTTTTTTAAAATTAGCAACACTAGTAGCTAATTTACTAGTAGTAATTTACTTTACTAGTAGTAAAAGTAGCAACACTAAACAAAAGAAAATTTAAGGAGTTTTCTTAGGAAGGTGGTGGTTATTTCACAAAAACCAAAAGTATTTATATGAGACATAAATACTTCCATTATTTAGTCTGAAGACAAAGAACTTGCAACGAAGAGTGATTTCTTCTCATGTATAGAAGAAATTTCTATTTTATTAATTTTGGAAAGTGTTGTCTGGAAAATGGAGAAGGCAGACCTGGTACTGTGACTGTAACCATTTTCATGTTCTGTGGAAGAAATATCTGTGATTAGCTCCATCTTCCCCAAAAACTCTCATAATTTTAAGAGTGTGTGTGTGTGTGTGTGTCTGTCTTTATAAAATTTACATCTGTGTTGTCAGCAGCTGAGAAGTTGCTTGTAGCAATAAAATTTATTTTAGAATAAATCTTCTTCTTCCATTTTGGCTTTGAATCTTGGGTTCCCCGACAGCTGCTGTTTAGTCAAAAAACCAGCTGTTTTGGGGCTGGACGGAACACTTAGAAACAGCATTTATTTGCATCATGTGATAGGAAAGAAGAGGAATTTCAATCTGTTTAATTAGTGGCACGTCTGGCACACCTGGTATTTTCCATGCAGTGATGTTAACAGATGAGCTGCACCAGGAGCATCCCAGGGGATCTCAGCTCTAGTTCAAGGGCAGCTCTTTGAGACCACCACCCTGAGCTCCATCCGCGCAGAAACAGTACACAATGTGGGGATTTCACTAAGTTTTAGACATGCTGAAATTAAAAAAAAAGCCTGAAATGCTGTGCCTAAGGATTCAATGAATGATTCAGGAAAGGGTTTTTCCACCAATTTCAGAGGCCTGTGGAGAAACACTGCACTTTTCAGAGGTGTGGGTGCTGCTGGCAGAGCTGTCTGGGGATCATTTTACTGATCAAGATTGAGGGACAGGGAGCTGAGGTATCTCAGCAGTGAGCGTGGCCTTAAAATACTGTAATTAGGGTTTTTTGTTGTTTTAATGTATCTTACCTAAGCTCTGTGAGACACTTGATAGATTTAACAACAGGCATTTCAAGCTCAATCTCCATTCTTACCTATGGGTTTTCAGTCTCCCAGCTGTGTGTGTGAAACAATGCCATGAGAAGAAGGCATCCAGGCAAGCACTGGCTGTCATTTTGCAGTACAAAATATAAAACTGTGACACAGAAATTGTTAAGCTAGTGTTTGAATAATTTGTGAGTAATTTAGACGAGGGTGGGGGGGAAAGGAATTCTGTGGTTATCAGATGGTGTGGGATTGCAGACTTCATTCTAGAGCTGAAGATTGTGATTATCCCTAAAACTAGGGCCTGGGAATGAGGGCAACCGGGATTCAATAGCAGGAGACATTCCAATCTTAGTTTTAAGAAATCCAGAATAAGTTAAAAGTTAAAAAGCCCATTTGGAAGAAGGGGGAACCGCTGGATTTTGCCAGTGTGTCTCAGAATCACCAGATCTGACTGCTTTTTGACATTGCTCCTCTCTGGCTGTGCATACACACAGGTAAAAATGTGTGCACAAAATTTCCATCTCAGGTTGCTACCCAACTACAGCACACCAGATGTGTTGCATTTGTACCACACAGCTTTTCCTGGTCGATGTTAAGTGTTTACACCTGACTCAGACCCATTTGTGCCTGCCAGTGCCGTGTGGGAGCAGCTCTTCTCAAATGTCAACCTCACACGCTCCAAACCTTTTATTTCTGATCTTTACCAATTTGCGGTTTTCAGAAATGGGATATGGTTTGGGGAAAACAGTTCCATTACCTTTTAACCTTGGGAGTGAATTACTCGCCAGGGTTTCTATTGAACTGGTAAGTTCTTAGTCAGTTCCTTTCAGCCTTCTGCTGGATGATTTTTCTGGAACAGACAGAACAACAGTGAAATTTTTGCCTTTGGGTGTTATGGTTGCTCTGTACATTGATTTTTACCTTAAAGCTAATGTTTTTTCCAAAAAACTGAATGTTAATCTGAATGCTAGGTCAGATGGTTATTTGATATTCCCCCTCCCCATCCTGCGTGGGGCTGTCTCCACAATAAGGACAGCAAGGCCTGGAGATAGGGAAATTATTTTCCAGAATGCCAAGAGGCCTTTGTATTTCCCTCACTTAGGTACATAAAGAATTCTTTTTGCTAAATAAGTAAACTGGAGATCAGATCCTGTTTTCTTCAATGTATATTTATTCTTTGGATTCAAAACCACACGCTCATTTTCAGCTGCGAGTTTGGTGATTTGACCTAAAATTCCAAGTATTCACATAATTCAGGTGTAGTGGTGACAGGCATTCCTCAGTTCTCGCCATTGCAGAGAAGAGGAGGTGTCCGTCTAGCCACGTGCATAATTGTGTTGGTTTGGTTTTGAATTTTTTTTTCTTAGTAATCCTGCCCAGGGTGGAATCTCAGGAGCAGCTGACAGGGGTTTTTGAGCCTACATTGCTCAGGAAATGCCAGAGGCTGAAGCAGAGAAATACCAAATATTTCTATAAGTACATGAGCAATGCAGAAATACCAGAGTAGGACAAAAAGGCAGAAAAGTGATGCATATTTACTTTAAATAAAAACATTGTTAGTCACATGATTTTAAAATTTACCAAAACACCCCTGCTTGTGTAACAAGGGCTTTTTGAGGCAGCAAAGGGATGGCACACCAAGAGCAGCTCCTGCTGGCATTCTCTGTGTCTGGAGGTCTGGTTTTGGAGTGGAAATGGAAATGCTGTAACTTTCCTAACTAACTTTTAATTAGTTGCTTTAATGAATTGTAAAGAGAAAACACTTTTACCCAGCACCAGTCAGGTTTCTTCACAGATTCTTATTGTTACTTCAATCATTAAACCACTGAAAACTTAATTTTGCTAAAACTAACCCTGACAAGCTTCAATAAACAAAGCCAAAAGGAGTTGAAGATTGGACATCTAGGATCCTAAATTCATGGCACTTCAACGATGTTGGAGTAACCAGAAGATAGAGAGGAGATGAAGGCCTGGAAAGTTGGTAACTCCCTGTCTGAGAAAAAGATGACAAAAGGACTAAAAGTGTGGGCCAAATGAGCGTGAAGAGTGAAAAATCAATCACCACAGGAAAGAGCACTGATTAATGAAGAGAATTATTTCATTTGGAACCAACAATAATTTCAGTGTTTGGAAGAAATGCATAAATGAGTGGAAAAGCTCTGCATCAGACTCAACGTGGAGGCTGAAAATCTGACAACCACACTCACAAACCCTGGCCAAGAATAAAGCCAAGTCTGACTTGCTAACACAAGACAGTGTTGGAGAGGGTCGTATTTTCCCTCCTATTTTCATAGGATTTGGGTAACCACCTCATTTTTGACAAGCCCAGGCAGGGAGGAGGCCTTGGGGGGGTTTAGCTCGTGCTAAACCCATGCCCAAACACACAGGTCAGACATCTCTGCAACCACCCATGCTGAGATGGGGCTGGCTTCTTGGAACGGGTGAGAAACCACCTCCTCCACCAGCCCTGTAATCCTGTGGGGGCAAAGAACTCATTTCCTATCTCTGACACAGCCCTTTGGTGTCAAACCTATCAACAGCCACAACAGGCACCCAGGATTTCATCTCAGGTATGAAATGTAGTCCTTCCCTCTCAGGTTTTCATTCCCTCCTCTTGGGGTGTTGTCACCCCAGGATGAGCTGAGAGATAAGGATTTGAATCCATGTTCTCAGAAGGCTGATTTATTATTACATGATATGATATATGATATATGATATATATGATATATGAGATATATGACATATTATATTATATTATATTATATTATATTATATTATATTATATTATATTATATTATATTATATTATATTAATTATATTATATACTAAAACTATACTAAAGAAAGAGAAAGGAAACATCAGAAGGATTGGACAAGCATTAATATTAAAACCCTGTGACTGACCAGAGTCTGACACATCTGGACTGGGATTGGTCATTAATTAAAAACAATTCACATGCTGGATAAACAATTCTCCAAATCACATTCCAGAGAAGCCAAACGGGGAGAAGCTGAAGCTTCCCAGCTTCCAGGAGGAGAACTCCTGGTGAGGGGATTTTTCATAAAGCATCACAGTAACAGCCTCCTGCTTTATGAAGTGTGAATATCCACCTCCACAGAGTGGAGTTCATAAACCCAGCCCTCTTCTTGGATTTAAAGCGGGCCTGTTCTGCAGCTTCACTTTGGTTTAGGTGTGTAATCTCAGTTTGTTACACGTGGTAAGAACCAAGAAGCAGAGCCAGGGCAGTGAGATTTTGGCTGCATTGAGTTTAATCAAACCTGTGTCTGTACTACACAGATTGGACAATTATCATTAAAGTCCCTGCTGCCTAGGCCAAGGTCTTACAAATAGGTCTTAGGTCTGCCTTAGGTTTTACAAAGAGTCCCTAAAATCTTGGTTGGAGTTGCCATGAGATACTGGAGGCTCTCTTAAACAGCAAGATTTTCATTTTACTTTTAAAGAAAAGATGAGGGGGCTCTGTAGCTTCCTGGGACACCATGGCTGTGCACGTCCAGTCAGATTTCTCTTTAAAAGACCAGAATTTGTAAAAATGTAGAATTTTGAAAAAAGGGTATAGAAATATATACTGTGACAGGCTGGATGGCAAACAGGTTTTGGACTTCTTCCTTGGGATTATTTTTTTCTTTTAGTTGTAGTTATTTTTTCATTTGAAGCTGGAGTGACTTATTTCTGGGATTGTGCATAACTGCCTTGTGGAATTTACCAACTCTGGTGGTAATGCTGCCTTTCTAGAAAAGAGATAACACTTTTTTTGTACCTTATACTTACTGTGTGATTAGTTAATGCAGGTGAAATGATCTGATGATGGTTTCATTTGAAAAAAAAAAAGCCACAAGAAAATCCTCCAGAACCTGTAGCCTCAGAGAAGTCAAGGGTGAGTGTTGCTGTAACTTTCTCTCCTGAGAGTCTGACAAAAAAGGACAAAATGCTCTGCTGTGTGCAACTCTGATGGCTTTTCCCGCAGGGTTTCCTGGAAAACTCCCATTTTGGAACAAGAGAAGCCTTTTTCTAAACCACCTATTGCAGTTGCTCAGCCTTTAAGCCAGTGCTGTATGTATTTATCAGACCCCTAGAGGTCTCTTTATTTCTGTAATGTCAGTTACTTCACCCAGAAACAGCTCTGAATCCTTTGAAACTTGTGCAACCATATCTGAAAGCAATGTCAAATAAATGTGATTCCAGACCCTAGTATTGCCTATTGCTTTAAATCAATCACCAGCTTGACTCTGAATAGAAAAAAGGACCAAAAATAAAATCCAAAATAAGCTTTATTGCAAGAAAAGTGTTGTCTTACTGATACAAATGTTCAAGAGAAAGCTTTTTTTCTTAAAACATCTCTTTTCAAAATCCCCAAACTCAACAAAAGAGAAGAAAAATCACTGAGTTTAACTTATATAAAGTCTTTGGTCAGCACCTACATGCAACTGGAACAATCCTGGATGTGCTTTGGATATTTTCACACGTGAGATTCTGTTGCATGGCCAGTGACAGGCACCAGCTGCCACAGAAAGCACCACTGAGACATACAATTAACACAATACAGTACAAAATGTAAAAAGAAAAAAAAATCACTAAACTAAAACTCAAGTCATTGTACCATCATCTTTCTTACAGAACAAGCTATGATAAAATGAGGCGTGTATAACTACAGCATTAATGAGATCTCTAACAAATGAAACTTCAAATACATAACTTTCCTCACCTGCTCTGCAATAACTCAGTTTGCAGGTGTGGCAGTCCTGACACACAGCACTCAGGGCTCAGGAAATGCAGCCTGGTTTCGAGCCAGCACCAAACAGGGCAAAGCATTCTCTTCTGAGAGACATTTTCTTCAGCTGCCTGTGGGAATTAATGCCAGTTTGCGGAGCACCCTTTCTGAGAGCATGAGGAGTGGCTGCCTGTCTTGGCTCATGAGGTCACTGAGGGAAGGGCAGCACAGTTTGGTTCTGCAGCTTCAAGGGGATTAAAAAATGGTCCAGGTATTTTGCTACAGGGCTTGTGTCTCCTCCACCATTTGTGGGTGATACAGAACACAAAGCCATTGAGCTGCTGTGAAATACAATCTCTGCAGAGACTGATATTGTGATACGCGTCTTCTATGACTTTACCCCCCCCTTTTTTTTCCTAGTTCTCATTTGCAAGAGAACTTTAGTATATCCTTCTACGTGAACAGTTTACAATCTCCCACTTCAGGATATCCTACTACACTGGCCTTTCAGCTCTGATATATTTCAGAATTACTTATCTACTGTTTGGATGCTGGTCCAAGTAGAAAAGAAAACACCTTTCAAATCTACTTCTTTTTTCCTTGATTACAAAAGTACCTCTAAAATGTTATACCTCAAATTTATAAAACTACAGAAAAACAAGCAAGTTTCCCTTTTTGTTTACATAATTTGCTATTTTCTCCATATATTACTGCATTAAAAATAAATAAACTTCTATAATTTTTTTTCATTAGGAATTATAGCAAAATACCCAAAGTGTTACAGACTGCTAACAGGTAAAAAAAAAAAAATTAGCTCATGTATTTGTGCCAATTAAAAAAAAAAAAAATAGCTCATGTATTTGTGCCAATTAGTGCCATGGGATGACTTCTTGAACTTTAGCTTTTTAAATATACTTTAAATCGAGGTTATATAAAAGATAAAGTAACCATGGTTTGCCCTTGTAAATAGAAGTTTTGGCAGGGGCAGAGTTTTTTAAGTCACCCTCTGAAAGGGCAGTTCTGCAGTCTTGGCAGGATGGAAAGGAAGGGCTCTTCCCCTCTGCCTTCCTACCCCAAAATACATTTTTCCAAAGCAGATTTGCTTTGAAATATGTTCTGGGGTGTGTAGACACAAAAAGAAGTGGCTGAAGAACAGCACCATGGCTAATAGAGGTGCACCCACAGCCTCAGCCTGAGGGCCTCTCCCTTCTCCCCTCGCAGGCCGCCGTCCTCATGGCCGCTCTCCAGCTGCTCCACCTCCTTCTCCTCGGGCAGGGCCACGCTGGTGATGTCCAGGGCGTGCAGCCCAGGCACTGCCCTGCCCCTGATGGCGTGCAGGCGGCTGGCGCCGTCCCTCAGGAGCATCTGGAAGGTTCCGCGCCCGTTGCCGCGTGCGATGGCGTAGCGCGCGCGGCGCCTGAGGGCCGGCAGCAGCTCCAGGATGGGCTCCCGGCTGCCCAGCCTGGACATGGCCACCCGCACCTTCAGGGGACTCTCCGTGTCCAGGCTCCCCCAGCTCACCTGCCCCTGCTGCAGGAGGGAAGACTGTTTAGAGCAGGAAATGTCAGGATAATTAAACAGCTCCTGCCTCCACTCCTTGCGACATGGCCTGTAAAGCCTAAAGGCCTCAAGCAGGCCTTGCAGAGCCTCTGAAGGCTCTGATTTCAGATGATTTTGAGAACCTGTTTAACATCATGCTTGCAAAGAGGCCATGTAAAGGAGTGTTATGAGCAAGTGGTTGAGATCACCCAAAATCTATCAGAGTATCAGCAAAAGTCAGATTTAATTTGCAAGGCCGAAGCAAGATGAGGATTTCTCAGACTGCAGTGCAGCCTGGAAAGGGAGAGGGGAGGATGCACCAAAGGAGAAACCTGTGTTTACTGTGTTTACACACAATGTAATGTTCTTATGACCAACAGAAATAACAGAGAAATGCATTTCACAACACTGCATGGAAATTCCCTGACACCTTTGCTGAAAATTCCATACTGCAACACTATGTAAAGCAACTAAAAAAGCAGAGTGAAAATCAGTAAAATTTTAGGACAGGAGCAAGCAATACAGTGCTTTAAATACTTGAACCCCATAGATGATGTTGTGACTAAAAAATGTTTCTTTTTTCGCATAATTTATGGTTGTCACTTTTACTGGCTAGAGAGTTCTAGAAACTGAGAAGGTTATTGGTATTTAAAAACTGTAATAACAAGATGTAACAATAACAAACTAGATATGATTTCCAGTAACTTACCTTTATAAGCCCACAAAATGCAGCACGAAAAAAATTAAATGTGTAATTCTCTAAAAACTTCATCAATTCTGTGAACATTTGACTTCCATCAGCCAGGTCTAATCCCCCACCTCTATGAGCAACTGTGAACAGACACCAAGACTAAAATGATCTTTTGCAATATCTGTTTAGCTGCCCCAGACTATAAATGTGTCCAACCTCCTCCTGGCAGCAGAACATGCCGTAGACATGTCAAATTCCCCAGGTCTCTGTAATTAAAGGAGAATTATTCCCCTGAATATTCCCCTGTACTCTGAGGAACTAGATCACATCTCACACTACAAAGGAATCTCTGCAAGCTTCAAAAACTTCATCCTTTCACAGCTCTTGATGTGTGTCTTATTGTCAAATTATTACTGCCAGCAGGACCTAGGTGAGGCAGGGGGAGAAAAGAGATTTTTGAAGGTGATCTGTTTAAAAGATTTCCCCTATTTACTACTAGCGTCATATCTCTGAAAATACCTCGAGAAACATTACAGTGGCTTTTTATCCTAGTACATACAGTGTTAGCACTTCTCTTCCTCCTGCTGTCTTTTTTGGAGTAGCCATTGATTTTGCACTCATAACACACTTCAGGGGACAAAGCATTCTCTCCATCAGCATCTCCATCCAGTGGCAGGTACTGGCCTTTGTTAAATCCCATCCCTGAGACACAGTGTCTGTGGAATGAAAACGTGTGTTTTAGTCACTCCTTGCAGTTTTATGAGCTGTCCCTGCTTAATGGAGTGTGGGTAATCTGTGCCACAGTGTCTGCATCCCGTTCCTTGCCCTTTCCCCAGCAGGAGGGCTGTGCAATAATTTCCCTCACACTAGAGTGGTTTACAGAGGGAAATGCAAATGCTGGCTGAAGGGTTTTAGCCTGATCTAATTTTCATTTACAGAGAAAAGTTCTACAGAGAAACCAAACAAAGCCAGCCTGTCCTGTACCAGAACAATGTCAATTTGTGTTTAATGTTCTGGATTGATCAGTGATACTTAAACCCCTTAATTATCTCAGTACACACAGTACCTATCCTTATGCATCATCAATCCCCACTCAGAAGGTCTGTGAAGGAGTTCATGTGCTGATACTGGGAGAGAAAGCAGAACTTGTTTAACGTTATTTATATGCTACATTTAAAATTAATGTCGTGTTGCATGTACGGATATTTTATTTTTTTTCTAGTTTCTGGATATTTAGCCTGAAACTAGAAAGGACTTAGCAGCTTGTCCTTAATTTGTACATCTGCACCTTCTGAATGCGTTCTTGGTGAAAAGCTGCGTGGAGAAACTCACCCTTGTCCAACTCTGTAATAGCCAGGCGGGCAGCCACAGAGGTAACCACCCTCGGTGTTGGAGCAGCCATAATTGCAGGGGTTCTTGGCAGAGGAGCACTCATTCACATCGTGGCAGGCATGGGAGAACTGGTCATAGGAGAACCCTGATGGGCACACACACCTGTAACTCCCCAGGGTGTTGTAGCAAGAAGCAGAGCCACACATGTGAGGATTGGAGCATTCGTTTTCATCTGGCAAGCAAACACAAAAATGTTGGTGTTTTCTAGTCTGACAGACAACAGGTCAGCATGATACAACTAAGAAACCAGAACATCTGCAAGTCCCAGGGCTCTGCTGCATCCCTGGCCTCATCATCCTGTGGACAATTGGTTTCTGAAAGAGAAAAGGAGTATCATCTTCACTTGTGGGTGTTAAAATATAGTGAAGATGACATCTCCAGTCAGCGTGACTTGAAAAAAAAAAAGGAATGTTGTGTTATGGAAAGTTGTTTTGGTAGCTGGTATCACAGTTATTTTATTTCTCTCACCAAGGTATTTCTCTAAAACCTGTAGGTTTTCCTCACAAAGTCTTCCTCAGCTCAGTTTTCCTCACCAAGCCCGCCAGTGAATGCTTTGCCATTCTTGCCTGCAGTCACTTGGAGGGAGATTCCTTTGAGGACTATGATTTACAGAAACTTAAGCTGGAGTTTTGTGAGAGCTGTTCATTGTGGGGTCTGTCACTCTGGCCCCAGTCCTTTGCCCTCTTTGCTGAAGAGCAGTATTAAGTCAAGCGTGATCATGGTCATTGGGATTTCAGAGAAACTGGCTGGTGTGCTAGTTAATGTTAAAATGGGTAGAATAATTTTTATGTATAGAATCAGTACAGTAAAATCAACGTAAATGAAATATATGGCAGTGCTCACAGTCATGCTCTGATTATGATACCATGACAGAAAATCTGAAAAGGTAAATATTTTGTATTGGTCTTTGTGAACAGCATGGGATGACATTGTTTCTCTGTAAATTGGTTTCTATTAATAGAAAAATCCCACATTTTGTTTTGTACATGATACAGCTCAGTGCAAATGAGGGATTGAATGAGCTAAATCTAAACAGAACTCCTGAGCTTTCTCATTTGTCCCATTCTCTGCACAAAGAACTAATGCTGCCCTTAAGACTCTGTTTTGGAAGAAGGAAATCCTTAATGGTTTTGTTGGTCTATTTTTCTCACCGTTCGCTTTAGATGATATTCTGCAGCATTCTTAAATTGCTTATGTTTTTTATGTTTTTTTGTGGATTTTAAAATTTTTTTAATGAGAGGTATGGTTTTTCAATGCTTTTTTGCCTCAGCAGAGGTATTTACATTGATACTTTTAGGAATTCAATGTACATTTAATAATGGGGATTTTTCACAGAAGAAACAGGTCAGAATTTAGACCTTTCTAGGAAAGCTAATTTTCACAGGGAGGTTCAAAAGGTTGAGTGCGTTTTCTTGTTACCTGTCATTGATTTAGATTGGGAATAGTACATGTATTGAAAGAGTGGGAGACAGATAAAAAGATTTTTGTTGAACACTCCTAGTTCTGCTCATTCTTTCCCTTGCCTGGTGTTGTCCCAATAAGTAAATACATAAACAAACAAATAAAGAAATAAAACACTATTACATATTTGCTGTTTAAATTCTGTGCTGTTTGTTTCCTTACCAACACACTGATTCCACTGGTAGTGCTGGATAAATCCTTGTGGGCACCCACATCTGTATCCACCCAGGATGTTCTCACAGCCATGCTGGCACCTGTGGTTTCCATCACATTCATCCACATCTGTGTGTTCAGGAGGGAAGCAGCACATGACACAGGATTACTCCCTCTGCCACACTCCTGGATCAGAAGTTTGTTATGACCCAGCCATGTGGTCTGGCAGCCCAAGAGGCCAAATCTGTGCTGAGCTGAGCCCAGAGCCCAAAGCTCTGTGCTGGGCTGGGAACCCAAAGCCCCGTGCCGGGCCCAGGGCCCAGAGCCCAGAGCCCAGAGCCCAGAGCCCAGAGCCCAGAGCCCCGTGCCGGGCCCAGCCCAGCGGGGCAGCAGCGCAGGGGCCATTCTGCCCCTCTGCCCCTCAGGCAGAGCCCACCTGCAGAGCTGCCCCAGCCCTGGGCCAGCCCAGCAAGGAGCTGCAGCTGCTGCAGCCAGGCCAGAGGAGGCTCCAGCACGGGCACAGGGATGGAGCAGCTCTGCCGGCAGCAAAGGTGCCACGGCTGCCATCGCTCACCCGGGCACCAGAAGCTTTGGGCTGAGCTCAGGGCGGCCTCGCAGGGCCCCGAGGGGCCGCGGCAAAGATGGACACGGACAATTGCCGAGGGCCGCGGGGACGGCAGCCGGGGAATAGCTCCCGGTGCCAGAGGGCAGGGCTGGCCGGGATCTTGGCAATGAGGAATTGTTCCCTGGCAGGGTGGGCAGGCCCTGGCACAGGGTGCCCAGAGCAGCTGGGGCTGCCCCTGCATCCCTGGCACTGCCCGAGGCCGGGCTGGACACTGGGACAGTGGGAGGGGTCCCTGCCGTGGGAAGGGGGTGGCACTGGATGGGCTTTGGGGTCCTTTCCAATTCCAGTCATTTTGTGGTTCTATGATTTATGACAGAGGAGCACTAAGGTAAGATAGAGGGACCATGAAAGTTTTTCTTTTGGAAAGCCTGGAAGTTGACTAATGTCCAGTTCTTTCAATCAAAAATCTGATTTTAACTCTTGAGCCTTTTGGGTACTCAATTTTGGAGAATAAACACTACTGCCAATAATCCCATGTTGCTGCTTTAGCATAATGCTTAGAATTTGAGAGGTTTTGTAATTTCAGTTTTAAACCAATCATTTAGGGATAAGCTTTCCATTTCCTGAGATATATTTTAGTGTTTCAATGTCAAATTTTGATGTCTTTGCAATTGAAAATAAAAAGCCATATAAAAAGTCTCTGAGACAAAAGGTATCAGCCACAACCATCCCACCCTCCAAATTCTAAAAAGTCAGACATCTTACATTGTATCTGCCATAGGAAAAAAGTAGATTGTAAGCAACCTAATTTTTAAGGTATGCAAATCAAGTAGAAAAAAAAAAATCTTTGTTTTACAGGACACCAGGACATATGCACTTCATGAGAACAAAGTAAACTGACAGGAGATAAATCTTAGTAAAACTTATAGCTGCATATATTCTGCACTGCTGTTCTAGAAACAGGCTCCAAATATCAATTCCTGTTTTAAATGATCTATCAGAGTTGTTGGTATTTTGAGAGACCATAAATTTCTTCATGCCGCCCCTTGCATTTTTAATTCTCAGGAGCCAGGTGGCCCTGTACTGCCTTTTATTTTCCTCTTTGCTCAACACCTGAGGCCCACTGAGAAGTTAGGAGCTCTCAAATAGAGATTTCCTGACTGAGGCTTCCCCTTGGGCCAACTGAGAGAGATAAAGCTCATCAATATAACCTGCATTTTAACTGTAATAATTATCTTTCTGAATGCAATGAATTGGCCTTCTCAGTATGTAACTCTGTGGTAGGAGAATTCAGTACAGAATTTAGAATCTAATCTAATTAGAATTAGCTAAAATGAAAATTGTAGAGAGATTCTCTTTAGACATATGAAGACATAAATGTAAAAAAGCCCCACAACTACTACACTTTTAGATGCATAAACCTGTGTGAAGCTGAAAGCAAATGATTAAGAGTTTAACTAAACAGTCACCTTTTTATCCTAATTTCTGTAAAAATTACTCAAGACAGTACATTCTTGCATATGCTTTGGTTATACCTACCATCAGTCTAATACTTTCAATTTCTTTTTGTAATTACCTTTAATGTGGCTGGTGCTCTGTTTTCTCTGTCTTTAACATCAAATGGTTCACTAGAAATTGAAGTAAGGATCCACACCATAAAAAATCTGACTATTCCTACTTACCTTCACAGTTTAATCCAGTAGAATCCAGAGAAAATCCCCTTTGACATTCACAGGTAAAACTTCCAGGAGTGTTTTGGCAAATTCCTTTTGATCCACACAGTGATGGATGAGAACCACATTCATTGTTATCTTCAAAATACAGAGGAGCAATAAGATTGGTTTACCTTGTGGCATGATGTTGGACATGTTCATGTACGATAAAAATAAAATCCACAAAGGTGCAGCATTTTATTTTGTATATTTTCATTTTTCAATGCAAGATGGAGACTCATGCAGAGGTATGAGTAATTAATAAATTGGAACTGCTAGTGGTAGTTCAGTTGTGATATGAGTGTGGAATGTGATTGCTGATATTGGAAAAATGCTGCCCTTTTGTGTTAGCTGAACTAAAACAGTTTCAGTTGGCAAGATTTATACATATGCTTAAGATCTGAAGACATCTGTATCAACTAAAAAAAGAAAATGCAGTCTGGTTTTGGTTAACTACATTTTAAATGAGATTTTAATAATTCACCCTTTTGTCTCCATGTGGTTATACTTAGAACATAATAAGATGTATTAAATATGTACAACTCTTTACTAACCAAGAAAACAGAAACAGTAAACAGACTGGATAGACTCATTTTCTCTTTAGCTATAATTGCTCCTTTTCAAAATCTGTTTTCTGCCCTCTTGACACTATTGCTCTGCATAAAGAGCACACGAGACAGCTGAGAATGTTATTCTTACAGAAAAGCTTATGAAAGAAAACCGGTGTTTTTCTTACCAATACAAGCTGTGTGATGTTGTGTAAAACCAGGTGGACATTTGCATGTGAAGCCTCCAAGGGTGTTGACACAGAGAAACTGACAATTGTGTTGTTTGGTTTGACATTCATCAAGATCTGAAAGTAAGAGATGCTGTTGTCTTATAAAAGTCAACAAAGAGGCACATTTAATCACATCTGATCAAAATACTGCACTTCAAAAGCAATTCCTTCTAAGTTAAGTTGTACTGTAAGGAACTGTGTATAACCTTCTTACCTTTACATGTCTTTGCATCTTCCTGAAGGACATAGCCCCTGGGGCATGAGCACTGATAGCTCCCTTCTGAATTCTTGCAGATAAAATTGCATGGTCTGGGGGACTGGGAGCACTCATCAAGATCTAACGAGCGGAAAATATTAGGTTATCTTTTGTCCTCATCTATCTGACAGAAAGATGTTTGCTACACAGCACAAGCTTTCAGAGAAAAATGCTCAAAGAAGAAAGCCTCCCATTTACATTTGTTCAGGGTTCCTATTCCCTTCTCTGTGAATGTGTTGCTGTGGAATTTATGTGGGGCTGCTACTACCACAACAAACTGTCTTGAAGGAGTAATACACTAGAGGGAGAGTGGCATTGGTATTTGCATCTAAGCAACAAATATTTCCTTTTTGGTATACTATGGTATACTTGTACCTGCAAACCAACAAAAAAGTGGGACAAATGTAGAAATGAAGTAATGAGCTGGTTTGCCACTTCAAGTGGTTGCAGAGCTTTAAACAACTTCAGTGATCATTATACTGCAGGAATTCTGCCAGCAGAGCTTGTTCCTCCATTTCCCCAAATAAAACACAAAACCAGAAATGCGTATTAGGGAAAGAAATAAAGGACGTAAGATAAAAGAGACAAAAAAATGGTTTGCAAAAAGTGTTTACAAAGGTTGGTACGTCACTGTGTAACAACTAAAAAAAAATCAAAACTGATGATTACTTCAACTGATGATTAATTAATGAATCTTACCATTACAAGATGTGCCAGTTATGTCAGTGGTATAGCCAGCTTTGCAAAAGCACCGGAAGGAGCCCATGGTGTTAATGCACTGCCCATTCTTGCACAGGTTTGGCAGGACCTTACACTCATCAATATCTGTATAGAAATTATTAAATATGTCATGTCTCAGTTTTCAATTCTACTTTTTTCTTCTTTTTCATTTTTGCAGTTCCTCATCATCATGCTTCTGACAGGAACTTTCTCCCTTCTCCCTCTTTAAAAACGGATCTTACTCCAAAGCCAAACATGTTTCAAATCTCATTTCTGTTCTTTGTCCCAACACCTTCCTGCTGTTTCACTGTGTACTGAGATTCCAGTTTTGCCAACTCCAAATAATACCCCATACAAGAGAATTTTCTTTCGACTACTTCCATGCCAAAAATTATCACCAACGTTAAAAAATACACATTTGCCTCTTTCTGTGTGGAAATAGTACCTGCAAATCATTATGAGATCATTGTTAAATGAGATGGTTGCTGCCTTTGCCATGTGTCCAAGTTTTCAGCAATACAAAAGCTTTGGGATAATTTCTAGCTTTTAGTTACTGATTGGTACTTCCAACCAGATCCTAATTCTGAAAATTGCACCCAGTTGATCTGTTTGCAGCTACTGTCAAATATGTTTTTAATTTCTGCTCTCCCGGCACTATTTGAAAAATCAAACCCTGCTGTTTAACAGGAAATCCTCTGACGGAACTTCAAAGAGAATTCTTGCATTTTCCTTAGGCATGCAAGCACATGCTTTTCCCCTTTTCCTCCTCTTTAAATCCCTGCAAATACCTCTTCCATCTGTGGTGTAGCCGGGCCCGTGCGGGCAGAGTTTCTTGTACTGGGCGGTTCCGGGCAGGGGGCAGAGCCGGCACTGGTTCCCCCAGCCGCGGCCGCCGTCGCAGCAGCACTCGGACCTGGTGACAAGGCTCTGGCTGCTGGAAGCCATCTGGCACATGGTCTGCAGGACCTCAGCAAAGCAAAACCCCCGCCGGTTATCTGAGAGGGAGAGGGACACAGGCTGCAGTAGGGAAGGAGAGAAAGATCTGCTCCGTTCAGCATCTGCCGTATTATTCTGGCTCTCTGTCACCACAGGCAAGCAGCACAAGGTGATTAGCTACCATCAGGTCCATCTTGATTTGGCATTTCAGAATTGTTGTGTGGTAATATGCTGCCATTCCAAATATATCCAAGACATCCCTAATGTTCAGTGTCTGCATGAGGTGGGTAAGAGTTTTGCGTCTAGGAAAGCTGTGCTCTTGGTAAAATAAGATAAAGTCTGAGGGTGAAACTGAGCTTCCACTTCAGCTGCCTATGTTGTGTTTGCATTTCAGTGATTTATATGGAGTGAGGTTAGAAGTTTGTTTTGTTTGTTTGTTCAACTGGCCAAAATACCATGTTTGATCATCTGTAATTACCCTGCTGTGGTTTAAATAAAAAATCCTTTTAACTTAAAAGTGTATATGCAACTCATTACTTTTTCAGTAGTACTCCTAGAATTTTGTTGGGGAAAAAAATAGAATTGTATGGCCTCATTGTTGGTATGGTCCTGTCTAAGTCTATTTTAATTTTTAACCTTTTCGGTTAATGCCTATCAATAATGAAAGGGGAGCAAAGTTTTAAAGTCATGGGGCTCCTACAGGTTACCTTCAAACAGGCAACTGAGGAGAAAAGAAATCCCTGTTTCCAGTGCTACTAGAAACTCCAAATCTTGCAGAGAAAATAAAGAAATACATAGAAAATAAAATTTCTTCTATCTTCTATGTCATATCTCTTTTCTTGATTAAAATGGAGACACCGTCAATTACTGATCTGAGAATCCTTATGTTTTTTATATGAAAGATTTTCTTTTTTTTCCTCTCAAAGCCAATAGTGATCCTTCAAAATGTGTAAATGCATCAATACTCAGCTGACCTTGTCTTTTACAGATTAAAAGAATCTGTACATGTCTTACAAGAATTAGGCAAATAGCAAACTTTGGCTTTATGAAAGACTTAATTTCTCCACCTGCTAACTTAACTTTTTACATCAAACAAAGCTGTTCTCACTGAAAGTGTCAGTTCTGTGAAAGACAATATTTGCTGTAGTAATTTGCAAGACTCTGCAAATTTCTGTTCTCCCAGACAGGACACTGTGCAGGTCTTTAGGGACATTATGACCCGAAGAACACATAAACACTTTGTCCCCAGTTTGAGATGGGGAATGAATTTTAAGGTGAGTGGAATGTAAAGGTTTCCACAATGTATTTAGAAAAATGTAATCTGTGACTTAATGCTTGTGCTATAATTCAGAAGAAATTCTGTGTTTCTGCCAGATCCATTTTTCATTTTAATTTCTAACCCAGGAAACCCAAAAGGAAAAGCAGCAAAAAGCAAATCTTCCCAAGGCAGAAAATAAAAGGAAAATTACATATTAAATATATAATGTAATAATGACCTCCAAACAGGGCATTTCCTTGGCATTAATGACTGGCTGGGGTTAACAGACTGCAGTTTTCTCTTCCCATCTGGTTCTAATCCTCAGGAAATACTCTGCACTTCAATGTTATTGTTTAGCCATGAAGTCAGCACACTGCTCATGACAATTTAGAGGGAGCTGGTTTTACAGCAATGGCATAAGATAATTATAGTTTTTTTCATGCAAGAATACATAAATAAATAAACACACCCTGAACACTGGTCAAGAAAAAGTAAATTTTTGCAGTTCTGCTTGACTCCAAAAAAAGGGAATGATGAATTTTGTGGTGCAAATGATAAATATGGATGTATTAAAAACAAAATACAGGTTGATGAACAAAAACCCTTCAGGAGCATTTATCTTGCAGACCTGCCTCAAAAAAAAAAAAATTCCTGCAATTTTCTGGTAAAATCACAGTATCTTATGTCTGAATTAAATGTGTAGAAATTCAGATGCCTAGCTGCCACATGGTGCTTAGAATCACATTCTGAATAAGCAAACGCTCAACTTTACTCTGCATCCATTTCTGAATTATCTAAAGGTGACTAAATTCTCCTCTTTAAAAATACCTGTATTTTGCCTACATTTATGTCCTACGGAATTAAGGCACTTCTATGTGCAGCCTGATTGCTACAAGCTATTAATTCCTAAAATTACCTAATAATATTTAATAATATTATCTTACATTGTATCATTACTTAACTAAGAAGTGTAATTATTTAATTTCTGAAGATATGAGAGCTGATAGGTTTTCAGAAGCGTAATTTTCTCCCTACATTTACACTGTAATGTGAGATGAAATGCGTACAAGAGAGACATTTACCTAGGCACTCAATGCCTGAGGGGCTGGACAGGAATCCTTCGTTGCATTCACATCTGTAGCTGCCAACAATATTCACACAACGCCCATTTTCACAGACACCTGGCTTGGAGCGGCACTCGTTTTCATCTTTATAATTTAAAATTTCATTAAAAAATATAATAACATCAATAAAATTATAATAGTAACAGAAAACAGTAAGAACAAAAATAAAATATAATTACATAGACAACAACCACAGCAATTCATTACAAGAAAATAAATCAGAATTTCTAGAATACATTAACTATTCCATGTAGCATTTGAAAAATATTTTCCAGAAGTGGAAAAATCAACTGATTAAGCCTGGAAATGGCTTTCAAAGGAGCATTTTCCTATTCCATTCCTCCTGTACTTCATCACAGGACAAAAGCTTTAATTGTAACAAGCAGAAAACACAGCAGAGCAAGTTGCATTTAGCTGGTAAGTAAAATTTAGCTGGTAAGTAAAATTTAAATATTTAGCTGGTAAGGAAAATTTAAATAAAATTGGAACACATGCATGATTTGAGTGACAAATCTTCACTCTATAATTATCCAGTCTCTGAATATATTTGATCTCTCCCACAATAAGTCATTATTCAGTCCACATGATATTTTCCTGAAAGTTTATAGTTGTCATGTATTTTCTTCCATAGCTAATGGCACACATACTGTAAGCAATTACACAAATTTTTTAGATGCTTACAATAAATCTCAGGAAAATCTTAGGTTCTTTAAAGGCAGAATTATATGCCAAAAGAAATGTAAATAAAGACTATTTTCTGTAAAATAAAATCATAAAGCTCTCTAAAAGAGAATAGTCATTCTCTTGCAGAAAGAACATTTTTATAAAATACTTCTATTAAAAACATTCACTAAGATGGGTATTTAATTTTTTTTTGCCCAGAGAATTTTGCAATGGCCCTGTTTTTTTCCTCTATATACCAGAAGAAAGTACAATTTGCTAAAATACAGGTACTGTCTCCCACTCAACTAATTGAGTAAATGACAGAGAAAAAGTGTTTGTTTGCTTCCAGGATGGGGAATTGTTTGGAACTAGTTCTAAAGTTTAAAAGTTTCCATATCTTTCATCCTTTATGGCATTTATAGGTGGTTTCAGAACCCTAGGAGTCTTGTTTAAAGAAGTGACACATTATTTATACTAACAGTAAAGGAAATGTTGCTTTTTATTTATGAAAATCTTACCTCCTACCCATAAACCGAGGTCTCATTTATTTGGCAAATTAATTTTTTAGATGTAACAACTAACTAAAACACGTCTGGATTTAGCTTTACAGTAATGAAGTTTTTATTCTTATTAGTCAGTTAGAACTCACACTGAAACAAAGTTTAAGATGCTTGGCATCATTAGATATCTTAAATGTCCTTCATGAAATTTTATTTTCTGATTTTATATATATAAAATCAGAAAATATATATATGTATATATATATTAAAAATCAGAAAAAATAATGTGCATAAAATCAGAAAAAAATTATATACATTTATATGTAAATGCATATATATATGTGTGTGTGTGTGTGTATGTATGTATATATATATCTATATAAAAGATTTAAAATTTTTTTTGCTTTCGTATGTTCCATTAGATGCCTCCTTCCCCTTCTAAGCTTTACCTGTGCATCCTTCTCCATCAGGTCTCTGGGTCATCCCAGGAGGACAAATGCACACAAAGGTACCAATTAGATTTTTGCAAATCATGCCTCTTGATTCACAGTCATGGAGACCTTCAGCACACTCATCCAGATCTGGGAAAAAAATACAACTTTTGTGTTTGAACTTTCTTCCAGTCACTTCGGCTCCTTCAAGGGAAAGGACGTACAGGCTTCCCTAAGTAAAAGCACTGAAGGAAAAGTCCAAAATCTATGATTATATGGAGTTATCTTGATCCTCATGAGCTGTATCATTTTGTCGTGTTAAAGATGAAATTCACCACTGTGACACTCTTGGCTTTGCAGTCCCCATCAAGGGTTATACCTGCTGACAAAAACACTAAATACTACTTTTTTGTGAGCTCTGAAAGAGCAAATCATCACCTGCTGGGCTGTTGGCTACATTCCACTGTAGGGGATCAATGCAAGATGCACAGAAATATTTGGATTATGTGCTGGTGAGGGAAGGTAGGGAGAAGTTTATACATCAGTCATTACCTTTGCACATCTTTTGGTCTTCCCTCAGCTCATATCCCACTGGGCAGGTGCACTCATAGAAACCGTAAGTGTTGATACAACGAAAAGCACACAGCAGGGGGTTCTGAGCACACTCATTGATATCTGAGCAGAGAGAAACACAACGGGCATTCTCCACCATGTTTCAAAATAATCACTAAGAAGGTTTTATTACACCTATGTTTCTCTTGTCAGCTAAAATTATCTGAAAGGTATTTCATACCATTAGCTTTTGAGTAACTAGAGAAAACTCAACAATGCTCTGCTTAAGAATAATGGCATAGTATATACATAGAACTACCTGCACTTAGTATGGCAAGTTAGGGCAGGCCTATTTCAGATTTTTATTATATGCTCATATTTAATGTACTTTTGTGTGGTGAGAAATGTCAGCTTCAGAAAGCAAATTAATTATGATTCATAAAATATAACATTTTTGAGAATGCCCCACATGGGGCATTCCCATTGAGCGTGGGAAGTCCTGTGATAAACTCAAAGTTCTGCTTAAAGCAATTCAGATTTCTTTTCCAATCACATATTTCGAAGCACAGAAACTTTTTTTTCCTCTGAGTTACTACAGCATGAAAAACATGGCTAATGAAGTAATTTGAATGCTGACAAAAGCTGGACAAAAGCCAAAGGAAAAAAAAAAAAGAGGACAGGTTACCTTCACAATTCATCATTGGGCCTGGCTCAAACCCTTCGTGACAGCTGCACTCAAAGCTGCCAACCACGTTGGAGCATGTTCCGTTTCCACAGGGGTTGCCAATGGAACATTCATCTGTATCTGCTCATAATGAACAAACGCAGAGTGAAGACAACGGGGACAAGTTGTGCTTTAAATGCAAGAGCTCCAATTCCTGTAACTGCACCTACCTGTGCAATGCACTCCTGTGAAATCCAAGTTGTACCCCATGGGGCACTCGCAGCGGAACGATCCATCAGTATTGATGCAGTGACCATTGGAGCAAATCCCTGGGCTTTCAAGGCATTCATTGACATCTAAAAAGCAGAAAGATATTAACAGCCACTCAGCTGATGCATATCAAGTCTCAAAAAAAGCATTTAAAAAAACCTCAGCACCCTGTTATGTTTGTCTCAAGGCATGCATTTCCAGAAACGTTCTTTTAACATATTTTACAGGTCAGCCCCTTGTCACCAGGAGCTGTGAAGAGCAAAGTGTCACATGCTACAATATCCAAGTGTAGCTTTAGGTATTAATATTACTTTTTATATTTAGAAGAATAGCTACCTTCACGTGTATCATCAATTCCAGGAATAGTTCCATGACCATATGGGCACAGGTCCTGAAAAGCAACTGAAGAGATACATTTTCTTTGAAAAACAGAGCAAGTGAGAGACAGAATCATGACAAATGGTTAAAGTCATCTAAAAAGGACCAAAGTTCAGGTCTTTACAGGGCAAAACCAAGTATTTTTCTTCATCTGTCGTTTCTTCCATTTAATTTTACTCCTTTTGCTGAATAATTGAAAAATCATTCTAGCAAAAGCCACTGAGAGCAAATGCCAGAAAGATCTCTCTTTCCAATGAAAGAAAAGTACAACACGAATGTGCTCCTCCTTTTCCCCCAGCAACAAATTTTAAACTTTAGATGTGCACCTTCCTCTTCCTTTGGACAGAGCTCACAAGGATCACCCCAGCCTTCTCCTGGCATTTTACTGCAGCAACACTTGGCCTTTGTGGTGTTGAAAGCCTTTGGCACTGAGCACTTCCCATTCTCAAAGTTGGTGAAACAGAAGCTCTGACGAGTGTCTAGGAGAAGAAAATACAGTTAGGCAGAGATAGAACCCTCTCCCAAATCAGATGATGACTGTCGCTGTGATATTTTCTGTAAAATTCCTTCACCAGGATTTCTTCTCCTGGGAAGCTGGGAAGCTTCAGCTTCTCCCTGAGAGGAATGGGATTTGAAGAACTGTTTATCCAGCATGTGAATTGTTTTTAATTAATGGCCAATCACAGCCAACTGTGTCAGACATCTGACTCTGTCACGGGGTTTTATTATCATTCTTGTTTTGGCCTTCTAATGTCTCCTTTCTCTTTCTTTAGTGTAGTTTTAGTATATAATTTTCTTTTAATATAATATCATTATATAACAAATCAGCCTTCTGAGAACCTGGAGTCAATTCTCATCCCTCACCTCGTCCTGGGCACCCTCACAACACCACAACAGATGACCATCTGCCCTGAGAGAAATACCGTAAGACCTGTATTTTTCATACTTTTAAAAAATCAGTTAGCAATCCTCATAAAGATATAAACTGGGAGGGGTTTCCACAGAGTATCTGTTATCTTTTAGACTGAGTTATTGCATTCCTTATCCATGAACTCACCAAAGCACCTCCTCCCATTATCAGACAGGACAAAACCTGTGGGACAGATGCACTGGAAACCTCCCGGGGTGTTGGTGCAGGACCCGAAGAGGCAGATGTTGGGATCCTCATTACACTCATTAATATCTGTAAAGCAAAGAGAAAACTCACCACAATCTTACTTGCTGTGGTCAAGGAAGATTGTTTGTTTATTGATTGATTGATTAACTAAAGCAAGTTTCCAATAAACTGACCAAGAGTTAAAGCTGTAGGTTTCACTGACTCCTTCAAATTAAGAGTTTTTCACTGGCAGGCACCTTCTTTTCCAAACACCACTCTCTGCTCTTCATTATACTCAAAATATAAACATGACACAAATAGGAACACTATTTTTATGTGAACAAAAATGTATCCATAAAACATCCAAACATTACTTTTTAAAATCTGTACATTGGGAGTTCTTTTTTAATTAAAGGTACACTTTTTTTTCATATACTGTCAGATTCGGGGACTGAAACTATAGCTACTTATTAGTAGAGTGACACCTTTACTTGTATTTACATGCCCAGATTTATATTTAGCAGTCTTTAACTGCCACTGTCATTGTGCTATTTAAAATGTATTCCTGTTCTATTAAATAATCTATCATCTATTAATATTACTGTAAGAAGACAGTTAAGATTTATTTTTTAATAGCAGCATATAATGAAATATTATATTAAATAATTATTAAAGGCATAAGCCAAAGTATTAGTATTTAGAAAATCTCTAAGTATTTAGTAAATCTCTAAGTGCCTGTAAAATTGTGCAGCTCCAACAGCATCAGGTGTAAATCCCTCACTGTACAGGCAAAACAGGAAAATAATATATTAAGAGACACTTAATTTTCCATATCTATTATTCAAAACTATATTTTGACTTATCCTATTCTGCAAATACTAAAATAATATATGAAATGCTTTGCTAATGTAATTTTTAAAGGTAATTATAATCTGACAAGTTGTGAGATGTATTTTAATAATCTTCAAAGTACAATGCTATTTGAGTCTTTCAGTAAGGAATATTGGAAGAACCATCACAGAAGCCTGTGGCTATATGTGTTCTACAACAAAAGCCACATTGAGCTTGACCAAAGCATGGGCAGGAACAAGGCTCTCTCCATGAAAATTAGCTCCATGGATGTTGAATACTCAAAATTGTAGTGCCATTTTTGCCCATATTTACTGAATTCTCTGCTGTTCTGAATTTTAGAAAACCGCCCTGTTTTCAGCAGGTAAGAAAACAATGGAAATATAATCTTCATTATTTGGAAAATGTAAGTGGAGTGAATGAAGGAAGCAATCAGGTGGAGTAGATTCTGTGATGTGATTTCTGAGAAATACTACCTTGAGTCCCACTTTCGGAAATTGCTTTTAGGTGCATAGACAAACCACTGCAACACAATCTGGCATTTGGCTGAACTCTTGCAGTACCTTCCCAGGCTGCTTTCTGTGCAAAGCATTCTATGTCAGTTTATTTCAAAGAAAATGGTAAATAATTTCCCATTATTTCCCAATGGTAAATAATTTTCAATGGCAGCTGTTAATATACAAAGCTCAGCAATTCAGCTGCACAGGAAAGTTGCTCTTTTGAAGTGCCCATTATGACTGCAATGAATGGTTTGGTGCTGAGGCTCTTTCTGTGGCCGTGATGGAGAGGTGGCTAGCCAGACTGTGGAACTGAACAAGTCCTTTCCCTTTTATTCCCATACAATGGAAGGGAATATATCACATGGGTAGGTGAAAGCTAACAATTTTTCTGTGGCCCCAGTTCTGTTTTTTCTGCATACAATCACCCTGAGCTCACAAAGCAATCAGCCACTGCCAACCTGCACATCACAGACAGTGATGGATTCTCATAAAGCTGTTTGCATACAACATCAGTGGAGAGTAATGGGAACATCTGCTGCAAGGGCTGTCAAAATATTAATCTAAGTTTTAGTGCAATCACATGTGACAATCTGGGCATTTCCTAGGAGATCTAGCTTCAGATTTTCTAGACACGTGGCAGAATGACAAAAGAATGCAAGCAAGCCCCTTTCATTCCGTATGGGCAAAAATCTGTCTGGCAGTCACTGATGCTCTCAAAAACATAGATTCTGAGAAGGTACTAAAGTGGCCATAAACAGTAACATTCCTTCAAAACCAAAAGCTTCCTTTATTTTACATTCATGACTTTAGAACTGCAGGTGATTTGAATTCACCTCAAACATAACTGCTAATATGGAACCAGCAGCTGCCAAAAGAAATCATGAAGTTGGCAGGCAAACTGAATATTGGTGGCGTAAGTGGCTGAGAGAACTCTGGGGCTTAGAAAAATAAATCCTGTTGTTCAAGACAGAAAGTTCAAAATGGTTCCTGTTTCTGCAGCAACATAGATTAGGTGGCAGTAAGAAAAATCTTAAATGCCCAATAAATTCACAGGATCCCCTACTTTGCTCTGTTGGAAAAGCGATTTGTAATTTGGATTTATTTTTTGCTCTCTGCCACAGCAAATCTTAGTTCAGTGTGTGACATTCAGCTCCTGAATGGCATTCAAGGCTACAAGTGAGACCTGTATGATAAATAAGCTAGAACATAAAAATTGATGACTGGTCTGCTGTATCCTCTTTCTCCTCTTAGGAATCTCAGCAATTTAGAGGCATTATATAAATAATAACATTAAAATCAGAAAACTGTTGCTAGAAGAAACTGACTTAACTGCTTGTTTCTATAAGCACCATAACTTTTATCAAGATTTTTAAACTTCATTTCCCTCTGAAATCAAGTGCTTAGTTCATGCACTGATTACCAATAATTACCTTCTGTAAAAATTACATAAATACCATGAGAACACCTGTTATATGAATTGTATTTTTTCAAAAGTCACTGAAGGATAAAATACTTCTTTTTTAAAAAGTATTTTTCTTTGCATTAATGAAGACATCAATGTTCAAAATACAGTACTACACAGTACAAAATATTCTTCTGCCTTTCTTTTTAAAATCTCTTCCTGAAGACTTTTCATACCTATTCCCTGTCAGCTTAAGTCAGGAAACATTAACAACCATTAGGGTGTACAACTGCTTTCCACCCAATTAGAACCACATACAAATTCTTAAATTGTTCAGGAGCAACAGTTACAACTTGCCTTACCAATACAACTTTCACTTTTTACTTCGTATCCTGGTGGACAGATGCACCTGAATGAGCCTTCCAAATTCTGGCAGGTACCAGGAGAGCACGAGCCAGGCAGTGCCACACACTCGTTGGTATCTTTGGGGAATGAAGGAAATCAAGAAAGGTTTACAATCTTGTAATTCTTATGATAACAAAGCATGAAAAACACTGAAGGGTTTTGTACTAATTTTCTTTTTCTAAGGCAATTAACTGCTTGAAGATCAACAACTATTAAAAAAAATGTGTGTGCATTTCAGTTACCATCATTCTCTTTTGATATTTAGCTGTTCAGACTGTGTTGCTTCCCTCCACATGGTAGCTATTTCAGCTAGTTTCAGCCTATTTCAGTTTACTTCAGCTCAGCAGTACTTGAATATCATGTGGTTTCATACTCACCAACACAATTCTTGCCATCCAGAGTAAGCTCATATCCTTCGTTACACAAACACTTGAAAGACCCAATTTCATTGAAACACCGTCCATTTCTGCACACCTGACCAAAGGAACTGCACTCATCAATATCTGATAAAAGAAAAATTAAAAATTTCAAAATTGAACCCAAGATGAGAGAGTTGAGTCCCAGCATACTACACAGAGTACGTTATGAACGCACTCAAATTTCAATGCTTAGTATTTCTGTGGAAAAGATGCATTTTGTAGCAACAAGAAATCAGCTGACAGCGAGAGGAAAGTAACTCCCACTTGAGCATTAAGATGCACATTCTAATTAAACCACAATTTTTTATAGAGTATTACAATTTCCTGGCTTCCAGCATTGCCTCAGTTACTGCATCTGGAGATATTCAATTACTGGTAAGGGACTGCATGACACCAAGTCTACCAACAGAGGAGAAAATGTTACATGGGGTGTTCTAGATTTTATCTGGATGCACATGCACTTGAGTTTCCCCCTAAAAACCTGTCACTGCCAATCCCAAGTTTTGGACTGTGTAATTTGCTTTCCACAGGATGATTTTCTCCTTAGTAGCAGTTCTGGAAATGATGTTTTCAAATTCTTGTTATTTTGTAGGGTTACTTCAGTAATGCAGACTTAAAGGAGCACTGCATAAGGAAAAAATATGGATGAGGAAGAAGAAATGAAAAGGATTTTGGATAAGCATGAAGCTTTGAGAAAAACTTGTACTTTGCAGCACATTCTTGTTACTTCAATTTTTTGCTTTCCTGGACAAGAAGAGGATTTAAAATGCTTTTTAAAAGATGTATTAGTTCTATCCTGAAGCTGAAAACTTTGCTGTGTCTTCCTTCTGTAGCAGGATGGAGTGTAAAGCCTCCCTCTTTCATTTGCTCATGCTCTGCACAAGGGAGATCTTCCGGTTTCTGAGCCTGTTTATCAGCCCAGGAAGGTGTTGGTTACTTTATCACAAGAACCCAGGAATTAAAAGAGTCCAAACTTATCAGATATTTTGGTACCCTGTACTTTATGAATGTGAAATAGCAATGCCTGTGTCAGCTCTGCATGATTTTGCTCATTTTAGGAGAGCAGACCTGGCTGTTTAGGTTACAGATCAGCTGTCCTGCCTTTCTTACTGCCGGTCTTCTTTCTCACCCTGTGCAAGAGTCAAGCAAAATAGTGAAATAAAGGAATTATTTTAAATTCACCAGGCAGCACTGGTGGTGGGATAGAACAAGAGATGCCTGTGGACTGTGCCTGTAGCCAGAGATGTGCTGTAAATACCAAGGTAATCTAAAAGAGTTCAGAGATGCATTAAAACGTCAGTGAACTGAAAGCTGCCCTAGCAGTCCAAATATTTAGGATAATATTATATTATTTCAATTGTCTGTAACTGAAAAACACTTTTAATTCTTTTAAGACGTAACAGAAAGGATTAATCTCTAGGGCTGGTTACAGCAGAAGCTACTGCATTCAATTAACTTCATTCACACCCTGGCATCTCTTCCTTTTAAACTGCACACAGTCCTCCTTGGCATGCCAAGCTAGCAGCAATGGCAATAAGAGCTTGGATTGAGGTCTCTTACCCACACAATCATTATTACGAGTTAATTCAAATCCTGGATAGCACAGGCAGTTGTATGATCCAACTGTGTTCTTGCACGTTCCATTTCCACATGGATACTGCTCACACTCATCAACATCTGCAAGGAGAGACAAACTGCAGGTGGGAACAGGTTTTCCCAGGTATGGGTGATGCATTGTCTGTGCACTGTTATAGTATCCTGAACTTTGGTCCCTCCTTTCATCTGTCACATTTTGTGTTTATGCTACAGATTTTTACAGCTTCTCAGTACACAGAGAAAAACACTACAGGATGTAATTTTGTATGTGTTTTAAAAAAAAAGGTACTTCATGTTTAAAAATAAATGTGTATGTGTAATGATCTGAAGGCATTCCATCTTTCTGTTCTCCATACTAACATTTCTTAATTTCTTTAACATATACAAGTGATCAGGACTGAACATGAAGGCATCACAGCCCTGAAATGATGAATTGTTATGTACAAATTGTACCTCAGAGCTCATGAAAAGCTTTTGAAAATGCAACTCAATTTATACATAGACATGTACAAGACACAGACATAGACAAGTACATAGACAATGTCAGTATCACATCCAGAATTACAAAGACTGCTTAAAAACTTTTGCAAACATCCATTTTTAAAAGGCACTAAAAGTTCAATGTCTCCTGTGTTTTACAGTAATTCCTGGAGTTTCATGGGGATCTGGAAGCTATTGAGATTTTGTCCTGCTAGTTCTTCAAAATTTTGCATTGTCAAAACAGGTCACTTTTCCAAATATCCTCCTCTAATTGTCTGACAAATGTGATTTAGTTTGAATACGAGAAGATTCTAGGCAAATATGAATATGTATTACAACATTAATAGGTTTTAAATATCTGTTTAAAGTTGAAATGCATCATCTTTTCATTTTAAAACCCTGCAGAACTAAATAGATTAAGAACTAAGATTATAAACTAAAAGAGCAGGAACATTCTTACTGTTCAATCTTATTTCTTGTATCATACTATCATGTCATCATTTTCACATGAATTGAGTATAAAGTTACATTCAAAGGGGGATTCTGTTTTTTTAAATGACGCATGAACTCAATAGATTTAAATAATTGGAAAATATGTGGTTTTAGCTCCAAGCTCTATCACTCTCTAACACATCCTATAAAACTCTATGTCTTATAAGCCACTATGATGTATTTCTGTGGAAATGTTTCTCCAGTAATGTGGAGCTATCTCAGAATACACTGTTTTGTTCTGAGGGTTTTTTTTTCAAATTAATTTTTCCTGTCCAAGGACAACTTCACAGACTTTATTCACAAAAACATACACCAGAAATGCCTGAATCAGTTCTTTAATGTCAGTATAACCTACTGAAAAAATCAGACTCATCTTCCCCGCTGCAAAGGGGGGGACAACCAAAAAAACCACACACAAGAAAGAGTAATTTCTCTCCATACCCATGCACATAGTCTGATCTTGGGATGCTTTGAAGCCATTGTGACATATGCACTGGTAGCTTCCCTGCATGTCCACACACAAGCCATGACTGCAAACGTTAGGAATTTCCAGACATTCATTGCGATCTATAACAAAAACACAAAACAGATGGTGCACGTCATTGACCTCCATTATATCCTCGTTTTACACAAATAATGTTTTTACAATCTGTTGCTATGATTAAAACCAGGTGCAAAATTATCTGCAAGCAAATCTGAATCGTAAGAGAACTTCATTTTACAGGAAGTGCTTCCCTACACACCTTGAGGATAAAACTACTGTCAGGATTTGGCTGATACGTAGAAAACGTCCTTTAAAAACATCACTCCGTCTTTTTCTTTCTTTTTACTGAGAAATGTGGCTATAAATCAAAACAGCAGCATGCACAAGGTAACAGACAGTAGAAGTAATCTGATTTCTTACCAATGCAGGCACCGTTGGGTGACAGTTTAAAGCCAGCAGCACATTCACAGCGGTAGCTCCCAGGGCTGTTGATACAGTCAGCATTTCTCTGGCACAGGTTGTCCCCATTGCTGCACTCATCAATATCTGGAAAAGCAAGAGTTCAGACATCAGAAACCACTCCTGCCTCAGATTTACTCACTGTCTGTCTGTGGAAGAGGAAAACTCAGTCCTACATAAAGCTCCAAGCAGCCTGACCTCCAGCCCTGCATGCTGGGAATGCACACAAAAAACAAAATCAACACCATTCACCCATGTCACCATTCGGATGAAAGAGGATCCCATGAATCCAACTGACCACGCATCAAAGTCACTTTGGAAATCTGCAACATCTGCCTAAAGAAATTTTTGTATTAAAAAAAAAACTTCCTCTTTGCCTTTAGGCTGAAAATGTAAGTGGCACAGTTTGCAACTTTTTAGGTTGCACATGCTGGCACAAAATTCTTGAACAAATGACAAATCTCCTACTGGCTTTACAAAACAAAAAACTTTATCAGCTTCTATGAGTATCTCTGCCTCTAAAACTGTAGCAGAAGAGACACAAGTTGGAAAAAAGAATCCAAGATACTTTTTTTTTGAGAAATTCTAAGAACAAGAATTAAATTTTCTCCCTAAAATAAAACAAAACAAAAGCAGTGACTATCTATTTAGAGGTTTTACAGAAAACATTTACAAATTTTATACAGTGCATGTGCATCCGTAATAAAGACAAGCACCTAAACTGATTTATAACCTCAAGCCCTACAAAAGCTCAGAGTCTGTCTCAGATTTTGAAAACCACATGAATTAAGTGTTCCCCCTCCCTTTAGACAAGCTTAAGGGGGCTAGGGAGAAAATAACCAAATTTCAAGTCACCTTCACAGACCAGGAGCAGGTCATTGTAACTGAATCCAGTGGGGCACTCACAGCGGAAGCTGCCAATCTGATTGATGCAAACTCCATTGGCACAGATTCCTGGGATTTCCTTACATTCGTCAATGTCTGAAAGGCAGAGGAGATACTTGTAAGTACAGTTCATCATGTCTTTACACACTGCAAGGATTCTCATTTTCACTGCGTTTAGAACTGAGTTGAGACATTCCCTTTAATCCACAGAAATTACACACGGGTTATAAAACCACACATATGCCCACTGTGACAGAAAAAGGCACATGAAGTTCAGGAATTGATCAAAACAGAGCTACACTAAATATTGGCCAAGATGCAAAACTCACAATCCTGCAGAGAAGCTCCACAGTATTTTTGAAGACAAAGCTTTTTAACTTATTGACTAAAACTCAAAATCATGAACTCGAACGGTGGCAGGTGAACAAAATACCACAACAAAATGTGGAACTTAAAAACAAGAAGGAAACATTTTACATAAAAATTGGTCACAATCTGTGTCACCACTGGAACTCCAAAATAAAATTTGACAACTTTATATATGAAATGCTTATTTTAGTTAACATTATGCAGGCACAAAAACATTATGCAAAACAATTTTAGGATAAAATAAGAGTGGTGAAACTTACCAACAGCTTTTCCAGTATGGATGTCAAAAGTGAAGCCAGGAATATTTCCACATAGGCTCTTGAATTCAACTAGAGCAAAATACACAGCAATGCATTTTCAGGGAATGCATACATCTCCCAAAAATTACTTGTAGTCTTCCCAGCTACTCCAGAGCTATTTTAAGCCAAATCTACTCAGGAGAGCAATTGTTCTTCTATAGCTTCTACTGAAAATTCAGACTGCCAAAATATTAATGCAAATTGAAATAGCAACATACTTTCCTCAAATCTTTGCAGTTTTTGGCACATGAGTAAATGCTTGATTTGAGAATGCAGTCATACAATCAGGTTTTGTTTTGTTTGTTTGGTTGGTTTTTTTAATAAAAGCCCTTAAGGTTTATTCCTGTTTTCTGTGCATCTGTACTCAGAATCTACAGCACATTTTCAAATATGAGAAATAAATGTAATTTACCAGTACCTGTGCTTCTTTCACAATACTATCTATTTTATTTTCTGTGGAATTACTTCAGATCAGTTCCTCTGAACTGTTCAACAGAATGGAGACTGTGCTTTAAAAAGAGATGCTCCAAAAGCCCCACATTTTTTTAATATGCTCCTTCTATATCCTCTTTTTGCATTTGGAGAGTGGGAAATGCTTGATGTGTAAAATAAATTAACCTACAGTTTTCTAGGAAAGGTGTTTGAAATTGAGTGGGTTTGCAACATACAGAGAAAAATTTCTAGCATGGATTCTACTAATTTTTGTAGATGAGGTTTTAGCAGCAGAACAGTGCTCTCCAGGCAAAAAGTTATTACACATTTAGAGCAATAATTTTTTATCTAGGTAGAAATATAAAAAATGAGAGGCCTACAACTATAAGCATGTCAAAACTGCATAATACCACCAGAGGAATGTGTACCTGTTTGAGGGAAATGAAGCAATGCCAGTGTGAAGACACAACCAGTTTGAATGAACAATTTGCAAACAATAACCATGCAGCCACTATTCAGCACCTTTTTAGACCCTATCAGCATTCACGTTATCCAGAAAAAGCATGTTTCAATATTCAGTTTCCAAACTACTGCCAAGGAAGCATTTCCAAGGTGTGTGGCAGGTTATTTCTACATTCAGGGCAATAGGTTAAAGTGAAATATCCTTCAAAAAAGTGAGTAACATTTACAAAAACATCTGATTGACATAAAATTCAAAGGGTTTCTGGAAGTTTAATACCTGGAGACCTCCATGAGTGCTTGGTCCACTGTTGGTGCTGCTGAGGACCTACAGGAAACCTCTTTACCCAACAGAAGGAAGGGTATAGAGCCTGCCTTTGATTTGCCTCTAAACCTGAAATGCTGACAAATTATTCTAGCACCGAAACATGAAAAACAAGGAGCTCCTTCTGTATTCTTGCAAGTAATGCTCTTTAATCTGGAGCAGTTATAGTCTTCACTGGCTGTAGTTTGAGCTTCTTACCATCTGCATTTTAATGGCAGCTCCTCAGCAGCTCATGATTCTGAAAAGTTTAACTACCATTATAAGTTTAACTATAAAAGTTAAACTTATTTAAGTTTAACCATAAAAGTTTAACTACCATTGCCTCCTTTACACAAAACATCCCCATTTTTTGCAAATTTAGGTAATCGCTGCTCAGAATGATATTTGGCAAAAATCTTTTTCCCACATTCAGACATGTTTGGTCATTTCTCTAGGCCAAGCAGGATCCAGTGTATCTAAATACCAGCATTTTCTACTTTCTTCTGCCCTACTCTTTAATGTCTGCTTAATGTTCACCCAGGTTATTTTTGCAGTGTAGGGTAAAGGGCTACAGAACTATCTCCCACAGTGCTTTACCATCCAGCAATTTATTGCCCTTTCATAGATACATCTTTAATACATGCTACTATAATAGTATACTAATATATTTTACACACTACTTATGTGTAAGATTTGAGGCTTAGCAACTTAGCTCTTTTCTGCAAGGAGATTTATGCCATTTACTGCTGTTTGTAAGCCTGTGAGTAAATAACCCAGACAAAAACAGAGCCCTGTGCTCACTACCCTGTCCTAGTGGGACACTAGGATCACCTGTGTGATCACCTGCTTCCATGATAAGACACATCAGGTCTGGGAGTTTGAGGAAGAATCCTCCAAGGACTGCAGAACCTCTTTAGTTCTCTTATGCTACCTCCATGTTTCATGAATTTCAGTGAATTCAGTTTTTCACAATTTTTCTCCCCAGCCTTTACTGTGTAGAGAAGGGGTATATAATTAAGTAAGGATTGTATGAAAATGTCTTTATACAAATTGCCAAAATATCCACATAAAAGCATGCCGGACATTTACGTTCTGGAAGCCTGGCTTTGCATCAGTGACTTTAAAAATATTTCGAAACCCCATATACTTGTAACTACACTATTTTTTAGGACAAAAAGATCTGTCACATAGCAGGAAAAAAACTGAGATCAGGCACTCCTGAAATTACCAAACCTTGGAAGAGTTCTGTATATTCTTCATTACCTTGTAAGAGTGAAGCAGCTTTCTACACTTCTTTGGGTAAAAAAAACAAACAAAAAAGGACTATTATTTCTGGTTAAAGTCTGTATGCTAACAGTTATGATCTGCATAACGTGTAAAACCAAACAAAACAGTCTTTAGTACTTAGTCATCAAACAGAGACTGATTGCTAAGAATAAACAGAGAAAAAAGGAAGAAAGAGCTCTGTTCACCAAGGGAAAAAAGACAAATGCATGGGCATGTGAAGTTCACTTACAATCCTCATCAGGGCAGAATAATGCCCCCAGTGAGGCACTGGGCTCAGTCTGGTGATGTGGGTAAGGTCAGTGTACCCCAACCCTGTCTGATGTGCAGCCCTCACCTAAATTGCAAAACAACTCATTATAGAACACAAGTGCAGCTATTCAACCATTTCCACTTGGAAGCTGTGTTTGATCCCCCACACAATCCCTTCTCATGGTGAAAAAGGTTCAACCATGCCTGCAAAAACAGTGAAGTCATTTAGAAAAGCTAACAATGCAACACTGAAATATTTCAGGAGATATTTCAACCCCATAACTGCTTGCACAATACCAAGCAATTCTGGTTTTAACAAATCATTAAAAGCTGCAGGAGTTTTTGAGAATTTGAGTGTCAGAAATCTAAAAGGAGAATTCTTTCTTCCACCCAAGAGCATTAATTGTATGAATCCCTGCTAGCAGTTTGCTGTAATCTTCTCGTCATGTTGTCACCATAGTGACAATTTTATAAAATTTAGATAAATGACTATGGGAAAGAATTTCATGAGCTCTCTGTGGTAGCAAACATGTATTTCCTCTCCAGTTTATTTCCATTTCCCATTCCTGACTGCTAGGAGCATTCCTTCATTCTCCCTCCTCCTGTTTAAGAAGGAAAAGGCAGTTCCCTCTTCTTTTCAGTCCTATTTTCCTCCTCTTTACTGTGAGGGAAAATCTTTCTTAAATTATCTGGTTTTTACCTCAAATCACCAGGATAAACCACTTTGAATAGAAGTAATAAATGCTTTACACTAAAATGATAAATGATATTAAAATCACAGCACCAGAGGCATAGATTAAGTGATACTAAACCAGTAAACCTGGGGCAAGTATATTAAACAATAAACTGTGTTTGTACAAAACAGGCACATGAGTTTTTTAGTTTTATCTAAGCATCTTTTTTCCTTTTTCCAAATGTAAAGAATTTTTCAGTGGATGTCAGGTTTCCCTCTGAGCTGGTGATTCTGCCACCAATGACTGTTCCGAGTTGAGCTTTCAGGGATGTCTTATTTCAGCAAAACAATTCCATAAAGACTGATTGAAAATGAACTGTCCTTTATTATTTTCACCTCCATTTACAGAATAGAATTTTTTAATTCCTGTTGCAATGCCATACTTACTGGGCAATTTTTGCAAGTTCGGTTACCTTCAGTAGAGGAAATGTAAATGCAAGGAAGCAGATCATACATCAAATGTGAGACAGCTGAAAAACCTAGAAAGGCTTCCTACATTTAGAACAAAACCCATTTTTGATATTCTGACAGACTAGGACTACCAGGATAAATGTGTCTCCAGCTATCAAGAACTAAATTACACTGTTCCAAATTAATTATCCTGGAGGACAGACTAGACAGGAGGTATCTCTGGTCAGCCAGTACCTTCAACACCAGTATTACTGCTCAGTAAAAGTTCTCTTGGGATGAAATGTTAACTTTAGTTAATAGGTCAAAGCAGCAGATAAGCATAAAAAGTAACAAAATGGGGTGACCACAGAAGGCTTTACCTGTTCCTGGAGTTGGACACGGCTCACAAGGTTTGTTCCAGGCTTTCCCAATATTGTATGTGCAGCAGCACATCCTTTTGGTCACATTGAAGGGCAGCTCATTCTCACAGGAGGTTCCATTATAGCTTCTGTAGCAAAAGCTTTTCCTCATGTCTGGATGTGAGAAAAGAAGCACTTATGAAGTAACCAACATGACGATAATTGTGATATTATGTAAATATCAACCCCTACCAAACCGAGATTCATTAACTCACTTTTCTGAATGCAACATAAACACAGGCATTAAAAAATAATTTAAGGATTGATGTAATCCACAGTCTTTGCTTTAGGCTTGTGTGACATATTTTCTGTTTTGATTTAAAGACACAAAGGGGAAAAAGACAAACTCCTAAGAAACCATAAACACAGTGCAGATACTCAACAGATCCATTTGTATGGCAAACCCCACCATTTGGAAATGATCAGCTGAAATAGACCAGTGAACAGTGAGCCCTGTTAGGGAGCAAGAGCCTGTAAATGTTGCAGGCCAATCACAGGGATCTCTTTCCTGACAACACGACACCAGCTGGGAGCTAAAAACAGTCAAAATAAACACAAAACACAGGGTCTGGGCCTCAAACACCCTGATAATCTTGCAGTTCTAGTAAAGATGACATTTTGCATACCCATGCAGTTGTGTCCTCCGTTCACCTGCATATATTCAGGGGGGCAAATGCAGGTGTAGTTCCCCAAGGTGTTGTAGCAGGTGCCAGGACCACAGACACCAGGGTGTGCAACACACTCATCAATATCTAGAAAACAAGAAAAAACACTCCAGTTAATGAGGGACAGGAGGTCCAAGGCCAAGAAAATATTTCTGAGAAACACAACCATAATTAACCATGCTAAGATAACAAAAATCCTTCATTTGAAGAATAGCATGAAAAATACAGCTCTGATTTTAACCTCTAAGTTTAGCCTTAGTTCTCTTAAGTGCAAGACAACATACTGAATGAACTCTAAGTTCCTATCTTGCCACTGAAATCAACTTCACAAAAGACATTCACACCTTCTTCTCAGAGCAGGGTTAGTCACTGTTTAGGGTCAATTTACAATTTTGGTTTTAACAGTTACAAAAAATCTCAAACACAAAAGGAAAACCAGTATGAACTTTACTTCATATTGAGTAAATTAAACTGGTACTCTCACATCCAAAATGCAGAGAGCATCATAAAACTTGCAGGGTGAGAAGCCAGAAATCATTAATAACCCCTTAGTTTGCTGAATACACGTGGCTGAGGTCTAACATCTAAAATAAACATTAATATATCGAAGTGTTCTATTCCAGGCTTTGTACTAATTGTATCACCGGTGCCAAAGAGAATGATTTTAGGTAAGGGTGGAGTGTACCATGCCCACTTATGGATTTAAGGCTAAAAAGTAGTGGTTTTCATAATAACTGCACTGTGACAGAGAAAGAGGCTTTAAAGGACCCAACCTTCACAGATTCTTGTCTCTTCACTGAGGTAGTAACCTTTTGGGCATTCACACTGGAAGCTGCCAAAAGTGTTGATGCAATTTCCACCTTGGCAGAGGCCTGGCAGCTCCTGACATTCATCAATGTCTGAAAACAGAAGGGAAAAAAAAACCCAACTCACCATATTTTCATTCCACAATGAAAAGAAAGAAGAGAATTTAAGTACTGCCCTGAAATTTTGCGAACTAGTAGCTTTGAACTGACATGTGTGGCTTTTTTGGTTTTTTTTTTTGCTTCTAAATTGCTCTCCAGGAATGCATGGATAAGATGCTCATTCTCTTCCATTCAAACAGCCCTTAAGGAGCAGTTTCAGCTTGTTAAGCCCAATGTTCTATTGCTGTTTACAGGATTTTGGCATCTAATTCCTCACTTCTGCCCATTTATTGGAACCAGAGCTGCTTTGCCTGATGAATATTTCCTGACATTCGCACTTTCTGCTGACAAGCTGCAATTTTCATCAATGACTTATCCTTCAGGGCCCAATTTTGAAATCCAGTTAAAGTAAGGAAGCACACAAAAGGTATGCACCAGACTGTTCTCCTATTGAAATGGTGTTGGACTTCTTCCATATTCTTTTGCTGCGTGTCTTTTCATGTCGTTTCCCAATTCACATAAACAGTTGTTTTAGCTTTGCACTAAATATACTGATTTTTGAAAAAATGCGGTTCCTCTTCAAAGACGACCCCTTTTTTACTATTATTGTCAATATCAATCATCACAGTCATTCATAAGAAACTCACCTTCTAAAATAATAGTGATGGGATTTGGTCTGAATCCTTCTCCCCCTGGACAGAGAGTATTGTATTCAGCTGAAGTAAAATATAACAAGAGACATGTCAGTCCCATAAAAAATAAAATTATGCAACGGAATCATAAAATATCACTTGTGTTTTTAATGGCTGTTCTTCCCTACAGTCATTTGGTTTCTACTTTTTTGACCTATTCACAGTAAATAAAACATGTGCATTAGATTAAGAGAAAACCAATGTAAAATGAGGACTTCTGCTTTCTTTTATTACCATAATTCAGATACTCTTGAGGCAGGCACAATATTGATTTTTCCATACTGTGTCCTTACAGAAGCACGTTATTTTCTGTTTTGATTAGTTCTTTAATATGAAATGTCAGTATGCCACTGATAAAGGTAAGTGTCAAACTTGTAATTCCTATTCTTATGTAAAGAACAACACACTTGACATTTGTGTTGCATTATTCATTAGAGACCTTCAAAGCTGACAACTATTATTAAGTAATAGTTTCTAAAGTATTCAAGAGCGACTTATACATACACAACAACAGTTATCAACATTCTGCTTTGGAGAATAATGAAGCCCTCCAAATCAAAGCCATGATTTGAGTTCTAAGCATAATTAATTTGTGCCCAAAACTACCCAAAGTATCACCTGGCCGGGTGGGAAGTGCCTTCTAAAGGTGATTTATTAGTGTGAGAACAGGCACCAAGTCAGTTACACAAGACTAAAGGCAGACCTGTGACGCTCAGGCCCACACCCCCGGTCCCTCTAACGTGAAATTTGACTTGAATGACCAACGTCAAGAGACTGCACATTGCTTTTCCACCCCTTGTGAAATAAGGCAGCACCAGGGGAAGGTGAGGACATTTCCTTACTGCTGTTGGCAGGGGGACAGGTCTCACAGGGGTTCCCCCAGGCCTTTCCCAGCGAGCAGCAGCATGAGGAGCGAGTGACTCCGACCCCAATCTCTGTGCTGCAGGACAGGCCCCCGTCCCCTCTCGGCCCAAACTTCAGGTAGCAGCTGCCCACACGGTTATCTGTGCAAAAAACACACGTGGTTACAGCTGCACACCAAGATCCAGGCAAAGAACCGCAGGCATTCACCTGCAATTTCATACTTAGAAGGAGGAATTCAGGTAACATTGTGTTCTTGAAGCCATTGGCACTTCAAGAACATTGATAGTTATTGATGTTGAGAGAGACAACGCTAAAAAACTATGTAACAGGATATGCAGAATTGTGGAATTGTTATTTTTCTATCTTATTTCCATAAAAGCAGTGATTTTTAAAGTGATAGTTGAGGAAGCTTTTTACTTACCCACACAACCCACTCCAGTAGGATTCAGCTGGAAGTCTGGAGGACAATTACACTCATATCTTCCAGGAGTGTTTACACAAAGACCATTAACACAATTAATAGGATCAGCACATTCATCAATATCTAAAACAGGAAAATCTACATTCATAAATCTGCTCATTGGACAGAAAATAACAATTTTACTTTCTAAGACAACTTAGAAAGTTTCAAATGCGAGTGCATTTCAGCTGAAACTGAAGTAGAGTCTTTAAAATAATTCACCAAATGATTACAAATAAACCTTGTTCATCTTCATATTTAAGAAGCCACCCTTTTTGCTGATGTATTTCTGAAAAGCAATGACTTACCCGTGCAATTTCCACCAGTTCTATCCAGTTCATAGCCATCATCACAGATACAACGAAACATCCCTGGGAGATTGTTGCAGGTGCCAAACACGCAAATATTCTGGAAGGAGCATTCATCTGTGTCTGAAGGAATGTATTAAAATCAGAAAGTTACACAGCTTTACCACATTACTGTTATTATTATTGTCACATATGTGTCACAGCACCATAAAAGCAAAAGGAGACACATGTAGAATATTTTTAAAACTAACATTTTTGAGTTTGTAGAATACTACATAAAATTTCTATTTGTGAATTTGTAATTGTACAGAAAGTGTAATAAGAAGAAAAAGAGTGTGTAGGCACCAAAAGTCCTATCTCCTTGGAGGACAAACACAGGGAAAATAGGAATACAGGAAGTATAAGAATTATCTATGATTTTCTCAAGCCCACATTGAAATAGTTATGTAGTAACTACATACAGATGAGCTAAAATGCATCTAAAGGACTGCACGCTCATCTAAATTGAAGATGAAATCAAGCTGAAAGACACTGACAGAAAATTGGATGATTTTGTCAGCTGCAGTGTGGAAAGGAGATGAACACTGACACCACAGACTGCAGAGCCATGGCTTTAGGCACAAACTGTAAAAGACTTCTGAGCCAGAAGTAAGTAGGAGAGGAGTGGAAAAAAACCCCTCCATGTACTGTCAGACAGCAGGACTTTTTCAGTTGCCAGAATAAAGCAGCTGTGGAAAAGGCAAATGCTGTCCTGGCACGTATTAGTGAATTATTTTTAGCACAGTCAGGGAAGTGGAAAGCATTAATATCATTTTACAAAGCACAGCCAAATCTTAATTTGAAATCCTGAGTACAGTGCTCTGTTGATGAACTAATATTGCACAAGATGTGCAAAAAGGGTATTAAAATTATTACAGTAATAAAATATCTACTTTTAACCTCGCTGGATTACCTCAGCCAGAGGCTAAGAATTGATAAAATGACTCTTCATAGTAATATATGAGAAAGGCTGAATTCTGAACACCATTTGAGAGATACTTTTTTGGGGAAAATAAATGCCTAACGTCCAAAGTGCTGAGTCAATTTCATCTAGAAAATAAAATTTCTAAATACCCTGGAGTACAGCCATGGAATGAACCTCCAAATCAGGTCATTGAGAAGCTAATGTACTGACATCTCAAGAGACTTCTGAAGAAAGTGGATTAATAATTTTTATTACCATTATTTCACTAAATCAAGACTGGATTTTGCCTCTTGATTGTAGAAATCAGCAAAGGACTCGTCTTACCATAGTACAGATTAATATATCAACCTCAAAATGATAGAAATAAAAGCTAACTTCTTTTAAGAATGCAGCACCCAGATATTTTAGTTCTCCAACAGTACAATTTAATCAATGGAATGATTTCAGATCTCTGCTGTAATCACAGTAACTTATTAAGCATTTCTCCAAAATCCTTCAATTGTTGGACCCAAATTCTCCAACACATTGACCCAGAATTTAGAATTACATTGCTTTTGGACATTATTGTCAGTTTGGAACACTTTATTGGTTGGCTGGAATAGATTGGATTTATTAGGGGATTTTTATTAGACCATTGGCACCATGTAATACAAATCAGCTGCACAAAGAAATTCAGTAAAGATGACTGACAATACTTGATAATGATTAACAAACCTGACTGTGGCACAGGTAATTCCTCAGAAGCACCTGAATTATTCTGAAACCTGATTCATACATGTACACCTGAACACTGGAACATGCTGCGCTCTGGACTGAATCTTAGAGATTAAATTTTGAAACCTGTTCATTGAATCTCACTGAGAATTTTCACTTCCAAAGATGATATGTGGTTTTCACCATTAAATATGAAGTAAGTTAAAAGCTTTGGGGCACCAGCTAAAATGTTTTCATTTACTATACAGTCATATTGAACAACAAAAACAAAAGGTAAAAGAACACAATAGGGAATAGAAGCTGAACTATATTAGAAAGATCACAGAGTATTTTCCACACACTATCCAACAGTGACCAAAAGGAATTAAAAAAAAAAAACCTACAAAAATTGCTGAAACAAACCTCTGCTCTGGGATTTATGGGTGAAAGCCAGGAAAACATCACAATAAAGACGAAAGCAACCTCCCAACATAATCCACACCTTTCGCAGACATCTTTTACGAAAAATCCTTTCCTTAGGATTTTTACTCTTGAGAAGCTCAGAGGCCTCAGGAACAAAATGTAAACAATGGATATCTGCTGCTGTGGAATGCAACAGGAGCATCTGGGATTGGATCAGGTTAGTTTGTTTGTAATTAATGGCCAATCACAGTCAGCTGGCTCCAACTCTCTGTCCAAGACACAAGCCTTTGTTGTTCATTCTTTCCTATTTTATTCTTAGCTAACCTTCTGATGAAATCTTTTCTTCTATTCTTTTAGTATAGGTTTAATGTAAAATATATATATATCATAAAATAATAAATCAACCCTTCTGAAACACAAAGTCAAATCCTCGTCTCTTCCCTCAACACAACACCCCTGTGAACATGCTCACACACACCGGAGAAATCCCTTGTACATGACACAAGTGCTGCTTTCTCTGCTTCCAGGCTGAGGCTCTGTTGGTTGCTCTTTGCTTCAGAGCAGCCCAGAGGGCAGAGCAGAGGGAGCAGCAGCAGCAGCAGCAGCAGCAGGAGCAGCAGCAGCAGCAGGAGCAGCAGCAGGAGCAGCAGCAGCAGCAGCAGCTCACCTTGGCAGGACCGGCTGTCGGAGGCAGGGGCGAAGCCCATCTCGCACTCGCAGCGGAACGCGCCGGGCGCGTTCAGGCACTGCCCGTTCTCACACAGCTCCACGTCCTCTGCACACTCGTCAACATCTGTGGAAGACAGGAAAACCTCTCTGGAGCCACAGGCTTCACCAGCAGAAATGCACATCAGTATGTCCTGGTGTTCAAAATAACAGCGCTGGTGAGCGCCGAAGGTATAAAACAGAACACTTGTATCCTGAAGTAAATTGAAAGGATGCAGAAAAGCAAACACAGTGTACACAATTATTCCTTTCACCTTGCCACGACTCCTTACTCCTTGTTTTTCATTAACAGATGAAAATTTTTTAAATAATGTAGGCTTTTAAGATTCAGTTTTGAATAATCTTGACAAAGAAGTTAAATACCTTGCTTAAAATGTCAAAATTTTGCCTCTTGGTATATATTGCTATGCTATTTTGTCAGAAAAAATGTTCAAAAGGCAAATTTTCTTATATAATATGTAGAAAATTATAATCATATTCATTTTAGAAAATATTCTTTGAGGGTGAGGAACATTACAAGTACTGCTTGCACACCAGAAATTCTCCTAGTACGACCCAAAAGAGCTATAAAGAACGAGAATGGCAAGGGAGGGCATTCACCATTGAAGTCATCGTAAGAAGTGATAATTTTGTCAGATATTGTTATGATTATCCAAAAAAGATTTTACATGCTTTCTTCATTTTATTAGTCCATAGTTAATATTACATCTGATTTTTAGAGAAACCCAGAAGCTCAATCTAGGGATAAAACATTGTGCTCATGAACCAAAAACCTGAAATACAAAACCAAGTCATATTTGAAGGTCTTTACTCTCAAATAAAAACCCTCACATGACTAATCAGAAAACCTTGTTTCTAAGCTTTAAATTAATTTTTGTTTGTAATTAGCCAGTTGGCCAATAATGAATATATTCACAGTAGTTTTCTAGGTATTTTACTATCATTAGGATGTAATTCTTCAGCCCTTTAAATATGGTGAGCAAACAGAGGCTGTGTTAAAAGTTGAGAGCAGAGATAATGTACTATCTCAACCCTGTAAGTGATAAAAATCAGATTAACCCAAGACACAGTAATTAATACTTAACATAAAATCTTTGCACTTGATATAATAAATATCAGTTTATTTTGAGTCACTTGCTGTGTGAATAACGATGTCCACTCTCACCTACAAATTTAATTGCATGGGCAACATTTTAACCACAGTTTGTTTTTCTTTTTAAAAAGTCCTATTTAATAATCACATCCTGTTCTAATAAAAGAGTCATGGGAAAATAGATTATGCCAGAGAACTGCAATAGAGCTGGCATTTGGTGTTCTTGACTAGAGGCACTGCTGGGAGCAGGACATGCGTGCTCAAAATAATTGGCATGAAGATGAGGAGGAGGAAGAAACAGCAGGAATTTCCCCTAAAAATGGACCTGGTGAATCCAACTGGGACACAAATCAAAGAACAATCAGGTGCCTCTGACACCATTTCTTACACAGGACAGACAGGGAGCATCTTGATCCTAAATTACATTTTCACGTTCATCGTCTTGCACTGTGGGCTTAGGTCTAACTCACAAAGGTTCCACACAAGAGAAGAAGCACCAGGGACAAGCCATGTGTCAACAAAGCCCTTACCAGAGCAGCTGAAGCCATCTCCAGTGAATCCCTCTGCACAGGCACAGTGGTAGGAGCCCGGGCTGTTCACACACTGGGCGTGGGCGCTGCACCGCTGCGTCCCGTTGGAGCATTCATCAACATCTGCAGGCAGCAGCACAGCAATTAGTACACAGGCTGGTAATTGACTGCCAAGATAACCAGCAGCACCGCAAACTTGATTTATATCTCCATAAATACACATATTTAGTATTTGATGACATAGGGTTAATCTATAGTGACTCCACTTTAATAGGTCCTCCTTTAAATTACAGCGGGTGGGACTGGGAAGAACATTTCTGAGCAACAGATGGAATCAGCTGGCTCATTACTTGGATGTTCATGTCCTGTTAATGAGCTTAAAGTTAAAATTAGTTTTAAAAAGAAGAAACTGAACCAAAGAAATGCGGTGAGGTAAAAAAACAGCGACTTATTTAGGAAGTCTCCTCAAGTAACAGAAGAAAGTGAAAACAATGCAACCCCATGAGAGTTGAGGCAAGTTATTCACTTGGATGTTAACATGTATGAAAATAAAAAGAAAAAAGAAAAGAAAGAAGAAAGAAAAAAAAAAGAAAAAAGGAAAAAAAAGGAAAGAAAGAATAAAAAAGAAATGAAGAAAAAAAGAAGAAAAAAAGAAGAAAAAAAGAAGAAAAAAAGAAGAAAAAACAAGAAATCTCATAATAAGGTAATTTTTTTAGCAGATCACATCAATAAAGCCTTATCTTCCATAGATCCAAAAAGTTCTGAAAACAAAAAGCAAGTATTACAATCTTTTACCCATCAAACTGAAACAGGAAGGCAAGGGGACATACACAATTACAGCAGCCCAGCAAATACAGATACAGGTTTCCGATCCCTCCAGCCCCAATCTGATCTACATCAGGGTCTATAAATCAGATAAATTACAAGACATTTAAAAAAAAATGTTTGAAGGACTGGAAATATCTGACTGACTAGAAACAATAAAACGAAATCTATTTAATTTCTGGGTTTGGTTTTTTTTTTTTTTGCACATTCTAGTAGCAGTTGTATATAAACTTTGTAAAATATGAAGTGAATTTGGAACGATGTTACAGCATCAAGTTTCAGAGATAGCAAATCTTTTTTTTTTCCCTTAGAAAACCAAATCTGTGAAACATAATAATCTTTCATACCCACAGGCACCAGCAGACAGAAGAATAATTCTTTGTTTCCAATGGACTAATCACACAGTCACATTACATGCTTTCAGAAAAAAAAAATTGTGGGGAGAGAGAGAAAAAAAAAATCTTTCTTTTCCATGTACTTACCAATACACTTAATGCCATTTCCAACCCAACCTTCTCTGCAGCTGCATTTAAAACTTCCTGGCACATTGACACACGAGGCATGCATGTCACAGTTGTGAGCTGCAATTTCACACTCATTCACATCTACAAGCACAAAACAAACTATCAGTATTTACATCAGAATATTAAAAATTCTGCTCCTTTTACATATTTCCACTGTGAGGGTTTGCAGCCTTTTAAAAAACAAATGTTTAAGAACTTAGAAAAATTCAAGCAAGCTATTTCATATTCTGTATTAGTAAAAAGGAGTGACAATTGCATTTCATTTTTGCTCTTTGTTTGCAAACATGACAATCAGTCCACTTTCTTACAACTGCTTTTCAGCAAGAAATTAACACTCTTTTCCAGAAATATGAAATATGCTGATCTTTTTATGTCTAAAACTGGGATGAGGTCTTTGGGTGCACAGACACTTTTCAGTCATAAAAATAATTATACACCCATGGCTGTAGTAGTTATAGAACAGATCCCTAAAAACAAAATTGTAGGAGAAATTCTGTCAGCTTCTTTCGGATGAGCCATGGAGAGCATGTGGAAGAAAAGGTACTGCTCAAATATCACAGAATTTGTGGAGTGATTATGAGTGACTACAGAACTTTAAAAATTGTTGGCATAGGCTGAAGGATTTTGTAACTCTTTTTTTCCCCCCTCTTGTTCTTTCCTTAGACCACATGGCCATTTCCTGCAGCTTGAGTTGAGATGAGTTCATCCTCCAGGTACATGTGAAAAATGAGCACTGATAAAAAGCTTCCAACACAACTGCAGCCTTGCCACCCCAAGCCCAGCTCTGTAACAGGGGTGTTCACATAACCTGTGCTGCCAAAATCCTTAAAATCAGTTTGCAATGGGCCTCCAGCATTGATACTGGTGAAGGAACACTCCCTTTAAAACTCTGGCACATGCTAGCAGATGTGAAACACTCATATATATACAAGTATATACAGATACCAAGCTCTCTCTTGTGTGTGAACACTTGTGCATTTATTTTACCTGGAAGCCAACCAAGGTATGAAACATATTCACTGGAAATCTGTTTTACCTGTGCACCCTGTGGTTCCTTTCTTGACTGAATACCCAACTTGACAGTGACAAATGAAGGAGCCTTTGGTGTTTTCACACTCCCCAAACATGCAGATGTTGGAATTCAAATCACATTCATTCACATCTGTAGGTGATTATAAATTAATTATTAGTTGGACATTACTGCCATTTTGGAACACTTTATTTCAGGTGAAAATACCTGCTATATGAGGTCGTAATATATTTCAGCTGTTCTACTCTGTAAATTCCCTATAACAAGTAAGGATAAATGTGTAGTCCAAATACCACTGTTTTGTGGTAAAACAAATACCATTTGTTTTCACCTTTTTTTTGGAATGCTAATTAAAGGAATATGAAGCAAACTTTTTCTTACAAGAATCACTTAAAATCATTTTTGTAAAACATATTTGCAATCATAATAACTTTCTTCCAATGAACAATTTTTGAAGTGCCCCCTTCTGAGCCCCTCATCTGATCCCTTCTCAGGACACATGTTCCATTATAGTAAAATCACACCAATGTTTTTTAACTATGGGATCTCGTTCATTGTTAAGGAGTTACCAATAGGCATACAGATTATTTTTTTCATAATATGCCTAATTTCAATATTCACTTTCAAGGACGCAGTAGAAAGAACAGAAAGTAAAAGCTGCAGAATCCGCAAGGCTTACACTAAATTTGGTGCACAGAGCTACTTACCAACACAAGCTTTCATGTCTATAGAAACCATAAATCCATCATAACAGAGACAGCGATACTCCCCTGGGATATTGGTACACTGCCCACCATCACAAATATCTGGATTGTTTTCACATTCATCAATATCTGAGGAGGGGAAAAAAAACAACCAGGCAATAATTCTGTCACTGACACGGATAGGCTGGAACACCACCTTGATTCTGGCTGAAAAGATAATGATGCTGGGGTTTTTCAGGTGTAAAATCCTACCTGCACATGTCCTGACATCTGGCATCAGAGCATAGCCATCACTGCAGCTGCACTCATAGCTGCCCTCTGAGTTAGTGCAGTGGGTGTCACAGCCTCCATTCATTATCATACACTCATCAATATCTGGGGAAGCAACATTGGTGGCAGTAAGTCTACTTCTTTAAGAAAAACATCATATTCCCTTTACATTTTACATAAAGAAGTTCATCAGTGGCTTCATTCTGAATTTTCATTCTCATTCTACTGCCTCTGACTTATATTTGGTTCTTTTTTTCCCTCTTAACTGCTTTTTCATCTGTGGGAGCAAGCTGCTGAGTTAAATGTTGGTTTTGCTCCTGTGTATTGCTAGGGCTGTGTAAAAAAGCTCAAGAAAAAAAGTTGGGAAAGGAAAAAAAGGGAAATGCTGAGAAACTTAAGAGTTTGAAATGTGGCACAAATTTGCAATTTTGTAAAAAAACAACTATAACAAGCAAATAGAAAACCCTCTCAGTACTGCTGCTCTCCTTTGCAAAGAGCTGATGTGCTGGGCACTACATAATTCAGTATTATTATAGTGAAGAATTAAAGAGATGCATATGATAAGGAGAAAAAAAGTGAAAGACAGACCATCAATGCATAGAGCTTTTCTTGCTTGATCAAGAAACCTAGGTGCATTTTCTTGTTGTTGGCATCAAACCTCTGATTTTAATGGAGCAGTACAGGAAGTATAATTTAAAATTATTCTACAGAGTTCACCACAGCAACCACATTTTTATACCTTCTTTATATTCCTTTATACTTCCATATTCCCACAACAGCTCATGATAGGCCTCAAAGCACATGAGAAAACAGCCCTGCTGGTTTTCAAAAGGAAGGTGTGAAGTTAAATAAAAGGAAGGACAGATGGAGCAATGCACAAAACCCCAGGTGCAGGTGCCCAGCACTTGCCTGTGCATCCCTGTCTGTCAGGAGTGGGCTGGTACCCAGAGTCACAGAAGCACTGGTAGGTCCCAACCATGTTCACACACTTGCCATTTCTGCAGAGGCTTTCACTCAACGAGCACTCGTTTACATCTGGGGAAGGATTGGTCAGATCAGTTGCAATTCAGGATATTTAACAGCTTAAACAGCTCAGGTTACAGGCAGAATGAGAGGTAAATTGCAAACTGGTGGCTTTCCGGTTTGTTAAATTTCTTTCTTGTTCTTGGCATGCTCCAGTTCAAGGAATGGAGTTCTGCACACCACGTTTTAATTAGTGTCCAAAGATTTACCTTCTCTGACTCAGGTCTGAGAGAATGAATTACAGAGTCTGGGGTGGGCATTAATTACCAAGTCTGCTACTTTCCATCAAGACAATAAGCTAAAGAGATAATATGTTTATTTTTTGACTTTTTCTTTCTTTGTTTTTTTTTTTTTTCCTTCGTCGTTTTGGTGGATTATGGGCCAAAAGGAGAGATGCATTGTAACATAGGACAACACCTTTTCGTGACTGATTAAAGTTGCTCCCATGAGTGGTACAGTCCTCTCAGCTGCTTAATAACCCCTGAGAGGCCTGATAAAACACTTCTCTTTGGAATCAACAGCATTCCTGGCACTGAGGATTTTACAGGCTTCTAATTTTTTATTTGAAGATACAACTTTTGATATAAAGGAGGAGCATGAATTTGTTTAAGAGAGCATTAACTTGTTTAAGAGATCCCGGAGACCCCACCTTTGCCAGGGACTGACCACTCCTCCAACTAAAGGTTATTTTCCTGAGTTGAAACTCACCCAAGCATTCCTCCTGGGATGGTGACAGCTCATGCCCCAGGGGACAGTCACAGCGAAAGCTCCCCTCAGTGTTCACACAGGTGCCACCCCTGCACAGCACAGGGTTGCGTTCACACTCATCTATATCTGCAGATATAAAATGGGCACATAATAAGGGGCAACAAAGAGAAAAGCAATTCCAGGGTCTACAAGTGACAAAATAAAAGAACTGTTTCATGGTGTTGCTCCTCTACTCATGCTGCACAACAGACCAAACCAAAAACTGTATATCACTGTTAACTCTAAAGATGGGTATTTTCCCTCTCAAGAAAACCAGAAATTCATCATTTATTATTAGATATTCACGAAAACATGGAACATAAGCAAAGGCAGCAAATTTCTGGATATTGCCCTTTAGAACAATGCATTAATGTGATGTATATATATTTTCAAATTGATTAACGCAATCAAACACCTGTTCACATATGCACTGAAATTCCTGCCTGTGGATGCAGTTATGGAGGACGTTTGTGTATCAGTTTTTACCTAAATGGCTCCTCAGATTGGTAACTCCTGTGTATGATATGGTGTGGCTGGGAAATATTCTGGCTACAGCTCATAAAGGCAAACAATATTTGACTCACAAAACTGAAAAAAACAGCTAACACTACAGGTGTGGATGGAGAGAAATACAAACAGAAGATGTTCAAGGTGGAGGATTCACACACACTTCTGGACTCTCAGGAAAGTCTAAAAGCATTACAATTTGCAGGAAAACAAGAAAAGGTGACTGAAGCCAAACTGTCATTTTTTTAGGGTGGCTAGACACCTTTTGGTGTCTCCAGACCTATTCTTACAACTTTAAACAGGTTAAAGAGATGTCACTTTTTTTCAGGAAACGATGTGAGAATTTCTTCAGTCCTACAAGAAGCAAAGAAAAGGGACTTGACACTGCTTTCGAAACTCCAGCTTTCTATTCCTAGCTTTACCAAATATTTGGGAACCCCATTAGCAGTTTTTAAATGAATTGTGTGAAGAGCTGCTGCCATCCTAAAATATATCTGTACAGAGTAAGTGTCTCTTAATGGTATCAGTAATTAGTACAAAGAACAAGCAAGGCTATATACTTAATTAGGTTATCTGCCTCTATAAACTGCATATCTGACTCATTTGCTCATGAAGCCACAATAATGACACATCTCAAGTGCTCAGCTCAGACCACAGCCAGGCTGTGCACAGCAAATGGAGACTCTAGGGGATCCTGGCAACACTTACCCATGCAGTTCTTCATCATCATAAATCCACTTTCGTAGCCATCAAAGCACTCACACTCAAAGCTGCCAGGAGTGTTGACACAAGTGCCACTTCCACACAAGTCTGGGGAGATCCTGCACTCGTCAATGTCTGTTACAAAGCAGTGGAGAGGTTAGGAAAATCAAACAGGATTTAAGGTTATCCTGCTTTTCACAGAAAAAAAAAGGTCACTGTAAATTAAGCCTACAGAAACCATATACAGTATGCAAATCAACAGAGAAAAAAAAATTACTTATAGAAACATCTGACTATGTGAAACAGACAATGAAAGATTTGTAAGGCTGAGTCTTCAGAGCTCTCAGGCTATAGCAAACTATGTAACAAGTTTGCTTCTATTAAGTGTAATTTAAGGTTAGATTCTTAAGGAAATAACTAAGTGTAAGACATTCCATGATACCATTCTTATAGAGGTATCAACTGACTTCATGACTACAATACTATTGATTTTAATTTGATTATTATAAAGATACTTATCCAGTAATAGCATTATAAGTTTACATACACCCTTTCCATTAGGAATTAGCTCCTATCAAAGCTAGATTTACAGTTCACTGGTTGTCTTGTTAGTTACGTTTGAATGAAACCTACTGCAGAAAACAATAGCAGAAAAGACAGACGAGCTCTTTTTAAATCACACTGGTAGTGAGTCAGAAATTTAAAGGGGAATTTTAATGTAGATATGAGCCAGTGAAACAGGTAAGTGCTGCAGGAGAGGAATTTGTGCCACCTCCCATGATAGGTTTCTGCTGAGTGATGACACCCAGTCCTTACAGAGGTGTGGAGGTGTCAGACCCACATGGCAGATCTGTCACATTACTGAGTATCTGGGCTCCTACAAACTTTATAAAACAATTTCTTGCTGCTTTAAAACAAGCAAAAAAGTAATCTATTTCAGAAAACTTGTTTCTCTGCAGCTGCTCAGTGGAATAATTTCGTCAATACAGAACAGAAGGGGGAAAAAAAAGTTTTTGCAAGTTTTCTGACCTATTCTGGTTAGTTTAGAAATAAAGTTTGTAAAATACATTCTTCGTCAATGCAATCACTATAAAAACAAGGAAATCACCAGTTAGGGCAACATTAGCATGCAGACCAACCTCAGTGAGCATGCCTTACCACCCACACTTCACGGTTATTACTCAGACACACTCATGGATGCCTGCATATTGTAACAAAACCTCCTTCATTTTCAGCACAGAGCCAGCCACCCACAACGCTGGCATCCGAGTTGCCACAGCCACACAACTGTCAAGCCTATCTTCAGATTTTCCAGACAGTAAAGAACAAAATCCTAAACTTGTAAATTAAACACACGTGTCTGTGTCTTCCTGAGTTAACATTGCACTTGAGTTAGAATTGCTGAGGTGCCCTTGTGTGTTCTCAGCCATCAAATCTAAATGTAATTAACTTGCAGTCTCTAAATTCATACAATGACCAGAGAGTAAGGAACATAAGATAATCTATGTGTTAGAGCATTAAACTTGGCTTTGCTGGTGATCCTTATTGATTTTTCAGGTTGTACAGATACAGCGTGACCTGAGCACCTTAAGCACCAATGATAAAAATATAAAAGTGTTGCATTTATTAACTAATCAGTTTCTGAAAGGAAAACTTGAGACTGTTTGCCATTCTCTCCAAAGATTAGGCTCTTAGAAACTGAAGGAAATGAACGGCATCGGGTCTCCAGATCACCAAGCTAAGCCACAAGAGCAAGCCAATTTAAAAAGCCCCAGGGATGTGGTGGGGCTCAGCTGGGCTCCCCTTCTCCACAACAGTTTGAAGGAACAGGCTGGTCTTTCCAGATTTTTTCCAAGCAGGACTATTCCATTATTCTAGGCAAAACTGTGGAAAATGCAAGGCTTACTCACCTGTACAGTTTCTTTCATCCATATCTAAAGTGAACCCACTGTTACACCTGCATTTGAAACTTCCAATTGTGTTTCTACATTTACCATTCATGCACATGCCAGGGAACACTTTACATTCATTGATATCTAGGAATAAAAACAAAGGAAGTAATTAAGAATTAAGAAATTCTTAAGCACAAAGATAAATGGAATCAACAGGAATTTCCAGGAAAAGGAATTTCTTACCAACTGCATTGAGCATAAAAGGCAGGCTTTGGGTTAGAGGGGACATCCTTGGAGACCTGACTGGAGGTGAAACATTTCCCAGTCTTTTGGCTATTTTTGGGTTTCTTTGCTTCACAATACCCTAAGCAATAATTAAAAGTTTATACTAATCAGGAGTCAAAGAAATTCAGGGATACTCTCTGAGTTGAAACTCTGATATGTCTATGGTGCTCAAGTTTGCTTTGTGCCACAATCAATATTCCTGGCACTTCTGAGCCAGTCTGTAAAATATGCAACCATTACCTGGTTGATTTGGTTTGGTTTTCAAATTGAGACTGCCAGAGTTTTATCTGGAGCTGTTCTGAAAATTTTATTTTTTTTGTTTTGTAGAGCATCAAGTGAAATGTTTCACCTCTCCTCAATGCTGAGTAACACAAACTGTTAAGGATCTTGCACAGGGCAAGGCTGAATGACCTCTCCTACACTCTGTGAAATAATTTGCTGAGGCAATGTCCTTAACTGAGGATCATCTTCAACAAAACCAGCATCTATCTCCCACTAATTTCTGTGAATGGAACACAACAGTGGTCCACATTAAGAAACAGAAACAGGAAGCCAAACGTCAGAAAATCTCAGCCTAGACAAGATTTATGAAATAATTAACTATTTAAATTAAACCAATGTTGGTTCAATTATTGTTGCTATTGTTGTGGTTATATTTTCCTTATTTCTTTGGTAAATCACCAATGAAAATCAAGAGCTTTGCCTGAGAGTAACGACTCCTAAAAAGCAGAGCTTATTTATGGTGAAGCAGAGGTCTCACCTGCTATAGCTTTCTAAAGCAACTCAAAATATTCCAAGAAAAACGCTTCAGAATATATCCTTAAGGAAAAATAAAAACCCTAACAAATTTTTGGATCACCTGAGCTTCTGGACACAGAAAACTAGTTTTTCTTCTCAGATTTTAGCCATCTGAAGTAACTTGGGTCTGGTTTCTTAACACTTTCCAGCCTATTCTGTTTTGTTGTTGCTCTACGAGAGGTGAAGGTAGCAAGAACTGGACAAAATACTTTTATTTACTCCTTTATCACTGCAGATCCTTTTTGTCACTGCTCTCACAATCATAACCCAACAGACACCCTCTCCTTTTAGTCACTTACTGATTTTGCAAACCAGAGAAAGAATCCACCCTTCTTCAGTCTCCCAGAGAGCCCTCGTCAAAATTTAGTAATATTTTATGTTTACATCTAAAATAACTTATTTCTTATACCGCATGATGCTTGCTCATTCCCTGCAGAGCACTGTCCGAAAAAACATGCACATTTTGCACTATTCCTGTATTTCAGAGTTCTTCTCCTTTCAGGAATTTCCTTCTCCTCCTTACCCAATTCAGACTTTGCAGCTTTTGCTCTCAAGCACCCATGAAAGCAGAGAATTCCCCACCTGTACCATCAGCTCCTTCAGGCAAATACCTTTATCCCATCTCTCAAGCACACTTAACAAGCAGCTCCAAACCAGGAATTTCCTCAGGATACCCTCTCAGATGCACCCACATTTAATCCTCAGACCCCAGAATTGATGCCTCAGGATTCAGGTTTTATATTTTTCAGATCCTGTACTGCTTTAGTGTGTAACTCTAAAACACCATAGCCTGTCATCCACTGTTCTCCCATTTTATTCAGGCAAAACAATACTTCTCTAGGCATGAAACTGAAGGACACCTTACTGCCTCAGGCACTGGGAGACATAAACAAATGTCAGAATTGGGGGGGGGGGGGGGCAAACTTAGAGGAAATGACTTCATTACCTGAAGCTGTAATTGGAGGATTAACCCCTGACATGTAAATGGACCAAACTTTAACTGGGTGAAAAACTCGTGATTGCTTTCTGTCACCTTGATATTTTCTGAAAAATCCCTTTGCCAGGATTTCTTCTCCTGGGAAGACGAGAAACCTCAGCTTCCCCATGTTTTGCTCCTCTGGAATGTGAGTTGGAGAATTGTTTACCCAACATTTGAATTGTTTTAACTTAATGACCAATCCCCGTTCAGCTGTGCCAGGAATGGGGATCAGTCATTAAGTTAAACCTGGTCTGTAATGAGTTTTTATTATTCATCCTTGTCTAGCCTTCTGATGTCCCCTTTCTCTTTCTTCAGTGAAGTTTTAATATATAATTTTCTTTTAATATAATATCATAATGTAATAAATCAGCCTTCTGAGAACTTGGAGTCAAATTCTCATCCCTCACCTCGTCCTGGGGACCCTCACAACACTGCAACAGTTTTCCATCTTGGGTGTAGCCTCTCTGGGAGGCTTCTGACGATTTTGACAAGCTGTATCTGTTGAAGGCCTTCAATAAAAACCCACTTTAATCCTCTTAATCTGGTCTAGCCTCTGTTCTAGGAACACATATCACCGACAAGGGTCTGTGTACAAATCACAAACGGGACGGGGCTGCTGAGGAACTGCCTCGAGCTGTTTGATTTCCCAGCATCACAATACATGGCTATGGCAATGGGAAGATGCCAGCAGCTCACATCCCGGGCAGCAGACACAGAACTCAATGTCACAACTCACTTTATAAGTTTTTTGACCAATCACACAAAGCAAAAGCACATTGACAGTAGTTCTATCCAACCACTGTAAGCACACATACCTTTGGTTAAACAATGCTTGCTTATTTTGAATACAATATCTGCTTGTGAACCTTAAAACACAATGCACAGAGCTCCATTATTAAGCTTAAAACTTCCTAGTATCTGGCTAGATAGACTTTTCTGTAGCTTTTTCCTAATATCTGGCTAGATAAACTTTTCCGCAGCTTTTCTGCCTGCCTTTTGCAGCATTCTCAAAACCCTCTAATACTAGAGATTCCCACAACACACTCCAAGCCATTAGCACCACCAACTCTTTCAGGCCTTTATCCACCTCTCAAGCAGGAATTCCCTCGGGATACCCCTGGGATGCACCCACACTTATCCGTCAGGCAGAGGGAGGAAGGCTCACCTTTGTAGAAGGGCCTGCCCGTGAGGAGATCGCCCCTGTTGGAGAAGCCGGGGCCCCGGGGGCACAGGGCCCGGTGTTCCGGGGAGCCGGGAGCGGGGCAGCGCTGGCAGCCGGAGCCCCAGGCGGCGCCCAGGGCACAGCAGCAGGAATCCATGCGGAGCCTGCCGGGCACGGCCTGCACGCATTCCTCCTCCTCCCAGCGCAGGTAGCACTGCTCCGTGCGGATATCTGCGTTACACAGCAACAACAAACAGGCCTTTATCCCCCTTCCTGTTCCACAACAACAGCAAACAGGCATTTATCGCTCCCCCCGGCTGTTACATTGTGAGAAAGGTGTATTTTACGACGAGCTTTTCAAGGCTTTCATCCCTCTTCTCGGCTGTTACGTTGTGAAAAATGCGTATTTTATGATATCTTTGCAGATATTAAAATGAGTATTATGTGTGATGTGTTATGAGAGTTATGCTGTATTAATTCTCAAGTAGTGTGTTAAAATACAGTTTTAGTTTTAACAAAATGTTAAAATAGAAACTATGCTATGCTTTTTTCCTAAAGAAAGGACTTGCACTGAGATAGCAGCCACAGGACACCTGAATCTGTCAGAGAAACAGAATTTATTGCCCCATTATCAGAAGAAATGAACTTCTTCCCACCTCGCTCATTCCAGTTAGTATTAAGAGTAAGAAGCTGACACTGCCCAGACAGAATTCTGTGTCTGAATTGAATTTATCCATCATGTATGAGATGTATGAATATGCAACAGGTTATTGTTTTTAAGGGTTAATCCTCTGTTAACGTGGGTCCTTTTTCTGGCTCGTGCTGCCCAGAAAATGGTACCTGGACATCCATAACTCTTTGTTTCTACTGTCTCATATTGTCATTATTGTCTCATATTGTCCTAATCCAAACTGTCCAAAATTTTTATTACTCTAATTATATTGCTATTTTTATAACCATTTTATTACTATTAAACTTCTAAAATTTTAAAAACAAGTGATTGGCGTTTTTCACATACATGCTGAGGCCTGAGGCCTCAGCTGAGCTTGACTTAAGAGAGGAATCTTGGGCACTCTGTGATTAACATCACCAGTGTTATTTAGCTAAAAATAGATTACAAAGGTGCTTATGCTAGCTGTGTAGTTATAACAACTACACAACTAACTTTATGTAGTTATCTACAAAGAATGTATCAATTTAAGAAACTTTCCTAAGCACCATTGATGCCTTAGGATTTTACCTTGTATATTTTTGATGTATTTATGTATTTTTATATCATCCTGAAGTTCTTTAGTGTATAACTCTAAACTCTATATAGAGTGCTAGCTACTATCTTCAGATTTTGGTCAGACAAAACAATTCCTCTCTAGGCCTGGGAATCAAGGACACCTCACTGCCTCAGGCCCCAAGAAATGTAAACAGAAGTGAGTTGGGGGGAGCAAAGTTAGGGTAAATTACTTCATTACCTGAAGCTGTAATGGGAATTGTAAATGTAATTGGAAGATTAACCCCCAGTATGCAACTGGACCAAACTTAGAAAAGTGTAAAAACCCAGGACCTGTCATCCATTTTGGGTGCAGCCCCTGGTGTGGTTTTGGCTGTCTTCAGGAAGTGTACCTGAAGGCCCTTCAATAAATATAACCACTTTTTATTCCCTTAATTTTGTCAGGCCTCTGCTTTTAGGTAGCCCTGGAAAAGGCATCACTTTCTCCATGAATAGAGGCCTGTTTGTGGGGTATTTTAGGGGAAACCCTCCAAGCTGAGGCCTGAGTCCTGGCCAAGCCCCAGCCCTTGCTGGATGGGATGTGTGCCACCAGATCCAGGAGTTTTTGTGCCAAAAATACATTCAAGTTGGTTTGACTTGGTGATTTGGGCCTATGAAAGCTGGACTCACTTTTGGGGTGAATTTGGAGACCCCAGCTACAGGTGGATACACTGTGTGGGATTTTCCCAATTGCTGGGCAGAGTTGTCCAGGTCCTTGCTGTGCATGAGGATCTGGATGATGGTAAAGTATTTAGGCAACTGGGGATTAATCTTTTTCCATCACTATCCTTTCTCTCACACAGTAATGATTAGGTGCACTACCTTGCTTACTTTTGCTTGTTGCTAAAGCCAAGCGTGTAGTTTTATTGAATGCATTATTTTACCTTTGTGTGGCCTTTATATTCTTAGTAAAATGACACCATTCTTTCCATCGGTGTCTGTGTTTTTTAAATCACCCCTGTAAATTGGCAGAACATTAACAAGCACACATTAACACTCAGCTCCTGCTCAAGGCTCTGCATTTCTGCACAATGTTCAGCCATTTGAAGTTGCTGATGCTGCACTATAGTTAAATTTCTGGATCTTTCTTGTGCCACATAAAAGTACAAGAATTTATTTTGTTGTATCCCCATATCAAAATAAATCCTTACCCTCACATCACTGCTTCTTAGGATTCTGTGTGTATTTGACAGGACAGACACATGTATTTCTTTACTGTACCAAGTATTCTCACTTATAAAATGACCCTTTTATTTGATGGGACAGCCACATCTGTTTCTTTATTGTACCAGGCATTCTGACTTAAGAAATGACCCTTTTGTGGCTCTTGTGGTTAAAAAAGAAAAAAAAAGAAATGGTAAAAAAATTATTTAAAAAATCCTTTCTATATTTATGTTACTGAATTAATTTAATAGTGCAGTGAATACAGATTAAAACCAAAAAACCTGACTGTTGTTAGGCTTACTGTAACACCAGGAAAATACAATAAGGTTTCCAGAAAAGTTAATTATGCTTATTATACTCCAGGGTCCATCCCATTAGCAGCAAAGCAGTTCAAACAGAAGACAAATCAACAAAGTGTGCAGGCAAAATCTTGTACTTGTGTACCCAAATGTCAGGAAAAGAACCACACACTGGCCTGTGCACTGAAAAAAAAAGACTAATTTGCACCAGCATATTTGTGCTCACCATCCATCACCCAGGACACCGCTGCTCCCGAACAGGAGTCCGAGCAGGGACAGCACTTTAGCACAGCCTACTGACTGCACTGAGGGCAAAACAAGCCTCAAAACAAACTCAACCCTCGAAGGAATCAACAGCTTTTCTCTGAACTGGCACAGATATTCGACATCTAAGCAGGCACGTCATCTGGGATAATCCAGAAACAAACCAGGCTTTCTTTCCAGCCCCTTGCAGAAGGGTTTTGGAGGACTGTGGGACACAGCCGAGAGAGTGGGGTGTGCTCTTACCTAAGCACACCCGGCCGGTGCCGTCCAGGGTGAGCCCCTCGGGGCACTCGCAGCGGAAGGAGCCTCTGCTGTTGATGCACCGCCCATTGGGACAAACCCCCGGGAACACCTCGCACTCGTTCACGTCTGCCGGGGACACAAAGGGTTCGGTTACCGGCACGCTCCGGGGACAGAGCTTCAGCTTCATGGAGAATTTTAGGTGACAGGAAAGAAATGACACAGTGAATCCCCTTTCATCACATTTTCAAATGCGGGGGGAAAGTGACATATTGAGTGTGATATGTGGTGTGAGGTAATTCATGCTTATATGAAATATGTATAACACAAAACTGTAAACAAAAATCCAAAAGCCTGAGACCACTGACACACAGACTGCCACAGCGAAATTGTCAAACTCCAGATGGCAGCAAGGAAAGAAAGCCTAATTAGCAAGGAAAAGGACGTGGCCAGTGCAGTGATGAGCCTTTCCAGGGATTATGGGGAACACTCCAAGAGCAATGAACACTTGATAAATATCTTCAGCCAAGAGAACCAGAGTCTCAGGAACACACATCTGAATACCGGGGTCCCATAACTCGATCAAGCACCAGCCACCTCCCAGAAACAGCATTGTCCAGCCCTGCATGGTGTGGAAGTCCATCCGGAAATCCTTCAGTTTTTGCCTCACAATTGTCATGAGAAAAGGACCACCGAAGGGTTAAAAACTGTTGAGCCAGTTGGGAAAGAAAGTCTCATGCGTATTTAGTGTGTTTACAGATGGTGTCTGCAGAACATGCCATGCTGTATCGATGGGGCATGCTGCCCTGTTCTGAACTATGGAACCGGACTTTCTTCCAAACTTCAGGCCTGGCTGGACTGAGCTCTGGGGTGGCTTCCCCCCCCGCTCCAAGAGAAGACCCCTCTTGCCTGTCTTCAACCACAGTGACGGACCAACAGAGATGCTAATCCCCTCATCAAAGAACCAAGAACCCCTCTGGCACCCTACTGGCACCCCCATGGCACCCCCCTAGCCACCTCCTTCCAAAGGCTGGGACTGTACCCCCTCCCAACTCAGGGAAGGGGGAGAACCTGCCCAGAGTAAACGTACCTGGGAGCATTCGGCCATGAAAACAATGGAATAATCTATCCTTTTCCCCTCCATGGAAACCTAATTTCAGCCACCCTTCCCCCAACCAAGAACAGTATATCTGGGGTTCGGTTCGACTGCCTCTCTGAGAAGCTCCCCAAGACGTGTACCAGCGAGCATCGGCGGCGGGACCCCGAAGGCATCACGTTTTGGTAGCTATACCCCATTCCCTAACCTTCTTTCCTCCCTTTTTCCCTTGTCCTACCCTTCTCTTCCCTGGATCCTCTAACCTAACGCATATTTAGCTGTGGTTACCATCAATAAATTGCCTCTTGTTGATTTGTTACTGCAAAACCCCTGTGCCTATGTTGGTTATTTTTGCACCCAAAAATCATTCATCACCCGTTCATTTCGGGCGGACCTTCACACATGGAGAAAAGAGACTCCATGCATATGCGGGGTGACAAAAGAAATCACCTCTGCCTCAGGCAGAAAAAACTGTATACAACAGCAAAACTGTATACAATAGCATTTGTGAACAGAGAGATATCTGGTGTGATAGAGGTTGGATCAGGGTTCACCCGGCATCACTGTCTCTGACTGTGGCTATTGAGGACTGCATTTTCAGTCGTGAATATAAAATCTTTTGTTATTATTATTAATTCGGCTTTTTCATTTATTACATATAACATTGAGTAAGAAGCAAAAACTTCACCTTCACAGGTAACACCCTTCACTCTGGCAAATCCTCTTGAGCAAGCTGTGTCTGGAATCAAGCCAGAGAGATATTGTTACTGCTTCAGAGTGACAGGAAGGCAGGAGCAGAAAATTTAAAAATGCATGTATCTTCAAAATTTGCTAATAATTTCACTCTGTAAGGTGGGGAATGCTCTAGCCTCAATAAAGAAAAGTATTGACTCATATTTAAACTACTGACTCGTGTTTAAACTAAGTGAATAGTTGAGGAAATTAATCTTAGACTGTTACTTTTTCATGTGCTTTCCTTACTGAAATGATCAGCACCTAATCAGATTCAGTCCCTGCACTGACATGTAGCTGAAAGGTAAAATTCCTTCAAGAGGCCTTAAGATTTAAAACTGTAGTCATGTCAATTATCAGGTTTTTTTCCCCCACCAAAGCTTAATAATGGATCTGAGCAATGAGCTTACTTGAGGAGATACATGTAAAATGTAGCATCACATAATGATTTCAGAGCTTGCTGCAATTTACTTAGTTGCAGAATAGGAAATTCAGAGCCCAAACTCACCCAATCTGAACACATTATCTGTCTAGATTAATTAGATTTTGATCAGTTTTACCAGTCTAACCTGACCATCTGCTCCCTGAAGTCCAAAGGAATATCTTTGCTGCACTGCACAGTTAAGAGCTCTGCTGGATGCTGCTTGCACTCTGCTTGTTAGGGGGGATACATGTGCCCACAGTTACTGTTCCAATTAAAAATGAGAAGCTAAAACATCTTGACACCAGTTCAGCTGCCAGTGGCACTTTTCCAACCTTAAGGGATCAGTATTTCTGCCATAAACTAGAGTACAGTGAGCATTGCTGCTCCCAGCTTCTGTAAGTAGCCCTGAAATCTAATAGCAGCACTATTTCTGCAGTCAATAATGGTACACAAGCTACACGTTTGAAAAGAGCAGGGAAAAAAGTGTTAACAGCCCACATCATAAAAATGAATTTTGCCAGATATTTCACTTTACTGTTTTAGTCCTTTATCTCCCTATCCCAGTCAATACATAGTCCTTGTGGAGATGAAACATATTGTAGCCATTAAGAGGTCTATTCACATGTTATTTCCTGGTATTTCAAAGTTATTAGAATGATCCCTGATGGTGCAGATTACAAGTCTAAAACAGATAACTTCTAAAGAAGACAACTTCTTGTCTTAGGTTTTTGCGATGGGAGCTGGTTTTGGTGCTTTTTGTTTAGTTTAGTTGGTTGGTTTTTTTTGTTTTGTTTGTTGGGGGTGTTTTTCTGTTTGGGGTTTTTTTATACAGAGATACAATAAGAATCTACTAATGATACTTATTCCCTTCTCCCTAAAGATGCAGGATGGTGGAGCATACCCAGTTCACAGCGTTCACATGGGCTGCCCCAGGCTGCTCCCAAGGTGGCACAGCACTCAGATTTCAGCGTGGCACCATTGATGTTGACTTCACAGTGGCTGTCTCGGACAGTAAGCCAACAAGTCCCCTTCAGGCTGTCTGCAGCAGAACAGAAAGCAAAAACAACACAGAATTGTCGCAGCCAGAAGAGCTGGCATGCCACACCAGCAGGCAGAGTACCAAGGGAGCACAGGCTCTCTTTAAAAAGAAAAAACTTTCATTAGAGTGATTTTGTACACAGATTAGTTTAGATAAATAGTGCTATTTATCTAAACTAAATGTTTTCTTTTAGTGTAAAGGGACAGCACTATCACTGAAAGTGACCAACAAACCACAGTGCCTGAGGCATTTTACAATCCAGGTCCCACAGCTGGCAGAGGTCTTGCAGATACTGCAGTGGTTTTGTTAATTTCCTTCAGCTAATGGCTGATCCATACAAAATATACAAAAGCAGAGATCCCAACGTGGAACTCTCTTGCCTGGGTGTCTGCCTGAACCCTTTCTGAAATGCAGGTGTTCTTGTCTGTCTTGAAGGGAAGCCTTCCAGGTTGTAAGGAAGTTTCAAAATAAAATAAAACCACAGTGGGTAGGAGTGTTCTGTACTATTTTAGGGGTCTGGTTCTGCTGCTGCATTAGCTACACTTTGGAAAGTCAGTCAGATCTCAAATCAGGCACATACTTTGTAAGTTTTACCTTCAACGCCTTCACACTTCCCCACCTTACCAAGGTTACCCTCAAATGGTACAACGTTTATTGGGACAGGTAATTCTGTCTTAAGGATAGGTGATCAGACAGCAAAAGCAGCCTGTAAGGTCAGACCTAAAATGGAAGCTCAGCTTGGGCAGGGTTTAGAAGTAGGTGCATACTCAAGAGTTCAAAGTGACCCAGAAAAATTTAGTTTGATCAATAATGAAAGGAAAATGGGATTTGGCTTCAAGATTTACATGCATTGTATGTGCAAAAAGCCAGACATTTTACCAATACCTCATGGTCAGGAACAACTTGCTCAAAACAAAATCATCCCAACTTATTTTCTTCCAAACAGCTTCACATTTTCTACCAAGTTGTCATATTAAAAATGATGCAGACCACAAGGAGCACGACTTCTCTTAGGTTGAAGCAACAGGAAAAAAACATCACCCAATAATGTGAGTGAAATCAGCCCTAGAAATTGGGCAGGGTATTTCATTAACAGCTAAGTGTAAAATAGTTGTATTATTTAAGTTAACATTGGTCTCAAACATGTGGGACTGAGCTCCACACCTGAACAAGTGCATAAATACAGAGCTCAACATTATTTCCTTTTACTTGCCAACTTGCCTTTATAGGAGTGAAAAATCAATACCAGTATCTCAGAAATTATTTATATTCTACAAATTAGCAGGTGCTTCTGCTCACACCAGCTGCATCCACACTATCCTGCCAAAGTCTGCTTGTCTTATCCTTTTCAGGCTATTCCTTTATTTTGCATCATCTCTTTTGTCCGGACAAAAATCTTTTGTGAAAGAGTTATTATCCAACATCAAAGCATTCCTTCTGCTGCTCTTATCTCTTTGATTCTGACTTGAAGAAGAATATATGCATAATACAGGCAGATGGCATCCTACTTATTGTGCACTGTATGAACTTCAAAAATCTTAACTAAAATATGTGCAAAAAGCATGTAAAAGTGTGTATTTCAAAAAGCACAAATGGCTGTATCTGAGTTATGGGCAATTCCCAAAATAGCAGTGAAACACTTGTATACTTCAAATATGCTTCAAAAACATATTTTTTTTGCCTCCATGAGCATGGTCTTAATATTGCAAAAGCTGCCCATGGGCAAGCAAAGTATGTCAATATCATTGCTTGAAGTTTTTATTGCAACTGCTGAACTTACAGCCCTCATTTGCTGAAGGCTTGAGTTTAAATCTGAGTGCAAATCACTGTAATTTGAGCAATGGATTTTTCTCTATCTGCCCAGGAAAGCTCACAGAAAGAGACAAATGGCTCACATCTATGCTGCATAATGTGGTACTGATTCTGGTTCCGACAGGAGAGCAAATTTGAAAATAAAAAAATAAACCTGTCAGAATCGGACATTATGTTATTTTGATCAGTCCTGTGCAGAACACAAAAAATCCTAAACTTCAATATTATTTTAGCCCTTCATTTATATTTAGGAATAAGGTATCTGTTGCTACAGCAGTGCTTGACAGAAGCAATCAGCTAAAAAAAATCAGGACAAATATATTCAAGTTTTTCCTCTACAGGGGTAATGGAGGAAAATCAGCTTGAGATTTAAAATGGCATATATTTGATAAGAACACTTTTAAGTTTTTCCACACAGTAAGTCATCTGTAATCTCCAGCCCCTCACTCATTTTTCAGTAACCCAGCCTGCCCTCCTCTCATTGCTTCCAATGCCAATGAAATTTTGGCCAAGGTGGAAAAACTGAGCTCTAGCAGCAAAAATCTGTATGCCTTGCACCAGCTCTACTTCTGACCCTTCTGTCTTAACATATTCACACTTTTAGTGAAAAAACATGGTTCCTGAGACTGTTTTTGTTAACATGAAAAACTAATGATTGGGCTCACAGTGTGTAGCTGGATCCTGTTCTTCAGTTTTTATCTGACTACTCAGCTAATTTTTTTGTTTATATTTTATGTTATTTGTCACTGCTTTTCAGGCCACATGGGACCTCGTACTGTAAACAATCAAAAAAAACCATTTGCAAAGTAAATCCAGAACATGGTTATAATTGAGCTCCTTGTGAACATGTGGCCCCTTTGGATGCAAGAACACAAGATTATAAATAAGAGGTACAACAGGCATATGTTAGCATGGTTATATCAAGAAATTAGCACAACATGAAAATTAGAAAAACAATAATAAACCTCACCAGCCAGTACGCTACAAGGAAATGTAAGGGAAAGCTTAGGCACAAAAGTAACATTCACTTAAAAAACACATTAAGGCATGGAAGAATACCATAAATAATTAGGAGTTGAGTCTTTGCATTCATTTTTTCTCCTTAAGAAAATCCTGACAAGAAAATTTGAATGAAAAATGCCAAACAAATACATATGAAAACAAAAGTAACATTTAAGATTAGCATCACCCACTTATTAATGACCATTTACTAGCTGGAGCAGCACACATATCTTACAATAATTTCAGTTATGCTACACAAATTATATGAAACAATGGCAGCTTATAAACACCTGCAAAGTACAGCAGAATACAACCCTTTTGAATTTTCTTAGAAAGCCAAGGAAAAAAAAAAACCACTAATGAATGGCTTTCAAAGACAATGGCAACAACATCCTGCAGACAACTGTTGCTGCTTACTCCAATAAAACCTCTGCAGCATTCTGCTTTTTTTCCAAAAGAATCCTCAAAGGACACTAACATTTTTAGATACATGTAGAATATGTATCTATATATATAAATTTTAAAAAATTTATATTTTTATACATATTTTTTTCAATAAAAAGGGAAAATGAAAGGAGGAAACACCCACCAATACAAATCAGTCCTGTAGGGTCCAACTTGCTGCCAGATGAACATTCACAGTGGAACGACCCAAGGTTGTTCCTGCAGGCTCCATTGACACATGGGCTGCTTTCACATTCGTTTATATCTGTAATCCAGAAACAAAAGGCATTATTAGGACTAAAGAGTGCCTCTGGGAAGTATTCCATGGTAATTTATATTCTCTAAATGCTATTGTGAGGGACCAAGACTGCCTGAAGTGTTTGTTCCTCCTCTCCTCCCAGGAGTTTTGTATCAAGAGATACAGGGACAGACAGGTAGGCTGTATTTTGAAGTACCGATATTTTGGAGGTGTTTATTAAAGGGCCCTTTTCTACAAGGACAATTAATTTCCAACAGCATGGGTCATAAAGTTCTCCAGCATCAATTACAACTGTCCCGTGAGAAAACACAACTCTTTGTTCACAGAATGCAAATGCATTCCCAGCCACACCATGCAGAGAACAAACAAAGCCCTCATTGTTTCTGCCATTTATGGCCCCATGAGAAGAATTAAGAAAACCCTGTCAGAAGCAAAAGATCGCAATGCTGGGTGCAATTCTCCAGTTATGGAAACGCCGGAGAAACAGCAGTTGCAATTGGAATACTGTAAATGGTACTGCTCTTTAGCCCCAAAATCCTGTTTATCATCCCTGTGAGGTTTTTCAGCTTGTTCACATGCAAGAATAGGACCCCTGCAGACAGCATTATTTGCTGATGTTTTTCTTTTAAGTGGAATCAGTTTTAAGGTTGAAGCAATACACATTCTCTCCAAGAAGACTGTTGATGCATATCCACCATTTCCCTCTCAACTCAACTAATCTGATTTTTTTTGTGTGCATCCTGAATCAAGCTGTGCATTCTAATCCAACCAGTTCCCTTTGGCAGGCTTGAAGTTAAAAATGTTTAGTGCTTGCTTATATTTGCTAGCAGTGCTTCAGCAATATCTTGTGATATCTATAAATTAAACCATCTTAATTTAAATTAATTACAACCTAATGTAGTATCTAACTAAGCACTAGAGATATTAGCAGCATGAAAAGATCATTTTCAAGACAAACTGAAATGCCCTCTGTATTTTTTTAAAGTTTTCTAAGAGATACAATTTGCTATTTTGTTATGATGCATCAAGCCTTCCTTTCACCAGAGACGTGCATGGTGAAGGAAGCAACAGGTATTTAAACATATATAATAATATTAATGTATTAATTTAAAAAAAAAAAAAAACAACAGTAAGCAAGAAAGAGAGATAAAAATGCCCAGAATCAGTACTTTGGAAACTGTGATATCTCTTTTCATGCCAAAAGCAAGCACTTAATTTAAAAGCCAGCTTTCACATATCTTTTACTTAATGGACTTATCTACAAAGAGCAAACAGGACTTGGCTTTGGCTGTCACCAACTTTCTGATCAACAACAGAGCTTTATGTTTCTGAAGCCTGATTCTGAACTGTGGACTGCCCATTTTCCAGATTAATCATACACAGATACAGGGATGTAAGATCTAAGAGGCTTTATCAGGTCAGGACAATGTGCCTCATTGTTAATTCTGACAGACAAAGCTCCAAGTCCCTATGCATCCAAGCCGGCAATTTGGAGTCCTCACCAGCAATTATCTGCTCTGCACCAAGGCCTTCTCCTCCCTGTGGATACATTTTATATTCTATTACCTCAATTTTTAGTACCCAGGAATGCTCCCTGCCTCTTTCTGGCTTCCCCCAGCCAGCAATACCTGCTGATGGAGAGTGTTCTCTGCTGCTTTTGCAGAGAAACCAAAGTGGTTCTGAAAATCATAAATCACTCTGACTCAGGGAAAAAAAAGCAATCTTAAGTCAAATAATCTTCTGAATATAAATGCTCTGGGACATAGACACTTTTGCTCCCTCTCCCTCAGCCATCTTGCTTTCAGAAGTTTGTCTAGCTTTAAAAAAAAGTGAGAAAAAACTGAAAAGACAGGACAAACTAACAAAACAGAAGTGATGTATTTTCCATCCAAACAATCACAAGTGTTACTCCCTTCTTTAAATAAGTTGCAACTGGAGAGAAATTTCCATGAGGGACCAGGCATCATCTGTGAAGGTACTTAAAGCTGAAAGTGGGTGATTTTCATGGGAAATGTCACACTGCTTTAAGAGCTTCAGCTGCCCTCACACAGAGTTTTGCACAGACACAGCCAATGTGCAAGACAAAGTGAAAAGCAGACAGGTGTCACTGTCCAAATCATCACTTCAAGAAGATACATGAAAGTTAAACTGCTTCACATTTATGGGAGTAATATGAGGTCATCATGCCTACCTTTGATTTTCCCTGGCATTAAGCAAGGCGGGATTACAACCAATTTTCTTCTAAGAAAAGACATCTTTTTGTTTCAAATTTTTAGAGTTTAAATGAAAATCTGACAAAAATAATTGAGGGCCACACCTGGAAGCCAATGTCCCTGAAACTACCACCAAAGAAGGGAGTAAGTGGAGATGGAGAGACAAAAACCTTTCATCACCTTTTGAAGAGGAGAGTCAGCTCTCTTGGCTTCATGGGCCATGCTCCAGGCCTTTCTGTATTTGATATACTTTAGCACTATGCTAAGTAAGAAGAAAAAAAAAGAAACAAAACCCCAAGCCAAATAAATTTCGATAGCAATAGGCTGAGAACAGTGCATTGACTACATCCCAAAAGTGCCATCCAGGAAAGAAAAATAAAATTAAAAGATGATATTAAGTGCACTGCTGAATCAAGTGAAAAAGTATACCATGCACAATGTAAACAGACTCCGAAAATTGTTTCCCTACAGCTTCTCATGATAATACTAAATGGTAATTTTTAATTTTTTAAAATTTGAGCAAGCAACAAACCAAATGGATTTTAACACTATTTTGTATGGTAAAATAAAGCCTGCTATGTATGAAGATATTTATTGAGGTGTGTTTTAAATTTTTTTTCTCTTAAGTGAAGTGAGTGTACATTGTAAACGTCAGAGAAAGAAAAGCTGAAACAGTCCACTGTACATTCCTGGAAATGGACTTCAAAGCACATCTGGTTTACATTTAACTAGTTATGTCACTGGAAACACAAACTAAACCATGGAGCTTGTCATAAAAATCTCAACTTTCACAGACTCTGGTGGCTCAAACAAATCTCCTACTCCGTGCAACAAACTGATAAAAAATTTCAATTGAACTACAAAGAAAACAAGAGTTTTGTTGTTTCTTCTGAGTTGCTGATGAGATTTATATTAACAATTTCTTGGTGACTAATAAGCATCAGAGCATTTTCAGTGCTCAACACAGAGCTCCTGACTACAGCAGGTTTTTACAGCCAGTGAACTTACAACTCCAAAACGAATTATGAGAAACAGGATTTGGGCAGAAAGAGAGTAATTTCTTTCTCTGCTGCCAACCCAGCATTACTACTGCCTAGCCAACGTGAGTAAAAATGCAACATTTAATATTTTTACAGACACTTTTACACAAAACCCTTCCTGACCAGCTCTTTTACCTCATTGGCTAAATTTAGACATCAATCTAAGGACAAGACTCAAGATGTATTAGCAATAATAGTACCATTACCATTAAGAAATAAATCCAAGTTTACTGTTTGAAAATGCAGATACGTTTTATTTCAACAGGACTGGACTGGCTGGGCTGTCTGCATTCTGGCTTCTCACCCACCCAGCTTTAGGTCAGTGTTTTATGCTCTGAAGTTCTTGGTAGGGAGCACCTCCCCTCACCACACCACACCAGTTTCTCTGTCTGGAAGATTCCTCAAGAAACACGTGCATTAAGGCCACACAGTACACTGTTTTCACAGACAGAAATCTTGCAGTGCACAGACACGAATCACAGAGAGAAACCCTGCAGAATAAATTCCTGAGCACTGTGGGCAGGTAGGCACTGAGACAGCTTGGCACAGAAAGTGCTGTAAATCCACGAGGGCTGGCACAAGAAAAGCCCCACTCTGAACAAGTGGTACCAATCTGTAACATGCAAAAAGAGCCAGAACTGACTTCTAAAGGTGTCCTCTGAAACCCACATGTATTAAAATATAAAGGAATGTAATTTCTTTTGCATAGAAGGGGTGAAGACATTTTGTATGGAACATGTGAATGATTTTATACTGCCAGAATTTAAAACCTTGCCACTTTCCTTTCTATGTGTTTCCTCAGCTGTATGGCAGTAACTTCTACCTGATCAATAATAATGAGCTGAGGACAGTAAAATCTTCCACCACTTTAGAAAAATCTGGAGGATTACACTGGTTCACATAACAACTGTTTTGCAACAAAGAATTACAGCTTCCTCATCACTCAAAGAAATGCAAAACCATTTACTATAAAAACTTCCTAATGATTACAAATACTGAGATTTACTGTGGAACTAAACAAAAAATAAAGGAGAAGACCAGAAAAATTGTTCAACTCCTAATACTAATTAAGAGTTAGCACATAAACGAACACTTCCAATTTTACTTTTTTTGGTACAGTTTTACATGTATTCCTTTTAGTAACTAAAATTGCTCATTAGTTTCTGCTATACGACATTTTTGCTGCTTTAACCTCTGTAGTAATGTATTAACTAGCATTAAAGTACTAATTAACATTAATAGCAATATTACTATTTAGAAAGATTATTTTTAAATATTACTATTTATAAATATTACTATTTATAAATATTTCTATTTATGAAGAAAGCAATTTTGATTATACAAAAAAATGAAGGACAGTTTTAGTATTACTGGGCAGTAATACCCAGGTCCTGGAATGTATCACAGATAATAGGATTGATCTAGAATTAAATATCACCCAGGATGAAAGGGAGAGAAGAAGGGAGAAAAGAAAAAGGAGACTGTGCGATCAAGACAAATGCACTTCCCTAAATGGCAGATGTGGTGCTCCTGCTATGTGATCAAAGGCAACCACGTATTGTAGGTTTAAAATGTTGTAGCTAAGCAAAGGAAAACATTATCGCATCAAATTAAATTATTACTTTGAAAGAAGAATGTGAAAATTTATGCAACATCACAGCTCTCTCTTTTCCTCTGGTACCTGCCACCGCTCGGGTGCCGGTTTCGCTGTGCCGTGGCAGAATGCACAGCAGGAGTGACGGGAGGTGCAGGCTGCTCACCTTCACAGGTGTCCGTCTCGGCGCTGAACAGGTAGCCCCGGGGGCAGGAGCAGCTGTAGCTGCCCGGGGTGTTGCGGCACAGCCCGTTGTCACACAGCAGCCCGTTCACAGAGCACTCGTCAATGTCTGCAGGAACACACACACCCCATCACCGAGAGTGACAGCTCTCACCTGCAAAGCTCTCACTCACTTTCAGGTTTCTGCTGCAAAGATTTCTGTTCTGCCTTTAAAGTTGTTTTGTTCTTTCCACTGGCCAACACAAAAATTAGTTCACAGTTAGGTTTAAAAGAATAATTGTGTTTTCCTGCAATGACCCTATTCATTTGAGTTTGGTCAATGACCTTGGTCAAATGACAATGATCTTTGTCATTTCTATGACCACACCATATAAACTAATGGAGGTTTATTTGCTCTGAAAACGGTATTTTAATTATTTCTTTTATTTAAGCACAGAAACAGCAGTGTGTTAATTACTGTTCTGTCACAGACATCTTTTATGAAAAATCCTTTCCTTAGGATTGTTCCTTCTGAGAAGCTGAGAGGCCTCAGGAACAAAATGCAAACATTGATTATCTGCTGCTGTGGAATGCAACAGGTGCATCTGTGATTGGTCTCATGTGGTTGTTTCTAATTAATGGCCAATCACAGTCAGCTGTGTGAGCTACAAACCTTTGTTATCATTCTTGGCTATTCTATTCTTAGCTAGCCTTCTGATGAAATCCTTTCTTCTATTCTTTTAGTATGGTTTTAATGTAATATATATATCCTAAAATAATAAATCAGCCTTCTGAAACATGGAGTCAGATCCTCATCTCTTCCCCCCATCCTAAGACCCCTGCAAACACTGTCACTCTGTTCTAACTCTCTTTTACAGGCCAAAATTGTTTTTGTTATCAATGAAGTGGATTAAAATCTGTCCAGTATGGTTCATGCATGGCAGCCATCGCAAGAGTACACATACACCTCCCCTCCAGAGGAACACTGAATTTAAAAAAAACAAGATTAAGACCAGGATATCAAGTACATTGACTAGGTATAGTAACATAATTCCCTGAACTCCCTTTAAACTAACTGAAAATAATTCTAATAAAATGTAACGTGTCTTCCTCACTGCCCTACTACTTATTCTATGAAAGAAGAAAAAATAATTTTAAGCCTCTTCCTTTAATGGCCATCACATGTCAAAATAACCTATGTTTATAAAGAATATTGATAAGTCAGGATAAACATGACATTTTATCCTGCTTCAGGTTGTCTCCTCCTTGTTAACTGCTTGATTTCCCAAATCTAATACTGCAACTGAAGTCTAACATCAAACAGAGTTTAGAAGAAAAGTGAGAATGCAATGTAACTACAATCTGGTGAATTTTGGTTTCCCCAACCTCTTCAGATTTTCCAAGGTGTGCTTATTCCTGTAGGATTCAGACAACAAAGCCTAAATTTCCCCAGATGATGAATCCAAGATTTAAGTCTGGCAGCCATAAATTTAAAAAAAAGCTCTTCTTTTCTAACCTGTCCTTAATTCAACTTCATCTGATTTCAACCAAGGAAAGGGGACAAATTTGTAAACTGACATTTTCAAGAGCGTTTCTGAGCTTGTTGTCATACAATGCTTTAGCCCAAACTGTGCAGTGTGATGAATGCATTATTTCATTAGAATCTCACAGAATAACTTCAGATTTGGACTGTAATCCGTTGGGATAAGCTCTGTAAAAACACTGAACAACGCAGCTCATGCTTCAAACCCACTCAGACCTGACAAAAATTCTGTCTGCATTCTGACTGATGACCATTTTTATTTCCTGGCATCTCATAAATTGTGCCATTAATTATAATCCTTCAACTTTTTATCTGAGTGTTCACACTTAAATTCTTTTATGGAAAAATTCTATCCAAGAATAAACACATCCTCACATTCAGTCAGCTTTATCTTTAATTTAAGTAAATACATAGATTATACTAGCACTTACGTAATCCCAAGAGTAACTAGCTAAATAAAACCCCTTCCAATAAAATCTACTTGGAGAATGAATACATGAAGAATTTTAAAAATAAAAACACCAGTGCTTTTCCTGCCAGAAGGTCATATTTAGGGCTTTAGGAAGTGACTAGATGTAAAGTTCCTTTATTCAAGCAGATGAAAGGAGACACTTTCTTTACTTTGTACTTCCTTTGCATCACCAGGAAGGAATGTTTGATATGAAAACTATACTGCAGCTATAGACCAGGTTTTCCCCAGCAAAACTGGAGTTTTGCCAGCAGACAGGTCAGTAAATCTTTAAGTGCAGAGAACAATAATTTACCAAAATAAACACAGTACTTAAGGACAATACTTTGGACATCTGATGGCTCCTGAGAGATTTCTGTTAGCTTTTAGTTTAAACAAATTTCGCCTTTCTGCTTAAAATTACAAGGCTATAAGCAACATGATTGTACAACACACTTGTGGTGTAACACACTTTTTCTGGATGTAAGAATTTCCAAAAGAAAAAAACAAAAACCCACTGGATTTCATGTATGGTCATGAATAGTAAAATTAGTTAGATGGAGAGTGAAACCTGCAATGTTACCTACCAAACAGCAACACAGTAAAATACACAGTATACAAAAATACACAGTAAGAATAAAAATTATGCAGAGATTGAGAAAAGCACCATTCCAAGTTTTTTGCATTTTTATTGAAGCTTGAAGAAGCAGATGCCTTGCAACCTACATCCTGTCAGGTCAAACCAGCATCAACGAAATGATAAATAATTAATCCACAAAAAAAAAAAAAAAAAAAAAAAAAAACCAACCAAAACTTACCCACACAATTGGTTCCAGCAGGATCAGGCTGGTAGCCACTGTTGCAGTTACAACGATAGCTGCCACGCAGGTTTTCACAAATCCCATTGGAGCAAATATCAGGATCCAAAGCACACTCATTAATATCTGCATCAGCACAGCAACACAGGACAGTCAGGCACGGCCAGGTATCACAAACCTGCTCCTGTGAGAGGTGTGGGCAACACCTGACTCCCTGCCTGCTGGGGCTCCCAGTCAGAGCCAAGGCACAGCACAGGTGCAGCCCAAAGGCTGAAAGAGGTGATTATTCTCCTTTATTTGACACTAGAGGGCCAAACCTGGACCACTGCCCCCAGTTTTGGGCCACTTTACATGGGCCCACTCCTCAAGCCTCCCGTGCACCTGTAGAAGCCTGTCGTACTCTTGGTACTGTTTGCTAAACTCAGCCCCAGAGTGCTCTAGCTTTCCCAGTCCCATGCCTACACATCTGGGCAGCTTTCCTCTGCTCCTCACAGCATTCCTCCCTGGCTCCACTGACACTGCACTTCCTTCTCACACTTCAGTCTGAACCTTATGCAGCCATGCTGGTCTTTCCCTTCTTTGCCTGATTTCTTACGTGCGAACAGAGAGCTCTTGCAATCTCATGAAAACATCCTCAAAGCTCTGTTCAGTTCCTATAACACTGAGTTTCCAGGGAATCCCATTCACTGATGCCTTAAGCAACTGGAAGTTCATGCTCATGAAATTCTGGGTGCTTTCTTTACTCTCCACCTGACCCACACCCCTCAACTCAGCATGAGTTCCAACAGGGCATGACCAATGCAGTTCAGGCTGCCACCAGTATGGACATCACTAATTAATTCATTACCCATTATTTCATCTGTGCTGATAATCACAGGTGCAGTAGTGCCTCTGCTCTGTTTAAGCTATCACCTGGATTAAGAAATTTTCCCCTCAGAGTGCTCCAAGTGTCTCCTGGACTACACTCAGCTCATGTCAGTGTGGCTAAATTCCCTCAGCAGCCTGTGGTACAAGAAGAGGCTGAAGGGACTGGATTTGGTCAGCTGAAAAGAGGGAATATCAGAGGGACCCCTAAGAGGGTTAGCCTGATTTTAACAGATGATTACAAACAAGATGGAGCCACCTCTCTGAGGTGCACAACTGACAACACTTGCAAGATGCAACAGTGGAAATTTAATTAAACACCAGGAAAACAATTCTTCACCTTGAGTGTGGCTAAACAGTGGAGGAAGCTGCCCAAAGAGGCTGTAGGAACTCTGTCCTTGGAGATTTTCCAAATTCCCCCAGGCAAGGCTTTGAGAAATGGTTTAACTTTGAATATACCTTTGCTCTGAGCAGAAGGTTAAGTTGGATCATCTCCAGATATCCTTTCCAACCTAAACTGACATGGAATTACATGTTTGTAACAAAAAGCTTGATGCCTGTGGACCCAGTGCCTCTAGTTTGGGGATCTAGGTAAGAAGTTATAAATTACTAGTTGACACATAAATTTTCCTAATACATAAGTAAAACATAGGTCAAAACTACAGCATACTGAGTCCTGTAAGTACTTGCTGGAAATTTAAATTTTTTCTCAGACAGACAGGACAGGATGATGGATGAGTTATATACCCTGAATTTTCAGTTCCATATAAAATTTCTGCTGTAGTTGGAAAAGTCCAATATATTCATATGAACTGTAAGAAGAGGAACAGACGAATTTTAATACTTCTTGCCTCTGAGGAAAAGAGAGTTTTTCAATATTTTCCTTCTTCTCATATGGTAAGCCCATTACTTTAAATAGCTCCTTTCCCAAACCCTGGAAAGAAAGGGTGCTGGTCTAGTTGTGACTTCAAGAAAGGCTTGTTTTATACTTGTAGGGTAGGGCCCAACTTTTTGTAAAGAACATTTCCTCTTTAATCACAGTGCACTTTAGATACTGATTTAATACATTTAATCACATATGCATTTGGAAAAAAACATGCTACCCCTGGATAAAACTCAATGCTATGAGACGCCCGAAAAACTTTGTAAGAAAATACGATTTGGCATGCCACTTCAAATTTGTATTTTCTTTAGAGCAAAATGGATTCTGTAGCTCACTAGACATGTCTGGATCTTGAGGACAAGCCACACAAGGAGTGTATAAGCAGTGACAGGAGCAGAAGCATGAAAATTGGCTGCAATGCTGCTGTACAAGAGGCACAGAAAACCCTGTGTTTGCTCTGGAAACCTGAACAAAAGAGAACTTCAGCTGAGACATGAATGATCTTTGTCATGCACTTGGTAGACAGTGCAGTGGTTTCAATGTTTTAGTGAGAAATTGCATTTTCCATGTGTCCAAAAGGACACATGAACCTCTCCACCAGGCTGCATGCAAATTCTTATGGTAGGATGCTGCTTGTTTTAAGTATTAATGAATGCTGACATTACTTCTCTGAGATTTAGAGATTCTTCAATGGACCCTATATAATTCACTGAAAAGTAAACTGAGAGAATTCATAAATTCCATGGATTTCACATCACTCATACAATCTTACAGCATGTTAAGCAATGAAGAAAAAAATATGCAGATACTTACAGTACTGAACAAAACCAGAATTTCTTTTATTTAAGTGCTATTTTTAAAATTTATTCAGGCTATTGCTAAATGCAATGATGGGAGCTCTTATTCTGTTTCTGCTGTATAGAATAGGAACTTTAATGCTGACAAGGATGATTATTAACACACCAAACAAATACCTAGCAAAACATTTTATGTTCCTATATCCTCCTATTCCTTCTTCAGCCATTTTACTTGTCTGGCAGCTGCAGCTTGCTTTGCCCCTACTTCAGACCTGGCTCAGCCATTGTTTCTGAAAATCCCTGTCTCTGTGGTACTAGGAAAAGGATGTGGAGCTTTACAGTTCCCAATACTAAATGCAAATGGTCAGTTTCAGGACTCTTTTTCATAAGGATATGTTTTTTTCAGTTAAGCTCCCTTCCAACTTTCAACTCTACGGAGATACAGTCTGTCCATGGAAACGGTCCATGAGTGAACACTGAATCTGGAGTGAAAAACTGCTCTATTACTATCCCAGCTGACTGAAAATCAACTGCAAATGCAAGTGACTCCTGTCAGATGAGAGAGAACTGTTCTATGCCTAATCTGAAAAAAATTCTGATCTCAAAAAAAAAATAAAAATCGTAGGTCAGAACTCTGAAACAGATTACTTTTTTTTCTTGAGAGGGTCAGGCAAAATCCACTGTTCTAGAGAATTAATTCCACCCTTTTCTCTAGACAACATTTAAATATTGTAGTCTGAGAATTAAAATACTAAAATTAACATATTAATCTTGAAGTTAAAACTCCACTCTAGTATGTTATCAAAAAAATAATTCTGAGGACATTTTTTTAAAACTTTGAATCACTGTCACGGGGTGACTTTATGATGCTAAATCAGTTAATCAGTTGTTAAAATTTCAATGTAACAACATTACAATGTTAACAACAAAATGTTGTTAAATAAACAATTTCATCCACTTTTCTTGAAAGAAATTTACCTCCTGAACTTCCTGGGGGAGGGGCTGCTTAAATCTGCCTTCTACAAACAAATACTTCGGAAATTTCCTCCCAAAATTTGCCCTAAACCAGGACAATCGTATATATTAAAAAAAATTAGGCAACATACCTCTTCCATCAACAGTAATACCTATTCCACTGCTACACAGGCCATGGAACTCAGCTGCTCAGTTGAGGTGGAGATGTTGGGGAAAAGAAAATGTTATTTCCAGTATTTCACCTTCTTTCATTCTAAACTAAACCCACATGAATTTTTTTTCCCAAAGTAATTTTTCTACCATGTAACTAATGAAATGCCAATGTTCACATGAAATAACCATTTATAGATAATTTAGTTGAATCTATGTAAAGTAGCGCTTCATACTGAACTTTCATATATATATATAAATAAATAAATAAATAAATATCTATATTTATTTAACTCTGGTCATCTAAGCTTGGTTTTGTATATATATATATATATATATATATATATATATATATATATATAAATAAATAAAATATAAGTTTGGAGTTTGGTTATTTATATATTTATATATATGTTTGTATATATATATATATATATATATACACATACAAAACCATATTTAGATGACCAGAGTTAAAAACTTAGGTGATTTCTTTACAATCTTGACACAATTGTGCTCTCAAGTTACTGCTTTTAATCACACTGTCAGTTTTACTTGTTTTTGTTTTTTTTTAAATAGTTTTCTGCTATACTATTAATACTAAATGGAAATTCTGTCCAAGATGCACCACCTCAGCTCTGTAGTCAAGAGATTTTTTTTTAAATCAATTCCCAGGTTTACTTGAAGAATTGATTCTTATAAAATGAAGTACATATTTCTAGAAATAATATGGGCTGCTCTTTTATTCTGGATTGACTGGAGCAGGAAATTTACAGATTCGTTGAAGAATTCTGCTTATTCTCTTGCAACAATTATTACTTACAGCAAACAATTCAGGAACTCAAATTCACCCTGTTCACTCTTCTTTCGGGCATGAAATAAAAATCAACAATGCGATTTCAACAATTTTGTTTAAAGTCTGTATGTTCACTGCAGCACTCAAGGAAACACAAAACTTCTACCTGAGTTTTTAGCAGGGCAGGGATGGCACGGCTCTCCAAAGCCATAGTCAGGGTTGGCACAGCAGCATTCAGACTTTGTCACAGCCCCAGGGAAGGGACGGACACACAGCCCTTTCCTGATGCCCCCATAGCATGTGCTGCGCACGTGAGTATCTAGAGATAAAGGACAAGGGGAGAAACAATAATTTCCTTAGGCTGAAAATTAAATGTATGCATATTATCCCTTATTTTTGGTCAATAAAAAGGCCACACTGGCTACATCTGTGCTGCCTTAATAATCCTGATGAGACCAAGGCCAATTCTCAGCGTGGTTGCCTCCTGGAGTTTTCCCCAAAGCACTTTCAAACCCCCTAAACTAGGATTTTGTGACCAAGTTCAAAGGCATTCCAAAGGACCCAGCAAAAGCAACCCACACCCCAAAGCAGCTCTGTAAATCCATCAACAAATGTCCCAGTAAGAAACACAGAACAGCCTGGATCAGCATAGAGTGGCTGATTCTTCCCTCTGGGAAGTACCACAGACATCTCTGAGTTCCAGAATGGTTCCTCAGGTAGGATAACCCATCAGCGGCACAGGGCTGGTAATATGGGATAGTGTATTGGGATATATATATATATATATATATATATATATATATATATATATCCCAATATATATCCCATATTACCCAAAATAATATAAATAAATAAATAAATTGAGATATACATATTATATTATAATATGGGATATTATACCAGCTTCTGGAAGGAGGAGCATGGTCTCCAGCTGTATTTACAAAATCATGAATAGAAGTGCAATTTTAGCAGATTGTTCAGACAAGCAAATACGTGACATGACCATCTTAATAGGTTTATACATAAACAGGCACCAGTGCTGGTTTAGTACACCAAAGAGGCCCCAAAATCTAGCTGGGAACAGCAATCTAACAAATTTTACACACACTAGGCAGTGAGGAAAGCAGTGATACTGTCCAGACTATAAGAACCTTCAGGGGGTTTGTGATTAAAAACACACTCTGGAAGTTAAAGTGCCATCCTTGGGGAGAGGCCTGGAAATGGTGGGCTGGATAAACCACCACTTGTCACACAAACAAAACACAGAACACCTGAAAGGTTCTTCAACCCTGAAAACCAGTCCAAAAAAAGACAGCAGAAAAATTATATAGGCCAACCATACACGTGCAAGATTCACCATGTACACACTGCCAGTCTTACAGCTGATTTAATCACACAAATCAATTTGACAGCCTTGGCCAGTAAGACACAAGAAATATCTTACAAGACATACCTCAATACTTACCTTTACAGGAATATTAATCTCCCATACTTATCCAAGAACTATGAGAATGTCTCTGAGACTGCTTTGTGTACATTTCTTTGGTGATTTGTTGTACTTTTCTGGTTTTGGTCCTTCTAAACTTGAATGCTTTTCCTCATATTTGCTTACAGGATAGTATTAGAGATCTTTGAACAAGCATGTAATTGGACAGTCCTTCTAAAAATGTGTAGCTGAGAACTGCAGGATACAGATAATCAGCCTTTACTTTTGACTCCTATAATTCTACAGGAACTGCAGAAATACTCTTTGTTTCAGGTATCCTTATGGGCCAGAACAGAACACAGCTTTAATTCATGCTGCTTGACAGTCCCCCAGTAAAACCACCATGCACTGTGGCCTGGACACGAGCCTGAGTGGACTCAGGAGCTGAAACGAGTTTGAAGGAATCCAGACAGCTCCTTGCTTGAAGTATGACCCCAAAACAACAAAGGAAAGTTGCATGAGAAGCTTTACAGTGAATGTTGAATATCCAGGGCCAATCTAAATAAGAACTGGCAATTCCTTACGTGTTCTGTCGGCCCTTTGAGTGTTGTAAGCTGGCTCCTGTATAACAGTGCTGCCTGCACATAAATGTTTTCTCTTGCCTTTGGTATCGCATGGAACACATAGTTCTGGAGCACAGCTACATATGTCCTAGATTTTAGAGGTTTTTTTCCCTGCCAAGAATCTAGGTGAAGCCAGTACAACTTGCTTGCACTTGACATCAGGAAAAGATTATGATGCTTGAAAAAAGTCGAGGACTTTTGCACAAGAAATCTCTGTTCATTTACTTGGCAAAATAATTAGTGGCATCGCATGCTTTCCCTCCATCTCACACAAGTCCAGTTGCCACCCACAAGTTCTGCCATGAACAAAGGAACTTCAATCACTGCTCTGTCACAGAAGGGGAGGCTTCCCCCTAGTCATGTGCCTGTGAGGGAATGGAGAAGCAAGTCAAGGGAAGGAAATGGCACCAAGGGAAACTGCAGAGGGACAGGAGGCTGGAAAGTGTGGAAGAAATACTCTGGAGGAAGGTTTTCAAAGATGTGGAGTATGGGAAGTAGCTGAAGGAAGCTACAGATGTACTGAGCAACTGCTCTGCACAAGAGAGCAAGTGCTCTCAGGGCACACCAGTGCTTTTAGAGAAGTGACACAGAGAAACTGGGGACAATGTCATGCCCTAGTTACAGGAAAACAGTCTGATCTACACAGTCAGTGATCCACCAAGCCTGTGAGGGATGAAGAACCAAGCTGCCTCTCCCCCAGCAGCTGTGTGACAAGGAGAATGTCCCCCTTGGGCTGTGCTACGAGCAAGAATGAGGACCGGCACCTCTTTGTGGATGGTTCAATTGCTGCAGGCACCTCACAAAGCTCAGTTCTCCATTCCACAACAGTTCTGAGTCTGCACTTAACTGATGAACCTCTGCTTCTCCCCATGTTTAGTTTGCTTAGGCTTTGGCTACTCATTCCAGAGCACCAAGAATTTATTTTTTGCCATGGATCAGAGACTAGCATTGCTGCCGCTGTACCTGTTTATGGGACTCTCCACTCTGTCCCACGGCATGGCACTTCTACACTCTTAAATTTGGCAGTGTAGCACTGCAGCACCTACAAAAATGATGATCACCACATCTGTGGTCAGTATCAGGTGGACAAGTGCCTGACTCACACTCAGGGAAAGTCATTGCACCCACCCAGGAGCCTTAGAAGGACAAATCAGGCTTATGACAAACGCTTAACCCATTTGGCTCTACAAAATTACCAGGGTAAAACAAAGCTTGGTTACTCTGTCCTGGATGGCTCTGGCTCTGGGCAGAGGTAATTAGAAGTGTCTCAGCAGAGAACAAACACCTCAGTGTGAAGCTGGAGCACAGCTCAGCACAAGTTCTGAGGTGATACACGCTCACACACAGAGCCAGCTGAGGCATCCAAGCATGGGGCTGCAGCTGGAAGTACAGCCAAACCTAAAAAGCCTGCAAATATTCAAATATTGGAAGTTTGGCTCCACGTATTTATCTAGCTGTTCCATGACTCTGTAACTGTTCCTTTTCCAAGCATTTGTTCCCCTTTGCTGTACCTTTTTCAAGCTTGTATAACATTCTGTGATTGACTCAACCACACTTATAAATACTAAGTAAAACAGCATTTCCTTTCTGTGTGCACTCCCACCAGGATCAAGATCATTATTTAGAATTAAAATAGAGCTCAGAGAAAGAAGGGGCAGCTGGACTGTGGGCTCTCAGATTTTATGTTCCTTGCTGGTTACCTAGCAGACTTGTGGGAATTTTCTTACAAGATTTCCAGTTTAAGTTATTAATTTTCAAACTACCAATAATCTTCTAGCAGCCAGAATGTCTGAAAAGTACTATTTAGGTCATGCAATATATGGAATAGAATAGCCATAAACAGAATTCCTGTAGTTAATACAGCATGTGGACTATATATAAACACACATACACAATTCTGAACAGTGGACTGGCTTGGAAATTCTGCTCTCAAGTCATGTGTGAGGATATTTTGTTATGCATTATTTGAAATTTGCTATGCTACTTTATGGCTGGAATAATTACATCATCTTCTTTTAATGAATTTTCCAACTAGATCATTATTCTGCTTTAAGATTTTTTAAGGTCCTGTGAAGGGAACAAAATGTTGAAAATGCTTTTTTTCTGTTGAAAATGTAAGCATTTATGCTAAGCCTTAAAGCTGTGTAACACGTAACTTCTATATAAATGGTGTTCACAGATGATGGCCAACCTGTCAAGCCTTTTGCTGCTAGCACTGTGGCAACATTAGGTAAATGAAAGCACAGGAAATTGAGTACTGTATTGATTCTTTGCAGCTGCATCACTGACAGGGGTAAAGATGAGGCCAACTTGGAACACGAAAAAGGTACTGAACAGCCTGTACTCAAATCTGTTTTTGTTGGTGTGCCACTGAGCAGTGAAATTCCAATATTTAAAACAGTACTACAGGCCTCTTCTCATTGTTTTACTTCTCACTGCTTTTCTCCAAACTTTTAATAAACCAGAAGAAAACAACTCAGCTACCACACAGGAGGGAACACAACTTGCTTTTGTTGGTTCAACCTTCAGTATAGCTTTGCTTACTAGAACATTTAATTTACTTAAAACAACAAAATTTGCTTTCCAACTGAGAGACTGAGAATGTGTTGTGGCTTTATTTGAGCCTATGCTTTTAAGACAGCCCTCATTTTTTATCACGCATTTTTAAAGCTGAAGTGGTAACAGAAGGGGCTAGCTTGTGCTGGCACTTGGTAGAAACACTTGTCCTAGATTTTGTTTTGAAGACTTTTGAACTTTAGCACCATCTGAAATGTTATGTGAAATGAGCAACATGAGGATTTAGTAGGTCCCATCCCTTGGGTGTGAGAACGTCCAAAGCATTGTGATGCTGGTTTTTCCTTTACCTGAAAATATGCTGATAAGACAAAGGCAGATACAACATCCATAAGTCCATCAGCAAGAGCAGTCATTATTTGTTAATTTCCAATTAATAAATATTATTCTTGTGGAGTCTCTGTTCAGTAACGTGCCTGATGACAGACACATGCAGGAGATGGGGAAGGAGACATTTTGGGGGATATAGAATTGATGTTCTGAGACACAGAAGGAAAATCCTGCGGATTAAATTAAGGAACTTTGCAAAGTACACACAGTATCATAATTCTCAGAAATCCCTGTCAAATATTTATTCCTCTCCTCCCTCCTCCCCAGCAATCAGCACAGAAGAAGGGATTGAATGCTTCCTGCCTTCTATACTTATTTAATTCATCAGCTTGAAAATTATCTATTTTTTGTTCCACGAGCTTCCTGAAGACACGCTAGAGCTCCTACCAGAGCTTAGTAAACAATCTCTGAAATTCCAACCAGTACCATTTGAGAGGAAAAGAGGCTGATTACATGGCAAAATACTATTTTTCGTCAGGCTAGAAAGGGTATGTCTCAAAACCAAAAGAAGATGCCAGGCAGACCAGGCACATTGAGCTTACATTTATATGAGTAACAGGTAAACAAGAGGTACTGCCTCATTGGAGAGAGAAAATTAATTTCTTGTCTTTTAACAACAGGATTATGGGATTGCATCTTGTTTGTGGTTTGATGTCAACATTATTTAGAAGGAAATAATTTGATGCATTTGATAATTAATTAACCTGATAATTCCACTTGTTTTTCCATGAAGAGAAAAGAATAAAACTGACTTACCTACACACACACGACCATCAACTCCAACAACCAAGCCAGGTGGACAATCACACCGAAATGACCCTTCAGTATTTATGCAATGGCCATTCATGCAAATTCCTGATGTCTGGCATTCATCAATATCTAAGAGGAGGCAAGACACTTCAGCAATCAATCTGTTTTTAAGCAAGATTACAGCTAATAGTTTACGAACATTATCACATTACTTTATGATAATAGATAACAGCATCTTTGTTCTACTTCTAATGAAAATTTAATCTTGGAATAATCAAAATTCCAGCTGCACAAAAAAAATAAAATAACCCCAAAACATGCAGATGAACTTTAGGATTAGAGGTACTTCATATTCTACATCAAGCAAAATCAATGATAAATTTTCCCCTTTGTCCATCCCATATTTTAATTTTGCTTTAAAGTATGGCTAAAGAGCACTAGACACAAAATATCCTTATGAGGGTTAATTTTAATTTCAAAGAACTTTTAAGGGGTCATCAATTTCTAAGCACAACTGCATCTTATTAAGAAAAGGACAACTGTAGAAATGGTTAAAATTCAAATCAGAAGACTTACAATTTAGATTATTTACTAGAAGTGGCTTAAGTCCAAACACACCTCTGTGGGCAGCAACAGGTATTTTCAATTAGTTTGCTGAAACTGGCGCTAAATCAGACTGTATTCTTAAAGTGTTTAATAGAAGTTTTTAGTGATTGCACTTTAAGAAGTTTACAATGCTGTGTGAACTGTAAAATGACTCAAGTGCTATGCACTCTGAATTATTAGAAAAATGATGTGGAAAATATGTGTGTGTGGGTGGAGCTCATCAATGTAAAATCTTTCAAACCTCTTAAATTTACCACACTGCTGCTCACTTTACCATTTCATTTCACAAAAGGCCTGAATATTTTTATGTATTTACAATGCTTCAAGATTTTTCAGAAGCTAATTTATTGATCACTGTGGCTTTCCTAACGCTATTAAATACTTCTTTCAGTAAATTACAGATCTGTTTGCAGGCAGCTAAAGAAATCTACTTTAGTGAGCAGCAAGGTGTTATATGGCTTTGAATCAATCCATGTTACCAGTCTGCCATTCCTGCAGGGATGAACAGACAGGAAAAGCCATTTTCCATCAGTATCCCTCCAAAATTCTCATACCAGTACAGTAACGTCCATCTGGAGCCAGGACAAATCCTGGTTTACAGATGCATTTAAAACTCCCATCCTCATTTATGCACATCCCATTCAGGCACATGTTTGTGGTGGCACACTCATCGTGGTCTACAAAACATTGCAAAGAAAACTGATTTTAGCTTCTCACCCTCCAGAAGACAACACAGTGAAAATAATCAGTCAGGACAGGTGTGGCATATTCCTTCACTTGAAGATTAATTTCTGATCACAACTCTGATAAAGTATCTCAAGAGTTTTCACGTCATATAAAAAGCAGCAATTTTTTTTTCATGTTCTGATCAGTTGCTTTGCATATTTCAGCAGGCTGTGTATGAAAGGACAGGGCGCGTCTTTGTTTCATACATGAGAGGATAAAAAGTTTCCATTGCCCGAGAGAATTGAGCTTGTTGTTCATCTAGCAAGGGTTTTTCTTGACACCGTGCAGCCAAATTTGAACACAGGTGTTTTCTTCAGCAATGCTGATTTATGGATCATTTGCTGTGAAGCTTTATGGAAAAACATTATTCTTAGGACTCTTGAGGAGACGTTCAGCTTCAAAAACAAAAGTTATCTCAAATTTTCTTTGAGATCATATGGTTCTGTACAATAACTATTTGAATCAAAGGCCTGTAAGTTCACAGTATTTCAAAAAAGGTAATCTTTAATGATCCTCAGCTCTAGTATGAAGCACAATTTCTAGAACCACTAAGCTAATGCCTGCCCCATTCTTTAGAAGGGTCCTTACCCACACAGTTTCTTCCGTTTGCAGTCAGCTCAAACCCAGCATTGCAAATGCACTGGAAGCTTCCCTCAGTGTTCACACACCTGCCATTTTTACAAAGAACACCATTCTGAACACACTCATCGATATCTAAGGGGAAGAAAAAACAAACCAAGCCAAACAAATGAAATCCTACACAAACAGAGAACTACAGTTAAGATAAAAATGCATTCAGAGGCAATCAGTGCTTTGAAAAATACTGGCATGTCACTTAAACATTACTTAGAAAAAAGTTCAAAATTAAGTTAAGATTTTAGTCTCCTTGCATTAGGGAAAAATAATATTTTTACAGACATGTACAGTAAATGCTACCTTTTGTGAAGCTTTGCAACTTCTTCATGAATACTTTTAAAATATGATTAATACTTTCATCTGCATGCATACACAAAAAAGCACCTGTCATTCAATTTTTAAATTTTTTTTTTTAGAACTCCTGTCTGGGAAATTCCCCAAATGGATATTCCAGAATAATGGATAAATATTAAAAAACAACAACAAAACAAATGAGGCGGCAGCCCAAGTCTAGAACTGATTTAACATTGGGATGTACTGAAATTGCACTCCTATCCTTCAAATCCCAATTCAAATGGAGTCTGATGCAAGAGGTCAGAACATCTGCAATGCCAGCAGCCACGGAGCAGTTTTCTTACCAATGCAGGCTTGCTTGGTGGGAGTTCTCTGGAAACCTGCGTGGCACTTGCAGTAATAGGAACCAGGTGTGTTGACACAGTCCCCATTGGAGCAGGGGTTTGATGTGCACTCATCAACATCTGCTGGCAGCACAGAGAGCCATTAGTGACTTCACAAAATCTACAATTTTTTTTTTTTCCCCCCAATCTGGAAGCTTCTGAGTGAAAAAGATGGTAACTAGCAGCCAAATGCTAATTACTAAAGCCTGCTCTTGGTGCAAAATCACTGCTTTGCCAGGAACATGGGGCTGTTCCTGGTTCAGCTAGGCAGGCATTTGTAAGAAGTGAAGTGGCACTGCATCATTTGTAAGCAGCTTGAGGGACAACAGAAGAAGAATCTTCTTGAGCATTTTGAGACCTGATGGTTGCCTTTATGGTTGATTTAATACAACCCAGTTCCGTTTAAAAACTCAATGGCCGTTTATGCTCCTTCACAAGGAAAAAGCAATACTAATCAAAACAGGCACTTTAAATGAGAGCAAACCACGGCATCCAAAACCCACCCCTATTATTTTACATGTTTGCTGTAAAAAACTGAGGAGGGGCTGCACACCAGCAGGAGGGATTGTTAATGAGACCACAGTCTGTGCACCACATCTCAAACATTAATGCCCCACTGCACCCTCAACCCCAGTCTTTGCACTGAGTAATGCCAGATTTAACCTAACCCTCTTCTGTAATGTACCTTACTCTCCTTTCCAAAAGTTTTGGGTATTTGGGTGCAACCAAACACATTTTAACCAGCTGAAATGTCAGAAATAACTGTTATTTGACATGGGGCTCACAGTTCTTTTCAAGAACCCTTTCCCAAATTTGATATCCAGCAGTTACCAGTGAGTCAGAGGTGTCTTTGGTCATGACAGCTATTCCCAGATCTAAAATAACAATTGTTCTTCTGTAAACCCTCCAGAACCCTGTAATCCACTGGAGCAGAGTGGGTTATCCCACCGGTAGGGCAGGAATGTTGGATCAGTCCCCATAGCAGCTCCTAAAGGATGACCCAGGCAGATGCTCTCTGTTAGAGCTCAATTTACAGGTGACAAATAGATCCCTTGATGAAATCCCCCATTTCTTTATCAGCAATTTTTGCTACTTTGACTTTTTCCTCCAGCTAGGCCCTTCACTTACTTACAACGCTCTTGTAATTACTCATCTCTTCATTCAGGCAGACTTTTAACAGCAGAAAGCCAGCAGTGATTTGCAGGAGTTTCTGGCATCTGGCTGAAAGCTGCCATAAGAAACTCTGAAGCTGATCAGTTCCTAACAATGATGATTTTCCCATGCATTTTGCAGTGCATGCTTCCAGAAATACCAGGAAAACCCCAGGGCAATTTTCATGATCATTTCCACTCACTCCTTATCAAATCTGGTCCTAGAACTTAGCTCATAACATCTTGAGAATACTGGGATGCAACAAGAAACTGAAATCATAAGGATGTTTATGTGTACTTTCTAGAAAGTGCTGTTTCACGAACAACTTCTAAAATCACTATAAAAGATAGCAAAAGGTTTCTTTTGTTCTAATTTCATCATAAATAAGACCCCATCTTTAACAGGAATGACTGAGGTAATGAACACAAAGTTTAAACCCAGAGCATCACTATACCAAAAGAATCTGTGTCTACACAAGCCACTGATATAATTGCCTGGTTACAGCACTCTTGGTGCCCAGATACGATCTGTGTAAACAGCTAAATGGATAAAGGAAAAGCAAATGGAAGAATCAAACACCTCCCCTCACAAGTAACTAGCTCATTTACATTTGCACACCCACTGATCACTGCAATAAAACCACAGGAACTGAGAGGAGATAAAGAAAAGAGGAATTCAGGGTGTTAAATACAGAGGTATTTAACCCAAATACAGAGGTATTTAACCATGAATTTTTACATGCCAGTCTGTGTCACTGTAGTAGTTCCATGCCCTCAAGCTTCTCTGCCATGCCTGGATGTTGGGATGCTCTTTGTCATGAGTGGGGTGATTTTTCACCAGAGGTGATTTTTCCTCAGTGCTCAGCTGATATAGAAAGGGGTCAAGGAGGATTGAACACCACCCCTCTGAATCCCATCTTGACAATAATTTTTTGTCAAGTGCCCTAATTCAAATCAATTTACTGTATTTATATTTTGCCTTATTATAAGGGAGCACAGAGGGAACTTGTAAATAGTTGAAACAGTGCTTATCTGTTTTGTTGAGTTTTCCTGAAGAGAATGACATTTAGGATCTTCGCCATTACAGGCTTCAACTTGCTTCAATAAAAGCCCATGTTCATGCTCCAAAGGATGTCTCTGTAAGTTTATAAATTCTACAGCAGGAATGCAGAGGTTCTCTATCAAGCAGCTGACTTAAGCTTCCAAAATCCTTCCTAAGCCATGTGCATCCTTCATGCACATGACTTCCACATGAAATATGCTTCTTAAGATGGTCTTATTTTTATAAGCTCTTGATAACTGAGGGAAATGGCAAATGTATGTTAATATAAAGGAGTGGTTTGCTTTGATTTTGCATTGAAAGCATGCATATTCCAGCAGTATAAACAGGAAACATTTAAGATAGAGATATTTAACCCATTTATTCTGTCTCCCAGCATGCCCCCTTCAAGGTCAAATGTTTGCTTTTCAGCACTTGCCTCACACACATCTCCACCTTTCAGTTTTTCATCTCTAACAACTGGCAGAATTCTCTTAGGCACAGTAGGAAACTTCCAAAATCCCCTTAAAAGACTTACTGCAATGAGTCTGGAGACAAATTTAAAAATTTTAAATAGGCCTATTTGTATTGACAAGACAACTAAAATTCAACGCAGCACACCTACAGGTTGCTCCCACTTTTTAAAAAGTCTCTACAGTTTTAACCAGATTTTTTTGAAACAGAAGTGAACAAGGAAAGGTAATAAAATTAAAGCTGTCTATTTTGGAGAAAAGGACTGACCATTTGGAGTCAGACCACTTAGGACACTCATGGTCCTTGGCCATGTTCTGTTGTGAGAACAGCATAATGCAACTTCAGGTCAGAGACAAATAAGTAACACCACAGTTTTTTGGTTTGGCAGGATAAATCTTGAAACAGGGCTTTTCTTTAACTCTATAGAAAAATATGTAACCATTTCTGGATTTAATTTATTGCTTTGGGAGCAGGCAGAGAAGTACAGAAATAGCGTTCATTTATGTGCCACTAACCCCATTACAAATGCCCCAAGACTGTTCCGTCAGTAAAAAGATAAAATATTCAAACTAAAATATAGATATCTACTATAATTCATACATATGTATATAAATTAGAATATATATCCTGCCTATATTTCCAAGAAACATTATGTGTAATTTGCAGCAACTACTGTTAACATATCCCACATTCAGGGGGGATCTTTGGCTACTACTTTGTAATACAATTAGAAAATAACTGTGAGACAAAGCTGTGTTATTTATAGAGCTCGCAGAGTTATTTATAATTCAGAGTTCACTCTCTTATGAAACATCTGAATTCAAGCAGCTACTGAAAAGGCAAACCACTGCAGAGCTAAAATTAGTAATGGCTGATTTATTTCATGTCACAAAAAAATGGGCAAAATGACACTTAAACTTTTTTGAAGCCATTTTGGGGGTCTCTTCCCATGCTTTCCATGTGGGACAGCACTGTAGCTGGCACTGCTTTCGTTAAACCAATTGAAATTTCTGATTTGATCCCAGCGCACCCAAAATTTCCTCTGCCTTCAGTTTACTCTTATGCTGAGGTAAGCATTGCAAAGTCAACATTAAGTTCTTTACGAGAAGACACATTTTCACTGGGCACATACCTGTAAGCTACATAATTCACCAGGTCAATTTTTTCTTTCCCTCAATGCACCCATCAACCTACTGGGACCCCAAGCTGAAAATTAGGTACAACTTCACCAATTATCACAAGCCTGGTGTAGAAGGGGAACTGCCAAGCAAGTGTCCTGCAGGGTGACCCCAGAGAAGAGTCAGAGACAGAATGACAGCCACCTTATCAAGAACACATTGCCTTTTTCTGTCCCAGCTAAGTAGAGCTGAAGAGCCTTTCAAAGCACAGATTATTGCCATGCTCCAATAACACCTGAAAAACTAAAAAACTGAAGTTCATACAGCTCTACTTGCTACAACCTATGTGCTTCAGATGTTATTTTCAACTTGACCCCTGAGTAACAAAAATATGGATACAAGATATAAACTATATTTCAAAAAGATCAAATACTCCAAGACACCAGATAGTCCTTGAGTGTCAAGGTGCATCAGAGTTAAAAATATTACTGATTTCAGTGATGCAAAATCTAGTGCTGTAACAAATGAGCCAGGGTTCTCCATACTCCTTTTCTAAAGAACAGCCATCAGGAACCATCAAGCCATCTTTTATAAAGAACAGAAAACAAACATCACAAAACTCCTACTCCCCTGTCCAATGTGATTATGTCTCCTGGGACCCAAGGATGCAGCAAGAGATAAAGCCCTTTGAACTTCCCAGTCAGAGCTCAGAGGTACAGGAAACTCTCCCCCAAATAAAAAAAGTAAAAAAGATTCAGGCTCCCTACATCATAAAGGACAGCTTGGAAGAAGAACTATATCAACGTTCAAGTACAAAAAACTGAAATGAAGAAGGTACTGAGCTACTTTCTTTGTACAGTGAGGATAAGAAGAGAAATAAGAGAAGCTGAATCTTTTGCAAATGTAGTGTTTAAATTAGATGTTCTGAAAACTTTCTGGATATTTGACAATGGGAACAGTGCAAGTGCTTGGGGAAGCGGTGACATCCCTTTTAACTGAGTTTTCTGAAAACGAGGGTGTGCAGTGGCCAGGAACGGTGCAGGGACCAAGCTCTGAGATGCAAGAGCACAGCTGAACTAAGAGGGGACCTGCAATCCTCAGACACGTTAGAAATTGATTCTCAACCCACACTTGCTGCGATGCAAACCTACTGCTAACAAGCTCTTGTGTGGTATTTTTCATTCACAGATCTCAACCTCTTCATAAAGACTCAGTAAAAAGGGTTCAATCCAAAACATAACCAGGAGTTTTTATTTAGGATCCTATACATTAATCAGTGTGTCCTGCATAGGGGGTTCCTCTCCACACAACCTCCGCCACAAGAACCCCCAAATCTTGTATTTTCCCTGAAATAACTGATGAGTTTTGGACACTGCAAGAGTGAAGTCCACAGGAATTGAATAAAAGTATAGGATCCCAAATTCAGTTCTCGTCATGTACAGTTAGTATTTTGTATTTTCATCTGAAATACAAGTTTAACCAGAAGTTAATTAATGCAATTTTTGAATTATTTTATGTCTTTAAAATTGCCATTAATCCTTATGAGGAAGCAAAACATAAATTCTACCCTTCATCATCTTGATCATAACAATACTACATCCCAAAAGTCGAGCTTTGTCAGCCTAACAGAAGAGAAAATGAAGCAGAACTTTATTGAGTGTGACAAAAATGCTCAACAGCCTTCAACTACAGGAGTAGGAATACTCAATACCATCAAGCTTTTTTTTTGCTTGGTAAGAAAACAGATAGCTCTCATAGAAAATTGAAATTATTCTAGGGTAACTAATACCATGGTCTTTGCACTCTCTCTGAAGAGCAGCATCATTAAAATTAATATTATTTATTTTGGTAAAAAAGATTTTAAGCTGAAGAATATTAGAATAATGGATTTTGAAATGTTCACTCACCAATGCAATCCCCATTTTCATCCTGCTTATATCCCATGTTGCATTCACATCTGTAACTAGAGGGGGTTGGTATACAACGTCCATTCAAACAAAGGTTGGGATGGTGCTTGCAGTTGTCTATTGTCTGATTGAGTATTGCTAATATAAAAAAATCAGAATGAGAGACAAATATTCAGATTTTTATTTGGAAGTAAATATGAATATTGTACTTGGCTTCATAAAGGATGTTGTGAGGTGATTAAAAAAACCTTTTTAATCAGATTAAAAACAGATTAAAAAAACCTTTTTCAAGGCACTATCTGTTGACCTGACAGTAAACTAACAACAACAGCTTTTGGAAATAAAAAAACTGCATTAGACAAACCTTCTTAAATATGATTTACCAATTCTGTCTATAGCCTGATGAGCCTGTCAGTGAACTCGGGGATAAACCACAATTTGTGTGAAAGTCAAAGCCATTTTTGGTGTACCTGTCTTAATAATACTTCTTACATTTTATGATCTCTGTGGTTCTGATGCCAGGAGTGTGTTTACACATGTCATGAGCAATGTTTACATCCAGGAGACTTCTGCCAGAAAATTATTCAGTTTGGGCTTTCAGCCAAGGCAGTGTTTCTGCAGAGTAAGTAGCTTTTACAGTTGGAAGAGAAAATACAGAAGATGTTTATTTTTAAACTACTACCTCGGTAGTTTTTGGAAAATACTAGAAAGCTGGAGTTTTATTAGTGCTGACAAAGACACCTCAACAGGGACAACATGGGCTCAGGGACTCTGTAACTGAAGTCATGCAAAAACCTCTTCCTACATCAGGAAGGGCTCCTGACCTTCCTGAGGCTTTTAAAACACGCTTGAATGGCAAAATCATTTTTAAGTGTTAAGAAGAACACCATACCATATCCAGGCTGAACAGTAAAAATAAAAGAAAAAAAGAAGGAATAGCATAAAAAAAAAAGCAAACAAGTCGGAACACGAGCACTTACTCAGTCCCGTAATGATCGGGCCACTTCCAGCGGGGCTGTGACCACCTGCTGCTGCGCCTGCTCCTCCCAGAGCTGGGGAGAATCCATTGCTTCCCGGGATGGGGATGAAGCCAGCTCCTCTGGGTCCGAATCCGTTGGGATGGGGATGGAAGCCATTCCCTCCTGCTCCGCCGCCGCGGCGGGCGCCGCCTCGGGCAGGGGCCCCGTCCACGCACAGCCTGCGGTGCTCATCTGTCACACAGGGGACACAAAGCACACGGGGTCAGCCTCGCACAGCCAGCCCCACGGACAGGCACAGCCCTCCCCACAGTGTGCCACAAAAACCAGGATGGCAGCTCCAAGGACAGGCACAGCCCTCCCCACAGTGTGCCGCAAAAACCAGGATGGCAGCTCCTCCTCTCCGCGATGTCGCGTCCTCCCCCTGCCGCTCTGAGCATCCCTTGGTCGTGGCAGGTGTTGCTTGAGGAAATAATAATGAAAAGGAATGCTGTAATTTAGGAATATTTGTTCAAGTGTTTGTTGAAACTGTCTTCTTGGTGCGTTGACAGCAGCGCTGTAGCTCCCTGGTTTCTTGGAGGAGAAGAAAATACCTGCTCGTTGGTAAAGAAAATTGTCACAGACATCTTTTCATAAAAATGCTTTCTTTAGGATTTTTCCCCCTTCTGAGAAGCTGTGGCCTCAGCAACAAAATGCAAACAATGGTTATCTGCTGCTGTGGGATGCAACAGGTGGATCTGTGATTGGTCTCCTGTGGATGTTTGGATTTACTGACCACTCACGGCAGAGCTGTTCTTGCTTTCTGCCGGGACACAGAACTTTGTTATTGATTCCTTTTCTATTCTTAGCTTAGCTAGCTTCTGAGAACTTTCTCTTCTATTCCTTTTAATATAGTCATAATGTAATATATATCATAAAATAATAAATCAAGCCTTCTGAACATGAAGTCAACATTCTTGTCTCTCTCTCACCCTGAAGACCCTTGCAAGCCCAGTAACAGAAAATACCTTCCATTAGGGATGCGCACTATTCCTCTCTGAGCAGAACTGAAAGAACAACTTAAAATTGATGCATTCTAGCTCAAAGTTACCCAAAATGCAATGGATCAAGAAAGGAACTGTTCCTTTAAATCAAAATTAACTGTGGACCCTAAGAGTTGTTTCCTCTTCAAGCCTGACCACGAAGTCTTTCCCATTTCCCAAAACCTATTTCCAAAGCCAACAAAAGGACATTAAAAAACCAAGTGCCAAACAACCACAGACCAAAAAGAAAAATGATTAACAGATGGCAATATCAGTACTAAAACCACGGAAATTAATAATAATGCTATCCATGACCTTATTTTCTTCTGTTTAGCCTACACTTTAAAGCAGTTTAAAGCACCCCGGTGACCTCCACCCAGAGCAGAACGAACAGCAAGGAGAAAATAACAGCCAAAACAACAGCTGAATAGCCAAACTGAAAGCCAAACCAAGAGGGCACTCACCAGATCCTCTGGCAGGACACACCTCGGGGCCAGAGGCACTGGCCCAGCAGCGGCCAGACTCACAGCAGCACTGCCTTCTGGTGAACCTCCCGGGCAGCTCCTGGGCGCAGCGGCCGCTCGCAGAGCTGGAGAAACAGCTGCCTACTCGCTGATCTGGCAGCCAAGGAAAAGACAAACAACAAAAAATGGTGACTTTGATGCTGTTTTGGTTTTACCTCTCTTTCTTTTATGCAGTCTGTTGTGGGGGTTCCAGCTGTCGGTTTCTCTGGGCCTGGATTGAAGGCACTTCAGATGGCAGTTCAAGTTCGGACTCAGGTATTTATTATTTCTTATCAGTAAAACAGTCTCACTACTATGAGTTCTGCAGTCTTTCATTAGCAAAGCACAAAATGGCCAACAATCTCTTGTTACAAGGTCTTTTAAGACTAAACTATCTAATTAAGAACTGACATCTGGATTATTTTCCCTTTAACCCAATAACTGATCCCAAAGAGCTGCAATGGGGACTTTTCTGCCCAATTACAAAATGCCACCCAAACCCATGGAGAAGGAGGAAGAAGAAGCATGAAGGAGAAACCCAGGACTACATCCTGTGCCCTCCATCTTGCTTTCATCCACAACACACTAAAAATCCCAAACACTAAATTTCTTACCAAGTGATACACCCACACTGCTCTCCATAATCTATTTCACACTTTTGTGGGTTCCAGTCTATGTTGAAGTCTGGGAAACTTTATCCATGGATGAGGGTCAGAGTCAGAGCTGCCCTGGGGGTCAGGGCACTCCAGAGCAGACAGAGAAACATTCCCAGTGCCCTGAGTTTCCACATTCTCTGTATCCTTCACACAAACACACATATAGCTTTGTAGCCTCATATTGTAGCTTAGTTTCAACATTTTCCTCAGCAAGAAGACAAAAAAAAAAATAATTCTGGATCCCTGTGCTGTCTTGGTCCTCCTTAGAAACCAAGGGTGAAACCAGCTTTCCAAGACTGGCTTTTGTAAGCGGGGCTTGGATTTCATCCTAAGGGAGGAGAATCCTGAAGGTACTAGAACTGAGGGAATTGCTTCACCAGGCAGGTTCCTGAGTGGGGGGGTTTGTCAGATACGATAATTGGCAGGATCTATAAAAACTGTACATGCATTTCACAGTGGGAGCATCTTTGGCCTTTTCTACCCGATGAATTTGTGTACTTGAGGACCCTCATATAACAGGTACCCTTTTTATCACCCTAGTTGTGACTGACACATATTTTTAGGGCCAGAGAAAAAGGCATCAACATGAGCTCTCAAAGCTACCTTCCCTTGTTCAGCTGAGGTAAGGACCAAACAAACAAACAAAAACCCCCACAATACCCAAACTGCACCCAATAATTATCTGACCCATGTATTCCACGCTGGATTTACTGCAGGATCACACAGGTGCAGTAGCATCAGCTTTGCATTAATCCACCATGCAATCCTAAAGTCTGCTCAATCCAACCAAGAAATATGGACGATGTGAAAAACACAAAGCAATACAAACAAAAAACTATATATATTTATATATATAAACCCTACAATGGCAAAACCTGAGATACTTCATGTAGCAATAGCAGCATAAATAAATTAATTTAAGGATTTCTTTTTCCCCTTAGCTTAGATGTATCTAACTAGAAAAATGCTATTCAGTTGACAGAAAGTATAACAGAGTATTTAGTAATGCCATGTGAAAATTACTCTCTTTCAAAGGCAGATGATCTTTTATTATCAGATTAGAGCATGTGATTTTTCTGCAGGACTCAGGTTATGGGAGCTGACTTTAAAAATCAAATTGTAAAACACGCCAAAATCCACAGAAATTTTGGTCATATTGGAAATCGTAGGTTTTCAGTATTCCTGAGGCTAGCCGCAATGTATTTGAAGCTGGCACTCCTCAGATGAACCTGAATAACAGAAGGTGGCTACGCTGTTTAAAAAATTATAAATTTTAAATCACTTGCAGGTCATGTGCTGCTGCTTGCTTACATCATTTATCTGCAAGTCAGAAACCCTTTCAGAATTCCTACCCCTTCCCCAATACGAGAACAAGCAGCTTTGAGATATCTGAAGTAAGAAGAACCACATGAGATCTAGAAAATACACTACTGTTAGCAATTGTTAAGGCTTTTTACATGTGGTATGCAGTATTTATAGTGAATTGGTCCAAATGTTTAAATCACATACTTGACACATGCACCTATATATAAGAAATCAACACGTGGAAATAAACAAAATGTTTTTTTTTTTAATGTACGGATAGCTGTTAAATAAATTGTCCTGTAAAAGGTGAAATCTAATTAAATCCAGCACTTGGTTTGCTTCATCTGACTCTGACAAATTAGTGACACATCTTAATGTCTTTTGAGTTTATTTTTGTGCCCTATGTTGACCACTAAAGACTAAATTAACCCGTGTGAAATGGGATTTGAAGCACCAAGCAGGGATAAATGTTTGCTCCTTTAAAACCAAAGTGAGCTTAACTTTTGGGCTCATCAGATGCAGATTCGAGAAACAAACAAAATCAACAATTCCTATGTTTGCCTGGACAACAGAGCGAGGCCCTGGGGCAGGGGGAAGTGCCAGGTGGCTGGAGCACCTACCAGGAGTGCAGGATCCATCCACAGATGTGACAAAACCCCGCGGGCAGACGCAGAAATAACTCCCCACAGTGTTGGAGCAAACACCGCCCTCACAAATCCCTGGGACGACGCTGCATTCATCAATATCTACCCAAAAAGGAAAGGACATGGGATAATTAGCACACCACATTAAAAGGAGGGGAAAAGAGAGCTTTTCTGAAATGAAGTTGTTATTCAACTCGGAATAAAATATTGCTGGTGCTTGCTTGCTTGCTGGAAATGGTTTTGTTTGCCACCTGTTGGAAGTTTTCCTTGTACATGCACGGGGTGTTTAGCACTTCCAGAGCAGGCGGAGATTTCCTCCCTCCTGAATGACTCAGTGCCACCTCCGGGGGGGGCACGGAGCAGTGTGGAATGGAATGCCAGAATACACATCCTGCTTTCAGGATGAAGGGAGGAGGATGGCACAGCAGCCAGCCAGGACATCTCTGCGCTTCCTGAGACTGCACAAACTCGTGGCTCATGAGATTCTGACTGCTCTCTGGCCCCCTGACATCCCAGCTCTAAGAAAGAATTTTGGCCAACCCTTGCAAATGCAAACGAACCTTTTGATGCATTCAAATGTTTCTGCTTACTGAGAGCAGAGGTCCTACTGGAGCAGTAAGGCATTTTTGTGTGTAAATATGTTATAAAGTGAGGCGTCAGCATGCTGATAAATGAGCTGCTGTGTCCAACCAGGGGCTGCCAGATTCCCAGCCAGTGGTGCACTGCAAAGCCCATTTGTGGCTGGCAAGTTAAGGGCAGATGAAGGAAGTTTTTCAGCACCTCTGCAAAGCTGCAGGATGAAGACCACCCTTCCCAACTGGCTACACCCAAGGCAGTTTGGCACTGCCCAGGGGGCTTGTCCAAGAATGACAGCAAGGTGGGAAGGTAAAAAAGCACCTTCCTGAAACCCAGGCAGTGATCAGAGTGGCAGGAAGACTCCACAGTCTTCTCCATGTGGACAGAAAAACCAATTAACATGGAGAACCCTGGTGGAAGAAAAATAAATTTAACTTACTGGAGCAGTAATGAGTAATTGGTTTTTTGTTTCACTGGTTTTGAGCCAAATCTATGTCTCTCCTTCCACCCCCCTGGTTCTTGCACGTGTAATTATTTCAAAATATTGCTATTTCCTCTGACAGGAAATTCTGAGACTTCATCTCAGGGAGGGCTACTTTCAGTAAGGCTGATTGAATATTTTACTAGTTTTCTTCCCTTCTCCCCTCCAAAGTACATAAAATCAATGGTCTCAGGGAAAACGCTCCAAATACAAGAAACAGGAAATGCTGTATTAAGGGAGAGGAAGACTGGAGGCATGAATGGTTCCAGCGCTGCATGCAGGATGGGACATCCAGTCTCAATGTGAGAAAGAATGTATATGTATGACAAAAATGCTGCAGATTTAGCACCAAGTGAGTTTCTGCCTAAAAGACCCAGCCTAGCTGCCTGCAGTTCAGAATGTTTGACTTTTACTGCCAGGGAAAGCAGGGTTTTTTAAATTACTGAATTACTGAATTACAAGAGAAATGGGGCTCTCAACTGCCAAACTTTAGGAAAGGGCTACCTAAAAGCAGTTTTAGTCTAGAAAATAGTATTAGAAAGTAGTCATACCTGGTAGGACCAAGTCTGAATAGCACACAGTCATTTAATGAAATTATACATTGAAGCAGGAAAATGTGAAATAGAACTATTTATTTTAAGGGACTCTTTCTATTTTGGTGGGACTTTTTTTTAAGGCCTTAATCTGTTTCATATAGTCTTAACCTTTTGATATCAACAGTAGATAGTAAGATATCTCTTTGGAAAAGCACCAGAGGCATCCTACCTCTTTAGAACACCTTAAATTGCAAAGGGCGTCATAACTAACCACATCTATTTAACAAGTGTGATGATGCTATTTGAGAAGAGTAAGTAGAACACATTTATTAGAACCCTGTAACACAGTAAATAATACTCCACACCTTTTGTAAAGCAGCAATCATAACTGAAAGTTTCTCTACGTTTTATTCATTTCTGAATAACCCAAAGATCTAAGTTCCATTAACTCTGGGAGATAACAACATCCTACAAATGAACAGCATTTAATTCCTAAAAAGATAGTGAAAACTCAGTGTGTTGTAGACGAGAATTTTTAGGGGAAAAATAAAAAAAAAAAAAAGTGAAGGGTTTGGGGTTTTCTTTTGTTTAGCTAAGACAGCACATTGGTGGACAGGGTATCTGGAATTTGGTACAACCCCTATACTGGTCATTTGCATATTTTTTCAATCATCATGGGTACAAAAAGCACAACATGGACATTTCTACTTTTTCTAACAAGTGCTGTTGTTTCCAGGAAGAGCAACAGGAGAAAAAAAAACCCTAACCCACAAAATACCTCTGGGTGCTCAGGGGCAGAGGGTACAAGGGGACCTCAAACCTCTCCTTCCTAGGTAGGAGAATTGCTGTTATAATATAGAAGGTCTGAATAATTATGGCAAGGCTCCAGCCTGTTAACACTGGAGCCTTGACTGTTGCTGACTCCAACTTGGATTTTGTCCCTTGCAGCCAGTAAGTAACATTTGATCTGCTTTTCCATACCTAAAAGAGGGAAGGGAGTGAGCAGAATACTCCATACCACATCATTTCTACACAATGTTTGTGACAAAAACACCCAAAACTCCTTAAAATAATGCAGTTTCTACTAAATGATTTCTCTGTACACAGGTTCTGTTAACTCACAAGACACCAGCTCCTTACATCCTTCCCAATGGTCCAACCCACATCCACAGATTCCTAGATATATACCAAAAATATGTTACTTCATTCAAATTACCAGCCCTACTAACTGAAAGTGCAATTGTTTGAAGGGCTGGTTATGGTATTTTCCTATAAATTTAACCCTGAGAGGTTACAAATATGTAATTAAGCACACAAGTAAAAAAGCCAGAATGGAACCATGGCTTATCTTTCACTCCCTGCTCCATCATTAGAGTCATGTAAGCCTGGTATTATCCTGCTATAATTTTGGCATTACCTCCTCACAATGTCTTTCCTCCCCAAAAAAGATGGTACAAACTGTGAGGAGACGGCTGTTATTTGCCCCATTCCCTGTGGGGAATTATCTGACTGGGGAAGCTGTGACCAGGGACTGATTAGTATTTAACTTTTGCCACCGACACAAGCGGCAGGGCTTAAAAGACAAAAAAGCCAGCACATATGACCTGTTCATTTCCAACAGGAAATGAAGAGCTGCTGATTAGTAAACCATGAAGTAACAGCAAAATCAGACAGCAGATGATTATGCATAGTCCCATAAGCACCACAGCTTTTAAAGATGCTTTAAAAATACATGTTAAAAATACATTCACCTTTTCAAGTGGTAACTATCAAGGAAAATAACATTTTTAAAGATTTAGATTGTTAAAACAGAATGCAAAGAACGCTCTCAGTACTGTTTTCAGAAGAAAGGAAACATGTCTCTGAACACATCCTTTGGCATCAAAAGAACCACTGTTAAGAGAATCAAAAAACACAAGTTGCACCTCTAACAAAAAAGAATGGATTGTAGGCATGGACAGATAGACAAGAGCTGCCTGTAAGAAACAGTCAGGTTTCTTAACAAACAGGTTAAGATTCTGTAGGTAAAAATCAAGGACTAGACCAATAAAGGACCTCTTGTACTAATCTGTGTAAAAAGCCAATGCAAGGAACTTTTTTCCCCTCTTTTTTTCCTTTTTGCCTTCTTTTTCTCTTTCTTTCTCCCTCCCTTCCTTCCCCCCTCTCTTCTCCTTCACCCTACCCTTTATTTCAAATCCAACCCCCATCTCTGACACCTGGAGATCAGGGACAAACATTCCAATTCCCACAGCAAATGTGTAATTTCCTAATACAATTTTTAAAGTGTTCAGGGACCTTTTGACTTTTGTTGTTCCTTTCCAACCACAAGCATCTACATACCTGCCTGCTCCCTCCCCTTTCAGGTGCTGAGTAAAAATTAAAGCTAGTCAACACAAAATAAACCAAACCACAGAAAAACAGAAGAATGTGCAGTGCTGGACCAGAAAAGAATACCATTGGAGTTTTTTATATTTTTTTACTTAGGTATTACTTGCAACAACACCAGAAGCAAGATTTTCACTGAAAAGACATGATTTTTAAACTGACTATATTACTTAATTTTTCTGTGACTTTTGTACTGTATGCAAATCAAGAAAACTCTGAGGGGATGTCTAAAATTGGCAACAAGCAATGTATTTGTAACTGAATACTGAGCATAATGTAATTTAGTACCATAATTAAACTGCCAGCAAATAACAAGTCAAAGCCTTTAAGGACAAAATCCTCTTATCAACATAACTTAAATGTGAAAGCACCCACTAGTTAGGATGAACTCTGACAGTTCTGATTTCTTTCAAAGGGATGAAAAAGTCACTAAAATCAGTGAAGTCTTCAGCAAACTCACAAAAACTCAGCAATTTTCTCCCACATTGTTTTAAATTATATGGAATTCCTACCCTTATTTCCATCAACGCATTTACTGAGTAAATATGGTCTATGTTTATTAAACTACACACAACAAAGATGGTCTGTGTATTTTTCATCCAAAAGAGAAGGGAATTTCCTTGGTATTTTTCACTTACCCAGACTCATCCAGACATTTTTCTATACTCTGTAGTCACTAGGCCAAAAATATCTACCTGAACTAGAACATACCTTTTAGAAAACAAAGAAAATCCTAGTAACTCAGCAACAGTTATACTCACACACAAGAGTTTTTATCAAGTGCTAAATTTTCAAAGAAAATAAACACTGTCTTTACCCACAAAAGTCAGACAGAAAAAAATATCTAATGTAAAATAGGAACAGCCAAGTAGAAAAGATGGGATGCTGCAAATAAATACAAAAGCACAGTTCAGTGATGCTATGCCCAGATCAGTCACCACAACTATCCAACTACTTAAACATGTTAATTACCGAAGTTCTCTAATGCTCTGCAAAACCCCTTTTTAGGTATGTTCTCCTACAGAATCACTTACCATCACATTTTTGAGTTGCCTCATTCTGTTTGTGGCCCACAGGACACTTGCACTCGTACGAACCTACTGAATTGATGCAGTTTCCTCCTTGGCAGACTCCAGGGATAGCCTGGCACTCATCAACATCTACAAACACAGAAAAAAGACCCAGATCTGATTACATACACAAGATACATAAGTTACTTTCAGGAGCTTCCCGTCCCATTTCAGTAAGTTCTATTTTCACTTCAGATTTTTGGGGTGATTTGTTTTTTTTTTTTTTTTTTGGGGGGGGTGTGTGTTGTTTGTTTTTTCCCTTTTTTGTTCGTTTTGGGCTTTTTGTTTTTGTTTTGTTGTTTTCCTGTTTGTTCAGTTTTTTTTCTTCCCAGCTGTAATTTGGTTACACATAAATCCCCTGCCATGTTTCTCCACCTTTTTACACAAAACTGTCCGTCAGGAGATTTTTCCTGGTGGGCTCCCTTAGTACCTGTACCATGGGAGTTACCATCCAGGTGTTTCAAGAATCTTTTGGACCTGTTTGTTCCAGCTGTTCTGGTGCCCCCAGGTAACATCTGGCAAGAACGTGAACTCTCTTTCAGATGGATGATCAAAGCCCCTGCAAGGCACTGAAATTCCACCTGTGTTTGTGGATTACAGTGCTTCTCCAGTTTTTTTATTCCTCCTGGTGCTTGTGCTATAGATAAACCTGTGGTATTTGCCTTGCCCAGCCACTTGCTTTTCAATTTAAGCAAGTATAACTTCTCACAGCTCAGGAAGAAGGGAAGCACTTTTTGCAGATTTGGGGGTTTTTTTGGTAACCATTGGACTTGGGTTGAAGTACATTTGCTGAGAATTCTGCATTCAGCTCCTGAGTCCATGCTGATTTACACTGCATACTGTCATGTCCAAAATGAAACAGTCAGACTGCAAAAGGATTAAGGACTTTATCAAAGGCATAGAATTTCTTCATTATTTATTTGTTTAATTTGATTTTTCCCCTAAATAATAATAATAACAACCAGTGTTTGCTGCCTGTTTACTTAGAAATCAAACATTTCATGTCAGAAGTATTTTAAAGAGTTGGGGTGCTGGACTGGTTGCTCTCCAGAGATTCCTTCCAACCCCAATTATTCTTGACATGGTTTAGCAGCATCTAGAGAGAGGATGGTTCCAGCATTTACTAATGCACAGCCCACCCTGAGCTCCCTACTGAGTAAAACATGTGGTGTTTGTCTTCTGACCCTGGGGCCCCAAAATGCATTTATCACACACAGTGTGCCTGTGCCTTTTGTCACTTATTAACACTTAAATTAAGTTCCCTGTGTCAGCAGATCAGTTGTTAAAATCCACTGTGTGTGAGATGCAGTTTTAGTTTTTCAGTTCTTTTAAGATGGAAAATAGATGTTGAGCTTTGCTGAAGCCTGAAGAGCCAATCCCAATGATGCAATGCATCATATTTAAGTGTATTTACATCATATTTAATTGATAAGAAAGCAAGCAGATTCAACTGTCATCCTAACTTAATGCTAGAAGACTGATGGGGGTTTTTTTTGTCAGTATTACCTCTTGCTGAAAACCTAAGTTTGTTTAAATATATTATTGGTGTTTTGGGACTGAGAAAAGTCAAGAAGAACAAAAGTATTTTATTCAAAGGGTGTATTTTATCAATTGCTTCCTAAAAGCTGTTTTAGGATATATTTTTTTCTTAAAATACAAGCAAATTGAAATGAAGCTTTTATATTATTTTTAGAATCGTTTACAGTTAGGCTAAACCACACAGAAGTTCCAGCATTATTAATTATCCACTTACTCACACTTTTCAACCTCAACCACATTAACACAAGAAACTTTTTACCATAAACAGCAAATCTGATTAATAACTCTGCAGATACAGTTCTACATAGAAAAGTTCAGTATGTTACAGATTAAGCAGAATGTTTCCATGTGTTCGTAGTCTAATATTTGATGAGGGAAAAAAGATTTTGTGCTTTTGCAGACTTTTCTCTGCAAAATGCCTGTGGGATTTGCACAGCTAACTTTAAACATGCACCTTCCCTTTCTGATCTGTGGGCTGTTTCTCAAAAAAACTCTGATAAACCAAAGAAACTCAGGAAAAATAAATCCACTCAGATGTTAGACACAAATTCTGCAGAGTCTTTTTTTTATTATAGTAGTGACAAAATTTAACCAAATTAACAAACCTCTCTTTAGTTCCACCTGGAATATGCATGGGGAGTTTCTTTGTAATTGATCTGGCATGTGGAAATAAAAATTGAATTGGTCATGAATACAATGGGAAACTGTTGGTTCCTCCTCTGCATTCTAGAAAGCAGAAATACTGCACACAACAGAAATAATGCCATGCTATTTTTTCCCTGTTTTAGTAATTATTTTCACCACAGCAGGAACGTGATCCTAGAAAACACTGTCAAAATTTTCAGTAACTCAGACACATTAGTACCAAGCACCAGGTTACAAAAAGTAATCAACACTTTTCATTATGATTTTGAACCTTCCCCTGTCTTCTCTCTCTTGTCCAGTTCAACTCAGTGCCTTTGACATTTTAACATCCTACTACAGAACAGATTCTCTTGGATTTTATCTCCTGTCATGGATACATGCACATAACCATGTCAGCAGCAGAGGCAGGGAGAAGAACCTTCCTATTTTCAAAATCTACTCAGCCACGACCACTCTTCTCTCCTTAGAGCAAAAAGTTAACTGTCTGCAGGGAAAGGGTGTAGGTGGGAAATGGGACTTTTGAGGAATGCAGGGAGGAACTGAGAGAACATCCAGCACAGGATTTCTGCCATTATGCTTCTCCCAAGGCCATGCAGCAGTGGCAATAAAGCTCATTCAAGCAGAACACTGAAGTTCCTCCTGCCTGAATTCTTGGAATGAGGGATGTCTGAACAGTTAAATCCCTTTTTAAGGCATGACTGAATATAAACTTCCAGGGGGAAAAAAAAAAAAAAAAAGAAAGAAACACAACCAAACAATTTTGGATTGGTTTTGCTTCTCTTAGATTTTTTTAAACCTGTTCATGGTAATAATGAAGCCAACAGTACTACTACAATGTAGTAGTGGTAGTAATCTACTAATACAAGAACATTGCCCAGAAAACATAATTAAGCCTCAAAAGGTCCTGAAGACCCATTTAAGATTGAATCATGCAAATCCTTGGCAGGGCAACTTTTTACTTGGGAGTGACATCTTGTCAAATTCAGATCTCTAACAGATACTGAAATCCTAACTCATTTTCCAGCAGCAAAGCTTACAAATTCCACTGATTTGAGCTGTTCATACCAACTCCCAAACCCAGCTATCTACTGATGCAAGCACTCACTTCAAAACTACCAAACATCTCAAGTGTGGAACTGAGTGAGTCTGGTCTCCCTGACACATGACAAAAATAGTTTTACTGAATACCAAAGGGGTTTGTGTTCCTTGTATCAAAGTCTCTGCAAATCTGATGTCCTCAACAGAAAGAAAAGCACTGAAAAGCAGGACAGATCCCTCTGTTTGCTTCTAAAACCCTCAGAGAAGACATCTGGTTTCTCCTGAGCTTCCTACTGAGCATGGCAGAGCACCAGAACAGGCTGTCCAGGGAGGTCTGGAGGCACTTCAGCCCCACATGGACACACTCCTGTGTCTCTGTGTGCTCTGGGTGACTCTGCCCTGGCAGGGGCTTGGACTGGATGATGTCCAGAGGTCCTTTCCAACCCCAGCCATTCTGAGATTCTGTGATCCTATTTCAGCAGACTCTGCACTGCAATGTGGAGCCGGGAAAGGCACAAAGTGCCACATCCAGCCCCTTCCTGCATCAAAGTGGGCTGGTAATTCAGAGCAGAGCAGACATGGTGCTACCAACCTGCTCACAGCACAGAGCTCAGGTCAGGAGGAGTAACCAGTGCTCAGAGCTCAGAAGGAAATGTCCCAACTGCTGGAAGGCAAAGATTCTGTGAAATAAAAAAATTCTGTCTCTCCCTTTTCCCCAAAGAAAGGCCAAGCATTTCTCATCTACGCTTTCTCAGTACCTTGTAACATTGTATGCTAACCCAGATGACAGAAATACAATCTAAGCTTCCTATTTAGCAATTTTATGTCAAAAATGTAGCAAAAATCACAGCTGTTCAAACCTCCTTTGTTTACCCATCACACAAAGTAGACTACCACATGGTTTCTATGCTCCCCAGCGGAATTTGACCACGGGTAACTCAAAACTATTTGCCCCAGGGAATATACTGCCAGAAAAAGAAAACACAATCATTGTGGGCATGGGTGCTAAAGAGCACCACTGATCTCTCACATAATTCAAATGAAGCCCCAGAAGCTATGCCAGGGCCAGCCTAGCAGAGCAGCTTCAAGAATCCTTTGTATGTGGTCAAATCATACAATGGAGCTTGACTTGGAGATTGCAACATGCACTCCTTCTGGGCTGCACTGTTTCTGCTCCTGACACTGTTATGAAAAGAGTGCCTAAAACATATTAATCACTTCAAGACAAATGGCAAAACATAAACTGCTGCACGCAGGCAGAGGCCCAGCTCTGACACAGAAGGAAAAACAACATCAAGTATTTTTTTCCTTAGTATTGATTAATAATCACTTTTTCCAGGCACATAAGCTTTGTTCTCTAGGTTCAGCAGCAAAAATCTGGAGGCAGTTGTCGCAGACATCTTTTTATGAAAAACCCTTTCCTTAGGATTATTTCCTCCTGAGAAGCTGAGAGGGCTCAGGAACAAAATGTAAACAATGGTTATCTGCTGCTGTGGAATGCAACAGGTGCATCTGGGATTGGGCTCATGTGGTTGTTTCTAATTAATGGCCAATCACAGTCAGCTGGCTTGGACAGAGAGTCTGAGCTACAAACCTTTGTTATCATTCTTTCTTTTCTATTCTTAGCTAGCCTTCTGATGAACGCTATTCTTTTAGTATAGTATAGTATACATATATATATTCTCCTATTCTTTTAGTATAGTCTTAATGTAATATATATCATAAAATAATAAATCAGCCTTCTGAAACACGGAGTCAGATCCTCGTCTCTCCCCTCATCCTGGGACCCCCTGTGAACACGGCCACAGGCAGCAAAGCACAGCCGGGTTTTAAACACAGACCACTCACAGGGAAAACAGCGCCCTCACTCCCCGCCAAGGTTTCCAGGGTGAGGGCTGCCCCACGGAGAAGTGCAGGCAGAGCTCACCTTGGCAGGCCCCGGTGCGGATATTGGGGACGAAGCCGCGGCGGCAGGGCTGGGGCTGGGCAGGGCACATCTCGCACGGGTGGCCCCAGGCCCGTCCCACGGTGGCACAGCACAGGGACTTGGTGCACACGATCCCCGTCAGCTGGCCCTGGCACATCTGCTTGTTCACCTGGGTGAAACACGGGCCTGTCCTGTAATCTGGAGGGGAAAAGAAAGGAAAGCTTCGCTGTGTTATACGTGGCGCTGTACTTGTAGCTGCAGAAGGAATTGCTTTTGAATCAAGAAAAGAAATATAAGAATATATTAAGAAAATTGCATGGAAATATTAAGAAAATTAATATATTAGAGAAAATTAATATATTAAGAATATTCCATGGAAATTTAAGCTGTATTACTGCTTACAGAAGTCGCATGACACCTTCCATTGAAGGTAGTGACTTTCACAAGGTTATCATTCAATTTATTTCTTTCAAAAAGATACAGCTAAATGAAAGGCAGCTGGACACAAAGTTGCTCTTGAGCATTGACAACGTATCCAGCAAAATCCGCAGTAAGCAAAAGAATTTTAACAACAAACAAGCAAGCAAATAAAAGAGAAGACGAGATTAAGCAATGACTGGGAACTGGTTTTCTTGCTTCTAAAACTTTTTTCTTGCTTCACTACTTCATGGTGATTTTTAGGAAGGAGCTACAGGCCACAGGAACCACACATTTTTTTCACTCCACACTGATCAAGATGCATGCCAGAGAGAGTCACAAAATCATCATTCCAGCTGGAATTCCTGTTGCTACTGACAGAGGACTGATTGGCAAACCACCACTTATTTTCAGAAGGAAGCCATGAGACAACACAACCAATCCAAGCTGTATGCAGTACACTGAATGAAGCATAGAAAATATGCTTCTAGGAGAATTCCTGGGAAAATTCAGTTCATTAACACTGAATCTGTATAAAGAGAGGTTTTTTTAAGTTATGAGTCAACATCAACGGGGATCAACAGTCAACAGTTAATCAACAATTAACTGAAATTCTCTAGGAATAAATAAGAAACAGCTTGTTGCTCTAAGTCAGATTTCACATCCTTATGGAAACTCTTAAAAAGAGTGAGGGGTGAAAAAAGGAAGAAAATGCAAAGTTTTTACTCAGACTCAGTCACATGAAGAAAGGCACAACAGTGGGGTTATGGCTGCTGAAGCTGCTGTTCCAACCTCTTTTTTTCCCTATCAAAAGCAGGGCTCCAACACCAATATGTCGATAACACACTGTCTTCCACACTTTCATTAGGGTGCAGCTGGTCCCACAACCAACATGCAAAAGGGATAACCCATGTTTTCTATACCTTGATTCTTTCACCCCCCCAAAAAATAAGAGCTTTGACATCTTTGGAAAGCAAAAAAATGTTCTTCTCTGTGAGATTTTATGCTCTTAAAATGAAAGCTCAAACAGAAATAAATGGTCTGCTCCCTCTCTTTGGAAAGGGTCACTCAGGTACCAGTCTAGGAAAGATTTATGCAGTTATTGATGCACACTGATAGTCAATTTCAGCTGGGTTTTTCACTTTAAATAAAGTCAGCCAAGTACACAAGTACAGAAATCACTGATGATTAAAGAAGATTTAAAGATCTTACATACTCAGTAAGGCCTGTGAACTTTACTATTTCTTGATTATCAATGCAAAACATTCTTCAAAGTTACACTCCCAGCTTCCCCCATGACCACCAAGCCACAAAAATGGCACTTCTAGTAAAATAAATACATGATAAAAAGAAAATCCTGTCCTTGCTCCACGCGCTGAGAGTTCACCCCTCCATGGGTGAATGGACTCTACAGTGAAATCAAATAATGACTTACTACACATCTTCAAATTCCCAAAACTTGCGTTCAGCAGGTCTGAATTCCTTAGCAATCCCAGCTCACCTAGCAATTCCTATTCAGGAAATAAGTAGTGCTGCTGGCAGTGCTGTATTTTTACAGCAGCAATTCCCTGAGACACAATTTTTTGTAGGAGCAATCTCTGGATACCAGGAAGGAATCGGAGTAGGAGTAGAAATTCAAACCATGTATTTCTCTCTTTAACAGCTGGTGACCCACAGGAATATCCTGGCCAAAGACATTCTGCATTAAGAAGCTTGGAATTCAATCAGAGGAAATTAACCTTGAAACTCAGACTAGAGCTGTGAATTGTATCTGAGTTCCACTACCTTCCAATAAGACACAAAATTATTGGGTAATTGTCAAAACTAGCAATGAAAAGTTCAGTTTAGAGAGTGTGTTCAGTAGAGGGATTAGAGAATATAACCAGACACCAAAGCATGTTTGTTCAAGAGAATATGAACGAGTCAGGTACAAGAAGGAGTGATGCCAATACACCTACTGCTCACTGTATCCTATCAAATAGAAATACATGCTCTGGAAACCACCTATGCATAGGTGCCTACCCATGGCCTAATCAACAGAATATGCATTAATCTAATATTCAGATTATGCAACCAAGCAATTTTTATCAGCATAAGCCTGCTGCATGTCTATTCAGATATATGCTTTATAACAGTATTAGTATTTTAAAATATTACTGTAATTTAACATATTATTCTTAAAAAGTGCACTCATTTCAAAAATCTTTACTTATATGGTTTATCCAGCATGAAGCCCAAAGTTAAAGAGACTAATTAGACTAATACAAGATTTTAAAATACAAAGTGAAGGCAAGCACGTTCAGGTTAATGGCAAAGTTCAGCTGTTTACACAAAGATCTGTAGTCACACAGTGAATTTTACATGTGGGAAACAAATGCAATAAAAGTAGATGCAATTCTGAAGATACTTTGTAGCTTCAAATGAAGCTGTGGATTTGTTTCACATGGCCAGTCAGATTATATTATTATAATGGCTGATCAGACCTTAAAAACCCTCACTTATGAATCAGTCATCTTTTCCATATGGGTTTGCTGGTCTTAATTCTTAGGTGGTTCTTCATTTGTTCCTTTGCCAGCACTGCTGACAGAGCAATTTTGCCAGAAAGAACATATGTTGAACATAAGTTATAAATCATTTGTTACTCCAGAAAGGGTGACTGCTTTGGTGAAATGAGGTGATCTTCAGCACATGTGTTATACAGTTTTATTTTTTAACTTCAAAAATTATATTCAATATGCACAGTGACCTGAAGAACGACAACCTTTATCAATAATTCAAGTTGTTAATATAATTAAATTTACTGAGGAATATTTTTTCCTGGCATCAAGAAAAAAAAAATCATACCATGGACTTCAGTATTTAACTATGCTGCAACATTTCTATTTTGTCATAAAAGTGTGTATTTTGTATTCTCAAATGAAACCATTCAACTATTCAAATTTCAGTTCTTGGATTTTTTTTTCCATTAGTTCCTTCCCAAAATTCTAATTCTACCTGTAATTTAAGAAGTCTAGTTCACAGGAACCTGAGACAAGGAGCTGCAACACTGAGATTTCTAATCTTGGTTCAGTATCCATCTATTTTAGGTTCTTCCTGTTCCTCCAGCCAAACAAATTATTCAGATGAAGGTGTAAAAAACCACTGTAAGCAGATATGGAATAGATAGTCTGTCTGCCACGTGTCCTCTGTGTCTAACACCCACTAGGTGAAAACCTGAAACACAGTGTTTAACATCCCAAATACCACCTACTGTCACTCAGGACAAAACATTAAAATATTGTGGTACACATGTAAGGACCCAGTTTCTAACTGAATTTTGTCACAACTCCTGTCCTTAAAATTTTCACCTCTTGCCAGGCAATATGAAAGAGAAAAAGCGAGGCATAACGAATGTTGGAATGTCCACTGCAAGCTATCCAGAAGGATATTAAAAGTTGAGTTTTCTTTCATGGGAAAGCAGAGACTGAAAGCTTAAATGAAAGCTCCCAATGCCAAAATACAGTTCCTATGAGAAATCCAGCAGGGGTGCAGGGCCAGTCTCCTGCACCCAGCCTGCAGAAGGGAAAAGTACATTATCTCAAATACTGTATTTCATGTTTTTAGCACTAGGAAGATTTAGCAGGAAGGAGCAGTGAAGTATCTTCCAACTTTTTCACTTAAAAAAACCACACAACCATATCCTCGTAAGGAAGTGCATCTGGAAACAAGCATTTTTTAACCAGAAGCTACTTAGGAAATTGGTATTTCTATTACTAAAATCAAATTCTGAAAACATTAAGCATGTTCATCAAAATCACATCAGGAGTGAGTAAAGGAAGGTGGCTGAGATAAGCCTTCACAGCCCCTGTCAATTAAAGAACAAGACCTAATAATTAATGTGTTTCACTCCCTCACAAAGCAAATTTGCCTTTTACTGGACTTTTTACAGAACCTCACTCTCCTAAGCAAGGTTTAGGAAATATTAAGGAATAGCTGAGAAAATAAGTAAGTTCAACTTCCATCACCTCATTTGCAGACTCAAGGTCAACAAACATATTATTATTATTGTTGTTGTTGTTGTTGTTGTTATCTGAAAAATCCATTTCATACAGCAGCATTATTAAATTAATAATCTAATGCATGGAGCCTGAATGCAGGAAGGAAATAAATGCTGCCAGCATTACCAGGAACTTCACTTTCTCCTGAAAGAAAAACCAGCACAGTGAGTGAAAGCCCAAGAGACTGCACTCTATGTCAGGGAACCTTCAGGGTGGAGACATCAAATCTGTCCTGGCAAAGACCTGAGGCTGAATTCACCTTGCTAAAAGTTGTTCCAACAGGAAGCAAGATGGAGAATCAACTGTCTTTATTACAACTCTGATAGGTGGCAAATTTCCCCATAGCTTCTGCTAACACTCAGAGGTCTCCAGACATCTGAAATTCTTTTTGGCTGCTCGTTGCAGAACCTGCTAGTTGATTACTGAAGAGATTTTTTCAATGGAACTCTCACAGTTTTGCCGTTTGCCATGTGCAATCTTCATGTTTTGATAAATGGAAGTCTAGTCAAGCTTCACCTTCCTGCAAGGGGAAATTCCATGGTATTCCATGGATTCCTACAAAGGGACCATCAGGACTGGAAGAGCAAAGCATGCCCAGTTATCCCACTGATTCTGGATAAATTACAGCATTGCCCAAACCTTCCAAAGAAAAGGAAATCAGGGCTTTCCTTGACAAACTTTTCATGTGAGTATGAAAGGGTTGGCAATACTCATAACTGTCCTTGGGTTCAGAGCACAAATCTGAAATTTATGCATATGTAAATATTATTCTTCTTACTCAACTCCAACATCTGCAGATCATAAGTCATAGTAATGCAAAAAGCTATTTAAACATTTTAAAGTGCGTATGTTTATTAAATGTTATCTAAAATTTATCATCCTTTAATGTTTTGATCAACTTCATATGGAAATTTGGGGGGCATTTTCACAGCAAATGCTTAGCTTCCAGCACAGAGTACACAATAAGGGACATTTCAAAGGTAACAAGAAGGTAGGTGAATTGTACTTGATATAAACAAAAAGAATTTTTTCAAAGGTGACATCCAAAAAGTCATGGTAAAAGAGACTGCTGGCTGGAAATGAACAATGAGTCTCCTGGAATATGAAAGGGAGTTGGCAATGCTATTAATTTTCTTGGAAAAAATAGTCTGTGGGCAGCACTACTATTTAGACTGAGGTTTTCTTGCAAACCTGAATAGTAAAATCAAAGCCTCATTTCTTGACTTTTCCTAAGAAACTTGTGTGTAAATGTCTCAATTAAGTATCTAATAGCATCACATTTATTGTTAACATAAATAATGATCACAACAGACTTTCAAACATTTAAAATTGCCGCTAACTCGAAGCTGGGACACATCCCCAGCTGCTTCTTTAGTCATTACCTGAAGGGGTCTATAAAGTTTATTCTCACATGTAACAGAGAAGAAGAGCAGCTTAGTGGAAAACTGATGTTAAACACGTCATGAAGGTTTGGATATTTTCATACAGCTGACAGCTTTCATTTTCAGGCTGAAATTTTATTACTGTTCTAGTGGTCCCACATGACCTTTTCTGACCAGCTCCTGTGATGCAAAACTTCCCATCGCACAAACTCCTGTAAAAACACACACCTGACAGCTGAAAAGGAAGTGGAGGGCACCTGTAAACGAAAGAAGGAAAAGCCACAGGTTCAATGCAGGAATCTGTGTGAGCTTAGCAGCTTTTAGCAAAATTCCAGGTTCCACCAACATTTCTGTCACATCCATTCTAAGCATATTCTCATTTTTCTCTGGCTGGAACAGAAGCAGCAGCAGCTCTTTTCCAAAAGCAACAACTCCATGGTTCACACAGACAGTTTGATATAATTGGCATTATGATAGTTTTAAGCAGATAAAGTCTTAGTGTAGTAATAACTTCGTATATTAATACTCTTATTAATTAAAAAGTAATTTGTTCTTGCACACCTAAGCACATGGGGGCAGGGGGGAATGGCAAACTGGCAGATAAACAACAGTATTTCTGAAATAAAATGCGATTTTGTCTAGATGATCTGAACATAGAAGAAAATGCTCCTATTACTTCAGGACACAAAACATTTTGAAAAGTACATGCACACACACACACAAAAAAAAAAGCACAGAAACAGAGAAACAGGGAAATACTTCACTTTTGTCATTTATGGAATTCAGCACCTTCCAGAATTGAAGTATTTCCTTAAAAACTTCTTGGAACAAAACGTTTCCATGCATAACTGAAGTATCATACACTGACTGACACAAAATTTCAAGCACAGAATAAAAGCTGGGAGAGAGAAGTACTCCTGAATTTTGGTTTCAGCAAGATGTCCAATTTTGGTCTGGTTGGAGCTCCTTGTCAATTTACACATTTCCTTATGCTTCCACAGGGCCTGCTACTATATAAAGATGTCCTGAGGTGGGACTAATGAAACCCCAGCACCTAGCACACAGCCTGACACACAATGGAATAATAATCCTCAGTCATTGCAGGAAGTTACAGGCTGAATCACCCCTGGGCAAACAACAAACGAAAAAAAGAAAAATAATCTCTTTTGGTTTTTTCTAAGATTCAGTAGTTTATGCCAACTACCCTAATATGATGTTTGTACATGTTTGCCTTACAGTATCTAAAGCAGTGAAGGAACTCCTTCACGCTGCCTGCTGCTCCTTCCTCTCATGCTTCTCCTCCAAAAATACCTTACTCCTCAAAGCTTGGATGCTGGAAAGCCAGGTAGATGCACATTAAACTCTTAATTAATTCTTTCACATCCCAGGAATTAAGAAGCCAATAGTTCACTCTGTGCGTGCAAAAATATGCTAATTTCCTTGACTTTTTAAGATGCAAACTTGAATTCCACTGTCCACAGGCTTTTGGTTCCCTGTTCCGTGTGCTACCCAGTTCAACCTCAAAGGAACAGAACCCCAGAATCAGCAAAGAGGAAGACTTACATTTTAAGACAGGATACCCTTTTTAAGAGTATTCCTGAAAAAGAGCACATTCCACCCTCCCCTCCCATTCTGGAGTTCAGTGCCATTCCCCACAGCAAAAGCCAAGGCTTGCAGAATGCACCCACACTCACAAAATGAGGAGGGAAAATATTTCATAACCAACTTCTGTGTAAATTACAAAGGCATGGAAAAAGGCACAAGGCATTCTCAGCAGACCAGAAACCCTAATAAAACCACAGACACTGGAGCTGAAAACAATCTCCTTAATTATTAACCTAAGTAGGAAAAATAACTGTTTCACACATTACCCTTAGAGAAAAAATTAAACATATATACGTCTATTTAAACTGCAAGAAACATTTCCTCAGATGACTGACTAGACTGATGTGATACTTTAAGTTCATAATAAGCTAAAACCCAGCCTGCTACTATTTACTAGAGTTCTGTCTGTGTATCGGCAGAAACACAGCTTCTGTTCTTCAGATCTTCTGGGTGTGTTCAGCAAAATCAAAGGGCTTTAGAAATTTGTCTCTTGGGCTTATACAGGATTTTCAGGGAGACATTATAAAGCTGAGTAACTTTTCACAGCCAAAATATAGGAAGGAAGATCATTTATATATCTTCTCAATACAGAAATAATTTAATAATGTTTCTCATATTGCAAGCTATTAGTCTGAGTTGAAACAAACCAGTTTACTTTTGGCACTCCATGATTTTGCAACCCTGGATGCAATGTGCTCTTGACTGGCTTCAGTAAACTACTCCTGATAATGCCTGGATTACTCTTTTCCATACATATTTTACTATAGCAACTACAGCTTTTAAGATAATTAATGATTAATGCTTATGAAGACAGATATGATTGAAAATTTAAAGAAGATCCACTTTACATAACTTTAGGCCTTAACATTTAATTCACTGTAAGGGAGCTCAAAGCATAACAGACATAATGCAAAATACCAGGGGAGAAAATACAGAAAATTCCTTCCAAATATCTGTCATCTTTCTAACCTTCAACCAAAGCCACACAGAGTTTTGGGGTCTCCACACTCATCCTCCTGGCTCAACATTGAGACAGTTTTATCAAACTCCTTTCTTATTAATCAAACCAAGCCCAAGGTGAATGACAATGCCCTTTGAGAGAAAAGCAAGCAAAACAACAACAACAACAACAAAATCTTCCCACTTCTAATTTTTCAAACTCAGTGTTTCACAAACAACTGTGCAGATGTTATTGAATAATATGCATTTTCCCTCTCCTACTTCTTGCTCCAACACTGCAATATTCATAGAAATATCCAAAACCCTTCTTTCACTCTCTCTCTCAGATCTAATATGGAGCCTTTGTGTGCACAGAACATGTAATCAAGGAAAAAAAACAATTTCAGGCATTCATAACCATTACAGAAATAAGCTTCCAAGGTTCCTATGTTCCCCAGATAATCTCTCAAGCCTCCTCTACACAATATCTGTAAACTTAAGAGGAAACTTGTCTAACTTATTCTAATATATTTTACAGTCAAAAAAGTGAAAAAATTGATTATTTCTTCCTCTTTCCAGAACTTCAAAACTGGGTTCTTCAGCTTATTTCTGCTTTTTTCCAATTTTGCCTAGAACACCCATATAAGCAATGTATTACATTAGTACTCGCTGAATTTGACACAAAGTTTTACTATTTACATGAGTATTTCAGACATTTTTGCATTTTCTTTGTTAAAGAACTCCCTGTGGGCAAGTGTCTCAATTTCTTCTGATCTCTAACTTTCTTAGATATCCTGAAAATAAATCAAGATTGGTTTTTTTTCCTGGATATCTTACAAATTAATCAGCTTAATAAAATTAATATTTTTTTTAGTTTTCAGAAGAAATAATCTTTTCTTCTGAAACTCTAACAAAGCCATCACAGCCTTGCTCAGCTCTTGTATTTTCTCTCTCCCCAAGTAAAACAAAAAAAGAAGGTGACATTTTAGTGCTACTGACCAACAGCAAAATTTTCACTGTGGAAGGGAAAAGATAAGACCAGACAGAATTTTTCAAAGGCATCATCTTCCCTGTCCTCTGCAATGTTTCTCACTCATGATTTGCTTCACTGCTCCCTTTTATCAGACCCTCGTTTCACTTTTCAGTGAACAATCCTTAGATGTAGAGCATAAGCTGGTCTAAGTCCTACCTAACACATAAAAACCACAATTTTTTATGCTCTCCTAGACTTGTTCCTCTTATAGGTAAGAGGAAAAAAATTACTTTTCAAGTGCAGACTTTAAAAAGTAGATATATGAAAAAATTACAAATATTGGCTCTAAGTATGAGGTGTAACAGTTCTGGCAGTTCTTTCTTTCCCTCTTTTCACAGTTTAGGGCAGCACACCTACAGAGCTTCCCTTTTAAATTATTTAAACCAGTAAAACATTCCCTGTGCCTGAGCTGCTGCACTCTGGTGAAAACTCCCAAGCCTTTGGAAGAAGTAATTTTAATCCATATTTTTATTTTACTGTTGTAGACCTACTTTAAAGGCATGAAACCTCTGCTTTTAATCCTAATAAAAAGTGCAACAACCCCACATCTATCACACTTTCCAGTCCTATGCTTGAACAAACTGAGAAGTTTTGAAGATTTCAAGTGCTTCAAAAGCAGAAAAACTGCTGCATTTAAGGGTTTTTACCTTTTTCTTTTGTTGGTGCCAAACAGAGTCATTCAAATACTGGGATTTAATTAAAAACTAAAAGAAGGGAGTAAGGGAGAGACACTGACTGGAATCACAGCACTTCCTTCATCACTACTGCAATCAGCATGATCAGCATTACCTGTGTCATTTTTAAAACTGCTAAATGTTGTATCCTCTGCAGACCCAGAAGGGAGACATTTTCCAGTGCCAGCTATCAACAAGCAAACACACACTCTGTGCAGCTTTTTCTGGATATTTCCCTTTGAAAACCTTGTTTCTGGAGATAATGATGGACAACAAAAGCAGGGAATGCATTGCCAGAGCCCTGTAACATCACTAGGTACTGACACCTGAGAGCAGGAAAGCAGCTTTTTGCATCTGCCCTGCTGGGATCCATCAGGGGATGATGTGGGCCAATATCTACAAAAAGGAGCTTGGTGAGCAGGGACTGCACTTAAACGTGTGTGTTATTAACACCTGACAGCACCTCTAGCCCCAGAAAAAACCTCCAAAATATCTAACAAGTTCTTCCAACATAGAAGAACCTATTCAAATACTTGTACTTATTTTTTCCCCCATATCTCATTGTATGTCTTGTCTCAGGTGCTCACCTGTCAGATGAAGTTTTGCCTCTTACTGCTGCAGGTATTTGCAATTTTTATCTCTACTATTTCCAACAGAAATAGAAGCATTGTTTTTTTTTTTTTTAGCCTAAACTGAAGCTTCTTTTGCTGTAACAAAACACGACCACTGCAGCATTTTGCTTGCAATCAGCTTTCAGCTAAGCATTGAAAATGCTGGCAGAAATGCTTTCTTAAAAAAAGTTAAGATAAAAGTAGACAAGAATGGTGAAATCTGCAAATTGTAGGACGATTTTCACATTCTATAGTTTTAAACTACTGCTGACTTATTTTTAGCTAATTTTATTAAACGGAACTTAATTTATTTTAGTTAAATTAGGCTTCAAGTTGATGATTTAACACTTGTATTTCCCTCAGTGAGCAGGAACATCCCCTGTGAACTGGGCCATGCAGTTTTGAGCATGCTACAGTAAACTAATTACTTTTTTCTTCACTCAACAGGCCTTGCACAACTTCTTTCTGAACCTGTACAAAATAACCCAGGACCACATGCTGCACTTCCCAAAGGCTAAAATTAGACTGAAGATGAATTAAACTGATGTTTAGCAGGTCACTCTTTTATTTATTGTACACTGCAAGAAAAGAAGCAGGAAGACCATAAAAAAACCTCTACTCTGGCTCAGGATGATAGCAGCCATTAATAAAGGGGAAAAAAAAAAAACCAACAACCTCACAGCAAAATTAAAGACTTCCCAAGACTCCCACAAAAAGAGAAGAGTGTGCTGATCAAAAACCATTTTTGCTGTTGAGCACCTCATGGTACTGCTGGCATCAACCAGGAAAAGCTGTGTCAAGTTAAGAGGCCTTCTAAATACTTGTCAGAAGAAGACGTTTCTTAAGGAACTACATTTTCTGCTGCTTCATTTAGACTGTCACTAAAGCACATAGATCTTCAGCACCACTACAGAATAAATATATATTTTATTTCTTCTTTATAATAAAACTGTATTTGAGAAGTATTGACTACTACACAAATCTGTGTCAGTTTGCTACGCTAGCTTAATTTTAAACACGTGCATTAACCCCAAACATCTCTATAACCCCTGTGCACATCAGCTGCCTCAGTGTGTGTCCACTTCAGTTCTGTATTATTCTTTACTCTTCTGCCTCAATTACTAACAACACTTTAACTGAGGATGCTTTTTGCTTTGTCCTACTCGCTTCTCTGTGCTGTTGACAGCTTTTTTATCCACTGCCCAGCTTAAAGAAAAACTCTTTATCTCATGTTATACTAATAGAATTTTAGTCTCCTGGAATGGTTTGAGTGGGAAGGGACCTCAAACCCCACCCAGTGTCACCCCTGCCATGGCAGGGACCCCTCCCACTGTCCCAGTGTCCAGCCCGGCCTCGGGCAGTGCCAGGGATGCAGGGGCAGCCCCAGCTGCTCTGGGCACCCTGTGCCAGGGCCTGCCCACCCTGCCAGGGAACAATTCCTCATTGCCAAGATCCCAGCCAGCCCTGCCCTCTGGCAGCTGAAAGCCATCACCCTTGTCCTAACCCGACCTGTCACTGTAAAAAATTCCTCTCCAGATCTGTTGACAGATCCAGATCCAGATGTCAATACCTTTAGCTACGGGAAAGTTGCTATTCAAATACTGTACTTCCTTATTTTTCCCCATTTCTTACCTGTCAAAGCTTGACAGCTTTATGTGAAATTCTCGCCGCTCTTCAAAAGGATGCTCTTCCTAAGCTATGCATTTCTACTCATCCCAAACCCTCTTGCTTCCCATTATGAACCACTAAATATGGGGTAAACAAGAACTGTTCTTCCTCCCTCTGTATGGGATGGAGGCAAAGTTACATCAGTGACAAGATTTGCTTTTCTCACTACTTCTTTCCTTTATCCCATGATAAAGAAGGAAGAAAACATCCTTGCTTTTCCACAGCTTTGCATCTCTGAAGATTATCAATTTCAAAAAATGCACACAAACCACGAGCAGTGGCACAACTATCATTTAAAGTGTTGAGAAACCAGAGAATTGGTGATGCTAGGAAAAAAATTGTTCTTACATGAACAACTGAGAATGAGGCCTCCTTTTCTGTTGCTCTTTCTTTTTTTCTATTCTTTTCTCTGGGAAAACTCAACTGCAGAAATTTCAATTTTTTTTTTTTTTTCTTTAAAGACACGACACAAAAAACTTGGATCTTGGGGCTTGCTGACCAAAGACCAGATTTGACAGGAAATATAAGAGGTCAGCATACACATCAGAAAAAGCAGGAACTCCCAAACAGGTTTTTCTCTCTTTTTAACCCAGCAGAAAGCCTCAAGTTGAATACTCTGATCATGCCAGTCATCAGTTACTGCTCAGTCTCCTGTCTCCAGCCCGGAAATTAGTCTGCTCAGAGCCCAGATAGCTGAAAAACCAACCACATTTTATCTACAGCTTAGGCTGGGAGGCCAAGCTGAAGGAAACACACACATGTTCTGTGTTAGGAAGAAAATACCTAATTTTAAAGAACTTAATTTACAGAACCATAAAAAGTGTGCATTTAAAACACACTGATGTAAATAAAACTTACAAAACAACATCTCTTATAACTTTGAGGTGATTTGCAAGGGAAGTTCACATATCCTTAAACTATAAAATTTTACTCAGAGTTATGAACTGCTGCTAAATTCAGTTTAAAAATAAACCACTGAGACACTTATTGCTGTAAAATATTTCAGGCAACTATGGCAACCCACAGATGAAGAAACCACTGCTTTCTGCTATGTATTGGAAAGCATAAACTATTACATTAAAAGCATAAATTACAAATTACTGTTGAACTAAATAGGCATCTAAGGCATCTTTTACAATACTTTCACATACTCCATCTCATGTAATGCATAAACAAAATGACCATTTAGATACTTTTTATATTTATTATCAGGATATACTATAGGAGTCACCTTTCTTTAACTGAATAAGAGTAAAATAAATTAGTAACTTCTTTATTTGAGTATGAGAAGGTCTATGCAATACCAAGGTTAGGCAAATTGTACTTAGCCCTATCAAAGCTGTAAAAGATTGCTATATTAGATGAGATATTAGATTAGATAGTTATTAAATATGCAATTATATACGCTATATTTTATTGACAGCGACAGAAGGAAATTTGTGTTACTACCTCCAATTTAAAGCAATAAAATGCAAACCTTTAATTGAAATAACTCAATTTTCAAATACCCACATAAGGCAGATGAACTCTAACAGAACAAGAGCACGCCACACAAAATTGAAAACCTAGGACTTTCAAGGAGAGCTGGGAAATATGGATGCCAAAACACCGATGTTTAAATTCCAGTACAGGGCTTGAATTCTTCAGCTAAAGATTTCACAATGAGTGGCAAGAAAGCAAACCTGAACCCTTTCAACATCACAAAAGTTAGGCTGCAACACCCAAGGAGAATCTTTTAAGCTTTGAAGGTCAAACAATTTAAAGTATAAAAGTCATTACTAAAAACTCTGAGCCATCATCACAGCTGGAGTCTGTCATATGCATCAATATGATTCCACAGCCCTGAATGGAGTCAGGGAACAGAAGCAAATCTTAACTAGGAATGATTTCTTTTTTCTAGGATAAAAAGCAAGCTTACCAAGTTGTCTGGCAATAAATAAAAGCATTTCTGAGTTCAATCAACTAAATTAAAAAGGAACTATTTTGAATATTGCAATTCTATCATGCCATAGTTCAGCCAGAAGTATTATCCACCTTAGATACTCAGCCCAGACTGCAGAATTTGCAGTGTTAAGATCCATTAGAAGCAAGGCTCAAACTACAAATTACCCTAACCTTTTCCAACCCCTTGAAAATCCATTCCAAACACAAAGACTTGGTAATCTCTTATTTTAGACACATATACTCTGTGCACAGACATACCTCTGAATGGCTACAAAACAGCTGTAAGTATTAATACATTTTTAACAAAATACTATTTCCTATTTCTCCACTAACCAAACTATGCAAGATTTGGGTCCTTGTGCCTGCTTCAGAAGAAATAACTACAGGAAATGGGATAAATAGAAAACTGCAAATCAGGCTTAAGAATGCAAACAACAACAAGCTAGAGACAAACAAACTGATCCTTTACATTCCTCTTTCTCTTGTGATACCTAGTGGGTCTATAAACCAGCCTGGAATAGCAAATAGAAACTCCTGCTTTTTCAGTGTGTGGCTTTCTAGTTCCTTTACCTCCATGGAATTTATTCCCATTTCACAGTAAACAAATGCTAAAAAAAAAATTTAAAAACATAAAAAGGTGCAAGATGTATTTTCAAGGTATTTCTCCAAATTTATACGCAGCGCTGAGCATTTCACAGCTCAATTTAAAAAAGAGATTTCCACTGGACTCCCTTCAGAAGCCATCTCTGAGATGCATTCTAGAATAAGAATGGGTTTAGGAACTGAACCCTGTACTATGGTAATTGGTTATTTTTTTCAGTCCTTCTCTGACTTCTTCCCAACTAACCAGAGCAAATTACTTCCAAAGTTCCTCTTATGAAAGAGATGTTACACAGGAAAAAAATGTTCAATTATCTAGACCTTACACAATCCCAACACCACCACCAATTCTGCTGGATTGTTATTTTATGCAGCAGAGAGCAAAAGGCATCTAATCTTTTAACTATTGTGTGACAAAATATGCAGCCTAAATGAGCTGAAATTCCTGCCAATTAGGCTTTCTCCGTGTCACTGCTCAATGTGTCTGCCAAATTAAATTAAAAAAAAAAAAAAAAGAAGACGCTTTCTAAAATTACAAATAGACATGCACACACAGTATTTTTTTGTATACAACTACCCACAGTTTCCTTCCTTAAATTCCCTTTACCTCTTTGGCACTGAGGGCCAGTGAAGCCGTAGACGCAGGCGCAGCGGTTGGGCCCGACACACCTCCCTCCGTTCTGACAGCCACTCTCACAGACAGCTGCAATTAACAAAACAGGCAGGAAGGTTAATAATAACGCCACGGCAATGGCATGGACAGAGCAACAGATCCGTCATTTAAAAAATTCTCATTTTCCTCCCGCTGCTCTAAGGCCTGAGGATGGAGCTGATGTCCCTCCTGCCCCCTCCACCAGCAATGACTCTGCACACCAAATTCCACCAGCACCTGCTGGTATTAACTGCAAACAGCCGCTCAGCACAGATTAGCAGCACATATCCAACTTTTTCCAGTTTTCGGCTATTTGGATGGCCTGGAAAGGCCCGGGGTGGCCTTGGGGCAGCCCGCATTTCAAAGGAACAGAAGAGGCTTCAGTTCTTCTTTCGGTCTCTATGTTTATTAATTGTTTATCTAAAAGATTTTCTCTCGGCCCGACAGAGGTCTGCTCAGCAGCCAGCCATGAGCACACTCCCCTGCCCTCCGGGCGGTCACCTATCTTTATACTCAAAGTTACGTATACAATATTTATCATTTTTCCCCAATACCTTTCACCCTTATTGCCCGGTGCACTTTTAGTAATGACCAATCCCAAAGTGCCACCATCACCACAGAAGATGGAGGAGAAGAAGAAGAAGAAGAAGGACAGGACACACCCCAATTCCTCCATCTTACTTCTCTAAACCCCCCTGTACAGAAATCCTAAACCCTGTGTTTCACCCTCTAATTAACTAATCCCTTCACCATTCACCCCGGGTGAAATCCTCCTATCCTCATACAGGTGTCGTCTCCTGTGTAGGATCAAAGTCCAGCCACCAGACACTTCTGGCAACATTCCAGGACTCCCGAGCCCCCCAAGGGTGGTCTCGGTGACTCGGCACCTCAGTCCTGAGGTGCTGAGATCCCACACAACTTCAGTGTGTTTCAATCAGCTGCGCAGCTCTAGTCGCTCATAAGAACTGTGCAAGAACTTATTATCCCTCACTGAAGCTGCCTATCTATCAAACCTCAAGCATTTTTTGGGCATATTGCGTTGTTCAGTCACAACAGCAACAAAACTTTTGAGAAGAGAAAGGAGTCCAAGAGAGAGATAAGCATCTCTCAGAGTCGATGCTGCTGGAAGGAGGAGTGATGTTTAAAAGCAAAGGTAAAGAATTACCTGTTTAACTCATCACTTTTTACCTAAAGCACCCCTGTGTTTCTTAAAAGATTCCGAAAAAAAAGAAATTTTTGTGGTGAAGGAGGAAGCAGGGTGGGGTGAAAGGGTTATAAATCCACAGTACATTTAGATGAAAAAGATATTTTACTGTCATGGACCTTCAGAGGACCCACTCATACTCTTTACCAATGGTCTAAATCAAGAACAAAGCTTCCTGCCAGACCACTGAATTTTCCCAACTCAAAAGGAGGAGAGGAAGAGGAAGAGTCGTTCAGACAGCCTAAAAAATGCCATTAAAAGAGTGCCTTAACTAACCATCACTTTAGCTACTTTCTGACTCATCACTTCAGGTCCTGGCTTCAAAATTGTCCAAAATTAGCACATGAAACATTTCCAAATCAAAATATTTCAGCTTACAGGACAATCATAATATTTTTAAACTTTTCCATTTTTGGTCTCAAAGTCAGTAGGCTGCCTTCCTAAATGTGTCTCTTCAGTTTGGATGTGGTGTTTGTAACACAATTGAGTATCTGGGCCAAAAGAACCTCAGAAACCTAGAGAAGGTAATAATTTCAAACTGAAAAAAGGTACACATGACTCCTGTATCATAGTGGAGAGCATAACTGTTGGGTGGAAATGTGATAAAGCCTTACTTCTTACCAAGAACCACCAAACAGAATTACCTTTTCCTAAAAATGCACACATAAAATGCAGATATTTTGCTGCATGTGTTACATTACTGAATTAATGGACGACACTTCAGCAAGACAATTAACTCGATTATATGCAATTAAATTTTTCTAAATAGAAATTAAAACATATTTACATTTTAAAGACTGTCTAGAAGACATATATTCATAATCCTGCTTGACATTTTAACTACATGATACAGTGGAACCAATCTCCAGGGTTTGTTCAGATTTTCTGGACAGCTTCAGGGTCACCACTTGAAAATTCAATCATCTTTTTATTTATTCACTGGAAACTTGCCTTGTCTGAGAACATTCAGGTGTTGAATATATTAACAATACGTTTTAATATATTGTTTTAACAAAAGCAGGAAGGGACCAGCAACCCTGAATACAAAACTTCGCTGGGGTCACAGGTGAGGATTACAGCTATTTGCTAAAATTTTAGAGAGTTTTATCCAGTTAAAGCAGGAACAAGACTATTTTTCCAGCATTTATAGAAATGACTAGGGCAAAAAAAATTATCTTCCACACTATTCAGCCCATCTGGTTTTTGCAGAGCTGCCCTCTGTCTGTCTCTAGTTCTTTCAGCCTGCTTTATGGAATTAATTTATCTCCTAATTAGTAGTCAGCTGGCCTCAAAATACACTTTTGAGTCTTTCTTCATCTCTGCAGCCTTTAGGGACTTTTATTGTTTGCTAAATCGCTGCAGCTTGTAAACACTGTGATGTTATAGGTAAAGCTGGGCAAATAATTCGCTTTCTAGTTTGTCTGCCAACCCAAAAAGGTATCCAATAGCTTGAACCATATTCAATCCTTTTTTTTCCTTAGACTAAGTAGAAAACAGAAGAACATTCTCCAACTCAGCAGTGAGACTATTGTTCTGAGGCAGAGAAAACTTTGTTAAGGGAGAATGAAAAACTGGCGAACATCTGGTGTGAAGAGGGGGATGCACAGTGACGCTGCTCCCCAAAATTGCTCAGTGATTCCCAACTGCAACTTGAATTTTAGAGAACACAAGAGCACCTCATGCAGGAAACGACTGCCAGCTAAACACCATACCCAAAACAAGCATCTCCCTCAGGGGTTTCACTGCTCCTCAAGCAGACCCGCTGCAACTTACGCTGCTCACAGTGGGCACCAGAGAAGCCCTTCTGGCACTGGCACCGCTCATCCACGCACGTCCCGCCGTTCCTGCAGCTGATGCTGCACTGCTGTGCTGCTGGGAGAGACCCAAAATCAGCCAAAAACACCACCAAGGAATGGCCTTTCACAGCCTTTGAGATGGCACCTGAATGGTGGGCTTTGCACCACCCATGCTGCATATTTTAGGTGTGTACTCATGGAGGGGTTTTCTACAGTTTTCCACGATTATGTTGCAAGTCAGAACTTTTAATTGCATTGAGAAATGTACAATCTTGATTTCTTACCAGAATGGACTCAATGGAAATGTGAACACCACACACACTCATTTGTAAACTTCCTTCTCTCTTTAAGCATATTTTGTTTAGATTTGTCACACAGAATAAACAGGCATGTGTGGAATAACAAACTCGAGGTGTCTTACCTAAACATAATTTACACTTGCACATGCAGTAATGAGAACTTATTTTTAAGGAAGTTGGCATTTTTGTCACTGAAACTTGAAGAGAATGACTTTCAATGAAATCTCTAATGAAAACACGTTAAAGTCCTTACCAGGTCTTGATGCACAGGTGGGTGATATCTGCCCACTGGCACAAGTGCACATGTTGGGACGGGAACAAAATCCATCACCACAGCTATTTCTGCAAATTGCTGAGGAAGAACACAGAAAGAAGGTGACAGGGATTAACAGAAACCTGAGGCTTAAAAACAAAAAAAACAAACAACAAACCAACTCTTGAAAACTCACTTCATAGGGACAGCAATTACGCACGCAAAAGTAATTTTAAGTTAAATAAAGTGAACTGAATTTTGACATAATTAGTATCTCTTGACAAATTTGAAGACAATCAGAATTAAATCAGGCATATTCAAACACTGACCTGACTACTGAAATCAGGTAATCAATTCTTTGCCCAGTTAGAAGTATCAGCCAATTATGCAAGCAATGTAAAATCTTTAAAAACACGTCTTTCAGACCACAAGAACTGTGAGAAAACATTACCCAGAACCCAAGACTTGAAGGAATATAAAAAATGCCAATTTGCGCTATGGGCTTCACTCTTACAATCACCATTTTAAAAGCATTTTAGGGTCTTTTTTTTTTCCTATTCCCAAGATTATCCATCCGTTGCCCAAAGAAGCTTGGCAGGAAGTCAATGTGCAAATGCTGGACTTTGCAACTTTGTAGTGTTTCCCTAAATATAGTTTCCTGCACTCAGGTAGCTCCCACACTTTTATTTAAAACCATAAAAAGCCCAGGAAAGCCTGTTTCCCCACACCTGCGTGTCGCATGCCTGACCTTGTGCCATCCCCATGATGACCCCAAGTTCCTGCTTTTCCTTCTCACTCACCATCCAGCACAGCTCCAGTGAAGCAAGGAGTGACAGAATCACAAAAAAAAAAGAGCTAGAAGTATAAATTATTCTAAAGCAGATACAAATTAATACATCAAATGTATCTGCTCAAGTAGCAAACGAATCAAAAGAGCCTGAAGCAGTTAGAGTCCCTCTAGCACAACAGAGGACTTCAGAAAGACATATCTGGTGCAACAGATAGCTTGTATAGTAAAAAACCCTCAAAAACAAACATACACCACCGCCAAAAAATCCCTAAGAATCACAATTTCTTTGTAAATTGGCCTAGACTTCTGTGAGAACCAAATAATCTGGCAGCACACGTCCACTGAAGGACTACAATGAAACAAATACCTTGAGGAGATCACACGCCTCTCTTTGGGCATCAAAAAGATGCAAAATGCATCATCTACACGCTACAATAATGTCCCAAATGTGAAGGCATGAGAAGTCAAGGAGTTTATGGGATTTTTCTGTTTAACTAGAATTAGAGACGTGCCATGGACTGACTTAAAATACAATTCCATGAGCCAGGATGTGGATTTAGAGCACTTGATGAGCACAGGAAACAGGGTTGTTTTTTAATATTCCTGTTCTGTCTATCTTTATATACTACAATGTCAACCTCTTGATAAAGTAAGGTTTACATTTAGTCTATTTCTTAATTTGTTATCCGCTAAGGAGTAATTTTTTTACCAACAGAAATCCCTAGAATTTAAGGCTGTATCCTAAATATGCCTTCATCAGAACAGTTTACTCTGTATAACGAAAGAGTAAAAGTAAGTAGACCTTTTAGACCAAGGTCTAAAATCTTGGTTTTTGGAGAAAAGATCACTTTTAATCATAAATGTGCCACAGACCACCAACAACCACCACCACATCACCAGCTTGAAACGCTGTCAGGTCAGAATGGTTTCTTTTTCACCTACCACTGGCTCATAGATTTCTCCTCATTGAAATACCACTTTAAAATCACCAGGTAAAATATGCATCAATTATAATCAGCACATGTCCAATAAGAAGTTTGATACCTTGTCCAGCATCCTGCGCAGGAGGTTTTTTTAGGTGAAAAACTGTAGCTAAAGGGAATGTCATCCCCACAGACATTAAATGTCAGCATAGAAATGCGTGCACTTAAACCTTCACCAAAAGCAGAAAAGTGTCACAGACAATACTGCTCTGCCAAAATCATTCACCCTACAAACATGTTAGAAAGTGTAATTTTCTTTCCAATTGCTTACTGCAATTAGAGCGCAGTAAGCAGGCAGGAGCTAAAAGATGTCCCTTGTGCATATAAATTAAAAATAAATCAGATTATTCTGGATGTAGGCAGACCTGAGAGCAAGGCCTTTAAGAGGCATTGAGAGACAATTTAAAGGATATCTTGTAAGGATTGTTGAAAGCCCCTAAACACATTTGAGCCTGACACACAGCTGAAGCTGAAAAGCCTATCAACAGCATAATAGGCAGCCCAAATCCTTCTTAAAATCTCTACTTTGCATTAAAGCAAAGCAGCCAGTATTGAAAGATTTGATAAACGTGAAAAGAACATTCTGAGGAACTCCTTTTATTCCACAGCATCATCAATAAAAGGATCTTCCTCTGAATGGCACCATAATCCTTTGCTGGAAAATTCTGGGTCAGCTTGAGGTGAAAATAAGTGTTACATGGCACAGTTATCCCCAGTATTAGCCAGTCAAGTGTAACCATGTAAAACCAATAGATGTGAGCAGGTGAGGGAGGCCTGGAATCATAAAAAAAGGCCACCAAAGGTCAAGAGTTTGGCAGACCTTGGCTTATCACCCTTCCCTTGCCCAGTTTTGTCCTGCATACCTGCAGTTAATTAGATGGAGAATGACAAAGACCTCCACTCTGAAGTTGAGCACACTTATTAACAAAACAGACAGTGACAGGCTAAATTTAATGGCAACAACAGATTAAAAACTTAAGGTGAAGGAGGAATTGTCTGCTATCACCTGTTACCTAACACAGAGAAATCTCAACTTCATTTTCTGTTTCATGGTAAACACCCCCAAAGACAATCCCACCACAGTACTGAGCACATTCCCCTCACACACAAATTTTTTCCTTTTTTTTTTTGCCATACCATGTACATCAAAAGTCACATCTGTCAGCACAGTACCAGCCAGTAGCCAGTCTATATGCCTGACTAACTAAAAATAACAGCCAAGACAGTAAGCATCCCAGATGTAAAGGAGCTTTCTATTTGATTGTAATTCCAAGCTTCAGAGAACTTCAGGATCTGATTTGCCTATATCAAAACGTTTTGGCTTTTTTTGTCCCCTGTTACTACAGTTCAGCATTTGATTTGACAAAGTTTTGGACTTTTTTCCTGAGCTGTCATGGGTTTTCTTTAAAAACTAGGTGGAGACATGTCTCTTATCAACATACAGCCCCTTTCAGTTACAAGGAGCGTGGACCTGCAATTCCATCTTGGTTTGTTTATTTTTCCTAAAAAAATAAATTATTGTCTAAAAATAACGTGAAACACAGAACTGGAAGTAGCTTTTCTTGTGCTAAAGGATAAGTGTGACTCGTAGAAGAATATTTACTCTCCTTATTAAGCCCTGAGCAGTAGAAGCAGCCAGACACTTACGAACAATGCACTGATTCCCTCCAGCGAGGGTCCTCCACCCAGGGCAACAGTAGGAGCGAAATCTAGAACCACACACATTTGGCCTGCAACACAGACAAATCAATAAATGTGTACAGGAAAACAGGAAGCACTCCAAAGAGAATTTAATGTTTTACATACACACACGGGAAGAATCTAGCTGCATAAAACAAACAAAAAACTGCATAGCGAAGTTGTCTACAAAAATATCCTCCCCAAAGGGAAAAAAAAATCTTCCTCCAAGAGATTTTATGTTTGGATTAGTTCAACTGATTAATACAAAAGAGGAGAGGTAGATGAGGCAAGGGTGGGTAACATTCATGCTTCTTGCAATAACTGAGGATATGGAAGAGATGAGTTTGATTCTGCTTTCATTCAAAGTCTGAGAAGCACTGCCATAAAAACGAGCCTCTTGCTGTCATCTGACACTAGACAGAAGGGATGCCCTCTCATAAGGATAAGCTAATACCAAGAAGTCCCTGAAACATCAGAAGAAAACCAAACCGACTCTGCACAATTTCTTTGTAGAAACCCTCCAAAACAGTGAGCGTCTAAGCGTGTCAATATCGGAAGACGCTTCACCAAGGAGCCCAATGGTGTCAATTCATTAGCTGTAATCTAGGCCCCCCACAAGGTCAGCATTTAATTAAATCGCACTAATTAGGAGGCCAAATTCCACAGGCAAGCACCAAACTCCCAGCTTATCGAACGGCGAGTCCCCAGCCTCATAGAGGCGGGAGGGAGAGCGGCACCGGGGGCACACACTCCGGCACCACCGGCAAGGGGCTCTGGCCGGGGACATGGCCTGGGGAGCACGCAGGCGGCGGGGAAGGGGTTTTCAGCCTTGTCCCTACCCTCGGAGCCCGTCGTGCTGTCCTCGCCTGCGGACCCGACCGGCGGCGCCCCCGGCCCCGTCCTCCCGGTGCGAGGCGGTAGCGGCCAAGGGGCCGCCCGCTCCTGAGGGAGCGCGGAGCGCCGGCCGATTCTGCTGCTGCTGCTGCGGCTGTCGCTGCTGCCTCCCGGCCGCTCCCTGCGCACACAGCACCAGGCAGCCCAGGCAGAGCGATAAGAAGCACCAGCGCTGTGCCCAGAGCCGCCGCCGCCGGCCCATGCTGCGGCTATTCCGGCGGGAAGCGGGCCGGCAGCCGCGGGCGGGAGCGCGGGTCCCGCACCGCCCTCAGCGGGCACGGGGCGGCCCCGAGCGGGGAGAACCTTCAGCCGCGGGAAATGCGCCGTGTGTCCTTCCCAGCCTGCCCGGCCGGTGCCATCAAAGCCCGGGCTCCACTGTGCTCGGAGACAACCCTCTGCGGAGAGGGGGAAAAAAAGAGGTGAATAAGAGCAGAGTTGGATTTTCTCTCCCCCTCCCCGCCCACTTCGCCGCAACAGGAAATCTAAGGGAACCGCACTGAGTTTTCCCTTAAAAAAAAAAAGAAAAAAAGAAAGAAAAAAAGAAAAAAAAAAAAAAAGAACCAGACGCTAATTAACCGCGGCTAAATAAACGTGCTGGGGCAGAGCGGGAGGGGAGCGAGAAGCCCCTGCCCAGCGCCAGGGGCGGATTTACAGCGAAAGGAGCCGGAGGAGGAGCCGGTGCCGGTAAGGGGCTGGGGAGGGGGAGAGAAAGGGAGGGACGGGGCCGGGAAGAGGGGATGGCAGGAGGGAGTGGGAGAGGAGGAGGGAGTGAGGGCTGGCGGCTGCTGGAGGGAACGGGGCTCTCGGAGAGTCAGCGGTGAGGGTAGAGCTGGTCCCAAAGCGGGTTCTGCGCATTCCTTCCGTTCTCCCTAAGAGGTTCTGGTCGCAAGGATGAGCCAGCAGGGGAGGGAGCCGGACCCCCACACCTGCCCGCCGGCTGGGTCTGGCACGGGAGCGCTGGGCTCCTCCGAGAGCTCCTTCCCCGTTCCTATCGCCTCAGCATCGAGCGTCTTACGGCGCTTCTGCCATCAAGAGCAGGAATGTGGGGTGCTGGAAGAGCTGGCGCTTCCCTTCAGGAGCAGTTCCCTTCAGGAACAAGCAAAGTTTTGGCTTGTTCTCTGCTTGCTGTTTCACCCTACATAACCATCCCCAAAAGAGCCTCTGGCTTAGGGATTTTCCCGCTTGCTTTTTAAGGCCGAGAGCATGCATTTAGCTAGATGTGCCGAATAGTTAGCCACCGGTGAGGAACAAATAAAAGAAGTGAGAACAAAAACGTGGCCCTGCTGACAGTGCCCAAGTGCTTGGGTTCTTGTCATTGCAATAACACGGCACGATCTGGTTTTGTCGTCTGAGATTTTTATCCCTTTGAGCTGTGCCTCTAGGGGTGAACACCTCATGCTCTACAGCCCATGGTTATAGTGTGGCAACCTGAAAACTTTAGGGTTTTTGTCTTTCACAACAAAACTGGGACATGTCACAGCTTCATTTACCTCCACGTGCATTTTATCTGTCACTTCTAGGGGTGAGAAGCAAGAGCCAGATTTTGTTATCCCTGAAATAAAACCCAAGCAGCCAACTCTGGTTTTCTATTTACTGCCCTGCATTGATGGTCCTGACAGACCATCAGTGGCTCTGACAGAAGCTCCATTTACTGACCCATGTTCTGACAGAGCAGAAGCTGATTTTGTTTAAATTTGTAAATTTAGCAGAACCAATTTTGCATGAGAGAACCTCAGTCTTTAAAGAACCTTAAGAAACTAAAAGTATCTATGAAGACAACTGGGTTTGGAGAGTTCAGCAACCTCCTGATTGTGGGTGAGTTTTGGAATTTCTTTCAAGCAGAAGCTGTTAAACCTGTCGTGAATGAAGTGCAGCTGAGGGTCAGGGAAAGAAAAAGATTCCATGCCACTTCATGTAAATAACTATCTCCAGAAAACACAAGGAATAAATAGATAGGACACAAGGAATCAAAAGGAAAGAACTGATTTGAGATAAGCTCAGGGTCTTGGATATCAGGAAACACAGTGATAAAGAAGCAATTCAGAAGGTAAACACAGCACATCTGGAAAAAGACAACACTAGAAAATCCTGAAGGGGAAAAAACCCCAAACAGTGAAACAACACCCCAAAAAAGTTTGGCAATTACACAGCAAGAGTGGGCTAGAAATTAGAGCATAGGAAAGTTACAATTTAACGCCAAGAGAGACATAATTTCAAACTGGAAATAATGTGCAGCGTATCAAAAGCAAAGTCAGCAGCTACCAGCGATTTGTAAAGTGGTTGTAAGACTCAAGAGACCTTCTTGCACTCAAGAAGGTGCTAGCACAAAAAATTATAAAACATTCACTGCAAGATGTCTCACTTTTGATAAGTCTGGTCTTGTAAATATGAACACAAATTAATGCTTCCCAAGAAAGCTGTCTTTGTTAGAATGGGCATCACAAATACTCTATGGGTAAAAGACCAGACATGATTTAAAATAATGATTATGTTCTGATCATTCATCTTAGAACTACACATGGTAAATTTCCAATAGCTGCCCAGAAAAGCCACTGCTGTGGTAAAGGAGAGAAAAATCACTCCTAGAGGGCTTGGGTTCTTTAGCTAGCAGCAGAAGAAAATTCATAGAATTTTGGAAGAATTATGGAAGAAAATTCATAGAATAAAAAGCACAATATGATAAATCAAATCAGTACTACAACTAAGAGCTGCTTGGACAAGACAGGAACACAGCTCTGCATTTTAAAGAGCAGAACCCAAGATCACAACTACTTATGGGATGAAACTAGATTTTTTTAGGAAAAATATTATACCTCTGCTGCAAGTGGCTCCCTTTTATCGTCAGCTGGAGGCTGTGTACAAATCACAAACAGGACGGGGCTGCTGAGGAACTGCCTCCAGCTGTTTGATTTTCCAGCATCACTCTCATTACATGGATGTGACAATGGGAAGATGCCAGTAGCTCACATCCCAGGCAGCAGACACAGAACTCAATGCCACAACTCACTTTATAAGTTTTTTGACCAATCACACAAAGCAAAAGCACATTGACAGTAGTTCTATCCAACCACTGTAAGCACACGTACCTTTGGTGAAACAATGCTTGCTCATTTCAAACACAATACCTGCTTGTGAGCCTTAAAACACAATACACAGAGCTCCATTATTAAGCTTAAATCTTCCTAATATCTTGCTAGATAAACTTTTCTGTAGCTTAGGGAGTTATTCTAGACAAGTCTTAATACACCCCCCATTGTTCTATTTGTCCTTGCTTTTCTACAGTTTAAATAATTTTCCTGCTGACCAATCTCATGGCTGCTGCTTAGCTCCCATCACAGTTCTGCTGTCTCTGGGGCCTGCCCTTTGCAGCTTTCCCAAATCCCTCTGCTTTTGTGGGTTCCCACAGTCCAACAGGGAAAGAGTCCGAGGGAGGAGCCAGAGTGGAGTGATACAGGCTGGACCAATCAGAGAGAAGGGAGGGAGTGGCCTTCTGTGGAGAGCCAATGGGGAAACTCGGAGTGTAGAACCTTCCAGAACTAGAGGGTGAGATACAGATGGCGGTATTTTGTGGAGGCGCAGGGAGCCCTAGGAAAGTGTTTCACTTCTTCACCCTGAATTAAACCAGGATGTTCTTCCAAGGCATCCCAGCCCTGATCCTGTCTCCCACAGCTTTTGGAAAGCATTTTGTTATGGTTCGATACTTCTGGAATGCCAGTGTGCCCCGTAAAAATATGTTCTCCCCAGTGGCTGCTGTGAGATGTGACCAGAAATAGAGCAGAACAGGCTCCAGCTTTGGAATAAGGAAAAGGACTTTATTAACTTACAATAGGAAAAAAGGAGTGCACAGAACTCAGAATGAAAGCTTTCCAAAAGCATTCCTCCTTCTCCCCCCAGTTTCCACCAGCACACGAAATACCATCTTAGATTCTCAGTCAAGTTACCACCCCTCAGATAATCAATGCTCAGTTCATCAAGGGAGGCAGCAGTCTCTCTTGTACCATAGTTCCCCAGGAAACACAGCTGAAGCCTCTTGTGTTTCCATGTCACACATGGCACTGCCATCCTGACATCCTCCTTCCATGTACAGTGCTCTCACCACCATCCATGGACCAAAACTGCTTATAGGGCTCCTTTTAAGGATGCTTTGCCAAGTACCAAAACCCAACAGTTTCTCATTTTTGGGACAACAGTTCCCCCATTCTCACCTTCCCTAGGGCCGAGGGTCTTGAGAACAGAGATCTTCTTCTTCCCTGAAGAGAGAGGGCACCACCACACTCTCCTCAGCTTTTTCTGTTCCCTTCACTCCTGCACTGGCAGTCACTGAGGCAGGTCACTGTGTTGGCTCATTGCATCCCCCTAAAATGCAGTCTCTGTGTAACAGGAAAAATTGGTTCAATCCATGGCTATGCAAGAAAAAAGTCCAGCCAAAGGCCACTCCGTCATCTCCTTCCACCTAGGATTCTTCCTCACCTTCTTCTGACATCCTTCACTTGCTCTGGCTTCCACCACGCTTTCCCATTTCCTTCTATTTCGTGTCTGTCTCTCTTCTCCTTCAAACCAAGGTGGACTTGTGTTTTGTAAAGTTTCCACTGTCCAAGAAAACACTTAAAATGTCAAGCACTTTCTCCCCACAGCCCCCCTGTGCTGCCAGCACATGACATCAAAGTTCAAGACGGCACAAGCACAAGCACAGGCTCTCTCCCTCTCTCTCGCCCGGGGGGGAGTTGGGTGGCTGCTATAGGAACCCAGGACCTCCCTCTGGCTGTCCAGGATGGCCAGGACCCCTGCCAGGGGGCTCAGAGACCCTGGCACGGAGCCCAAGATGCCCCTGTGGGTTTGATTATGACCCGTGGAGCAAGTTACCAACCTTAGATGAAGATCTGCAAGCCACAACAGTTTAGGTATAATAATAGTGAAGTTATCACAGGGTGGAAAAATAGATTTTGGGGTTTTTGGTATGGGGGTTCAGGAGGCAAGACTGAGAGATCTGAACATGACCAGCCTTTCTCCTTCTTCTTCTTCTTGGCCTCCGTCTCCTGCTGTGGTGTTGGCACTTTTAGAGTGGTTTAGAGTAGAAGCTCACTGTCTAACATAGGCGTTGGGTGTTGGGAAGTTATTGTAAATGTTGTATACAAAGTTTTTAGTTTATAGACATAGCAGTGCCCTGGGGCAGGGAGAGTGCCTGAAACTGTCCTGTTGAGCAGACCTGGGCAGCAGGACAGGAGAGAGAATTTTATAGATAAGGAACAATAAACAACATTGAGACCGAGAAATGAAGAGCCCTGACTCCTTCTTCAAGTGCAGGGCTGGGAAAAGAGACTTTGGAACTTTTCTCGGGGTCACTCTGAGAGAGAGATGCCGAGAGGCTGCCCAATGCCTCTCAGTGCTCCTCCACCCTTCCATCCTGCAGCTGGGCAGGGGAAGGCTGACGTCTTTCACAGATGGAACCAAGGGAGAATTCCCCTGGGAGCGCTCCGCTTTTTAACCCCCCGTGTCCTCAGAGCTGTATCCCTGTCTTCAGCAGACACACCAGGTGCCAATATTCAAATCTGAGCACTGATTGGTCTGACCACAGCATCCCAAAAAACTCACTTCTTATCAACCTAGGACACATTTGGATCTGCTGATCCAAGTTCTATATTCCCTGAGTATTATAAAATAAAAAAGCTTCTTTCGCAGAGGATGCCGTGATATATTGGCATCATGTAGCTGATGCAGAAGGATGAGTGATGCCTCTTCTGCTCTACTTGAACTTCCACCTCAAGTCTGGCCAATTCCAATAACAATCGTTCAAAATGTTATATATTGTGAATATTTGGGAAGCATGCAATTGTACATCTGCATAAATAAATTTTTTCCAGAGAAAAACTCATAATGCTTTATGAGATTATTTTTTGATCTGAACTTTTCCCAAGTGATTAAATTTCTTCCCAAACAAGGGTGAGGGATAAATTTAAGTGAAGCCAATAATATTATTTTGACATTTTGAAACAGAGTAAAAACACAGGCCATCATTTTGCTAATGTAGGATCTAACTAAACTAGACTCAGTGGTTGTAAATAATTTCTTACAGTTCTGAAAATGATGTTTCTCAATGGCCACATTGATTTGACAAGTAAAAGCATTCTCAGCCCTTAATTACTTGAATCACCAAGAACACCCAGTGGTGGATGTCTAGACCCAGTACAGATATTGAAAGCAGAAGTAACAAGACAATGTCAGGACTAAAAATTTCTTTTCAGCTTTTCCCTTTTCTCCAATGGACTGAATTCACACACCTGCATGTTCAGTGAGGGCCTAAACTTCATTTGTTAAATATTTGCTAAATATAATTTGTTAATATTGTTTGATATCTCTGGTATCTTTACCATAGATCTATTTTAAAAGTATTTTTGGCAAAGACCTTGGAAACTCATTTGATTAAACCTCGGTGCTCTAAAGCAAAAATAAAATCGACCATTTAGCCTGTACCTCAAGCACAGGAATTCTGCGCAGCTGTAGGTGATCTGCTATAGATTACAGTGGTTTCACCACAAAGAAGGATTGAGCTGCATCCTCTTTTTGCTTGCTTGGTTGATTTTTACCTGTGCTTTCTTTTCTTTTTACCATTTGTGTAGTATTTCTGACCATATATCTGACCAATCATTTTGATTTCCAATCCTGTCCTCCAAAGTAATTGTGCTATCTCCAGATCATCGTTAATCTGGAAATAGAATAAATAACATAAAATTAAATACTCTAGACTTTTCTTACTTAGAAGATGTAATTTGAGACTGTTTCAAAAGCATTGCTGAGATTAGGTAATCAATATATTTTAATATTTTAATCAATATATTTAATATATAAAGCCTGTCTGCTTCGTTCTCTGCTTGTTCCTTCCTTACTTTGGAGGAGTATCTTTTTATTAGCTTTGATTTTCTTGTTTTCACATAGAAACTTGAATTATTTCAATTTTCAGCATTATTTCAGGCCAGGAATGGGATTAGTTGGTCTAACTTCCTTTCTCCCACCCTTTAAATATAGGTATTGATTTGGTATATGCCCATAATTCAGCAAACAAAAAATAAAATCTAGTAAGAAAAAAGAGCTAAAACTAATTTGCTCCCACTCTAAGTTTATTCTCAATAAAAAAGAAATAAGTAAAGAGTTATGATCTCCCCTCTCTGTGTGCTTGTTTGTAAAACTTCAATGCATATGAAGGGTATTACAGCCATTTAAGAAACAATTTTGATTCGCATTTTTGTATTAATTCATTTTCATACCTGTGTTAAGTGAATATATTATTCAACATAAAGTCCCTTGCATATGCAACAAATAGATCAATTATTCCACAGTTTTGGTTTTATAACTTATAAAATTCAAAAATATTTTAGTAATGGTTTCAAAGCCATGCTTTCACTGTAAAAGGACAAAAATGTATATGTTGCCTGAGTCATATTGAAAAGGTGCAAAATATTAAGTGAGGCTTAAAAAACAGAAGAGAAAGGTACTTAAGACACAAGACAATTTGAAGAAAAGCAAAAAAATGTGGTGAAAGATGTCATGAGGAAACTGTTCCATGCAATTAAACAAAAGATCTCTCAACGATGCAAAGCATCATCTACAAAAGGATTACCCAGCTTGGAATGTCTGATTCTTTACCTTTGCGACACAAATAAAAATGTAAACAAGGCAAGATATTTTAGCACATCATTCCAGAACAGATTTGTGTGTTCTGCCTGTAAGACTTCATTATAATTTGGGATTTTTTTTTTAGCATAGTAGAAGTAGGGTGGACCACTCTACTGATTTTTCTTTTTTTTTTTTTTTAAGTGCTATCAAACAGAAGTGAAATGTTCCTAATTTAGACATTTTAACTACCACCAAGCAAATCCTACTTTGAGGTCTGAAATCTGTCATCAAAATGAAGGAGTTGAAAGAGTTAAAAAAAGAAAGCATTCTCTTTTCTTCTAGAAAAAGGTAACCAAATTGTATTTGCAAAATTATTAATAGAAATAAGAAATAAAATTAAACAGGAGGTTGTACGTAGACCTCCAACACTTCAGTGTCTATCTTAAAATTATTCAAGTTAAACAAGATAAAAACCCCACTAGAAATTATTGGATATTCTGTTTTATTTTTGGAAAGAAAACCCCAACATAGCTGCAAGAGTAATCCCCAGGTTAAGAATATGCCTATAATTAATAATTAATTTAATTTATCTTCTTAGGAAGCTCTTCCCTTGGGAGTCTGTAGGTGGAGCAGATAAAAGGGCTCAATTACTCAGGAGAAAATTCATCAGGCATTAAACTCAGTCAACATGTTTTAAGTTGTTTAAACACATTAATAATTTTATAGCTGGATGGAGCAGTCATTTTATACGTTTCTGCAAGCATCATTTTCTGACTCAGCTTCTCTTGAATAACATATTTAGAAAGATAGGATTGAGCTGTCCTAAAACTCACTGAGATGACATGTTCTCTGAAAACCCCTGAATTAAGCAATATAAATATCCTGATACATCTATATAAGTAATATCCTCATATATCTATATATGCGGTTATTTATGTTTTATGTAAATAATCCTGAACAAAAGAAGTAGTAACAGTTTTCTGTGGTGATCATCTTGTGTTTTTCCTGTCCAGCGAACACCTCATTGATCTTAGAGGCCTTTTCTAACCTTCACAACTCTATGATTCCATGATTGGTTTTGCAAAACTAGAACAAAACTTCATTTTTCTTCCAAATTAAAATAGGTTCATGGAATGTAAGTAAAGGTAGACTTTGATTCATTTCATGCTTGTCCTAGGGTGACATTCTGATGCTTTTATCCCCATTTGTGTGTTCTGTTTATGCAGGATATGATGTTCTGTGCCTTCACGACTGGCTCTGAAGAGTGAAAGTTTTGTTTTGGTTTTGTTATCAGCTGCTCCCCCACGGCTGGCGGGACTCAGAGATGGGGCAGTGCATGGTACTGCTTTTGCTTTTTGCTTGGCTTTTTGCTTTTGCTTCGGCTCATTAGTTATCCAAATTTTCCCCTGGACTGTTTTTCTTTTCCCTTTTTTGGACCAACATGAACCTGCTTTGGACTGGGGCCTGGGAACAGCGAGAGTTTGCACCTTGTGGCTGCAGCAGCTGCCCCAGCACAGGAGGGACTGGGAACAGAGCGACCACCCCTGGGGAGACTTTCTGAATTTGTCACCTTTGTCAGAGCAGTGACAGAGTGTTGCCACCTGGTATTGTTCATTCTGTGTGCTGGGGCTGCTGTGCCTGTTCAATAAACAGGTTCTTTCCACTTGTCTCCAAGGAATCCTTCCCCATCCAGTTGTGCGGAGGGGCCGTGTGGGTTTGCTTTCTGGAAGGGCCCCTTTGGAGATTCTCTCCAAATTTCCCCTAAACCAGGGCAGTAAGGGCTGTGCAAATGCTGAGTTCCCAGGAATGATTCCCATGGAATCCCAGAATGGTTCAAGGCAAGGGATCACACAGTTGGTCCCATCTCACTGTTCAAGCAGAGAAATAAAATCTATTCCATATCTTGTATAAAATTCTCGTGTATGATATGTTATAATATCATTATGGAATGTTTAAAACATCTGTGATGGAGCTACATACACTAAGAACAATTCAAAATCTGCATTAATGTATTTCAGCAGCTCTAGGCCAGCATATTGTAATTAGGAAATGTTATGTACAGCATGCCCTTCCTATAGACTATAGGAAGGAAAAATAAAAGGTCATGCACCAGTGCAAATTCCATAAAAAAACTGGCAGAGATGTTTGTCACGTGGCTTTCCAGAAAGAAGGATTTTTTGAGTGCATTTGAAGCTCCCAAATTCAGCTCCCAAATATTGCCTGCAAATATAGGGATAGGGTTTGGTGTATATATAGGCTGCTGCACACAACCCCTTACACACATCTAAAGATATCTAAAGATTCAAAGACTTTAAAGCAACATGAAACTGTCTGATTTTATTTTTACTTCCTTAAAAACTTAATTTCAGCCTTTCTAAATATTACACCCTAAGGTGCAATCAGTCCTGATGTTTTTATTAGGTAGAACAAATTGGGACTCGAGATTACCAAGTCTCAGTTTGCAGACACATGAATCTCAATTTTTGAGGGGCAAAAGCCACGCTAATTCCATACAGATGTCCTGCTGCAGTCCTGTAAATTTTCAGACGGAAAAGGAAATGCTGGTTACACCCCTTTCCCCTTCAGCCTACGGTAGAACATTTCACAGATTGCATGTGTGTCTTGCACGCAGAGAAAAACAGATCTCTGCTAATTCAAGTGTCACATTTATTTCATACATAGATATTCACATAGATTTCATACCTGTATATTTATTTATCTATTTTATATATTCATTTCCCCCACAATTTAAAAAAACTAGCTTTTGGGATTAAGATGGGTTTTATCCCAACATGCAAACACAAAGAAAAGGAATATTTTTGTTCTCATAGATGTCTTCCTTTGTTTAGGAAAAGAGCATATATTTGTAGTTTTATGGTGTGCAAGTGAACAAATATGGTTTTATATATGTAACATTAATATTTTTCTGAAGGACTTGGCCCAGGAGAACTAAAACACCCAAACCTGACATAAAATGAGGCCATTCTTACATAGCCCAGAAGGTTCTCTGCACAAAATAAGGCTTCCATGCTAGAGCTTTCCAGAGCAGCAGCTAAAACCAAGGCATGTTCTCCACTGACTTCCACTGGCACAGAACCTAGAGGAAAACACATGTGAATGTGAAGAAAAAATATTTTTTTTTTTCTCTCTAAATCCTAGATTGAAATCTCTTTATCAAGTTCCTTGAATGTCATTCAAGACCATCTTAACTTTAAAACAATTCTGCTGCTATTTGCAGCTGCTACTCTTTTTTTTTTGTGTGTGTTATTGTACTGACATCTAGGGGTCTTGTTCATGCATTGGGGCTGTTTTCTTGTTTCATAGGATGAACATTGAATTTCTTGATCACAAAATATTATGATCAATATAAAAGAGGAGGGAATTGTCTATCAGGGACTGCACAGAAGAGATGCTGGTAAGCTTGGCAGGTGGATTCATTGTGCATTTCATGCATAGCTCCTTGAAATTCTAGAGCTGTATGGATGAGGGGGGAAAAAAAGATGCCTTGCAGATATTTTCCAGAAGAGAAAAAAGAAGAAGGCAGAGATATATAAAGATTTTACACATCCTCATCTGTGAGGGTTGGTTCCACAGGCCAGCAAAAGGCATTCTCTTCATCTCAAGGGAGGGCAGCAACTGCAAGATTCTTACAAAGCAGGGTCACATAACCTGAATTTGATATCATTTAGGATGTGGAATCAGGGAAACAATTTTGTCAGAAGCAAATAAACAAATTATTCATGGCATTTAGCCTGTCTTTGTGAGCAAATTACTTCTGGCATTCAGATTACTTACACAGCACAGTGACAAGGACTGGTATAGCTCTCAATTTCCAGCGAAAATAGTTTGCCATAAACCTACAATTTATTTCACTATTTATTTATTTATCTGTTTTCTTTCCTGTATTCTTCTGAAGTTGAAATAGAATTTGAAAACTACAACTGTGTCTTTAAGAATTTAAACCCCTGTGATAAAAATCAGTCCCCCGATAAAAACGTAATTTAAAGTTAATCTGCCTAATTGAGACATACCATAGCAAACATATCAAACTGCATAACACAGCCCTACCCATTCCTTCTGTTATCTCACAAGCAACAAATTCCATCACCAACAGTTCTGTAAATCCATATTCCTTTTGATAAAATATTCCAGGATTGAATAAATAAACCTGGAATTCATAAGCTAAGCAAGCCCAGAACTGAAACATGTTGTTTTATATATATATATATATATATATATATGTATGTATGTATGTAAATTAATACTACTGAAAATATTCTGTTTCATCTGTTAAAAAAAAAAATTAACTGTAATTTTCTTTCTTTCTAAAAAGAAAATACTGGAATAATTATTCAAAACTTGAAAGCAACAAAAATGAAGCCTAAGCTGGAATTCTCCAATAAATCACAGGCTGAGTCTCACTTTCTTCATGGGAACTGATCCTGCTGCAGAAATCTGGAGAAACAGTGCCTTGTTTATGACCAACATGAAGAAAATAAATGACCCAAACAGGTGGGCAGTGGTGGTGTTTGTGTACATGACTTTATCCCCTCTGCACATAATTGGATGTTGAATGGTGAAGTTATGTGCACTAATGCTGTAGTAGGCCGAAGCAGAGAAATGTGAATTGAAATAAACTGCAGAAGTTCTGTACATTCTTTAAGTGGCCCTGAATTTGTTTCCTGCAAAGGTAGGAATGGTGATTTTTTTTTTTTTTACTGTTCTTCCTCAAGCTGAATTTATAGTCTTTTAACATTGGATTTGTTAAAGCTATGAAATACTAACTTATCCTATAGGGAGCTTTAGATATGAGGATTTTCCTGTATGTTGTTAGTGACTATAAGGCTGGAAAGAAAGCTTGTGTGGGTATCACCTTCACCACAATTGACACTCTAGAAACTTGATTAATGTAAACTCCAAGTGCCAATTCTTTAACCTGGCTGCCAAATCCAGCTGTTACCACAAAAACCTCTGTGAAAATTATCAGAATGTGATTTTGTACCCCACAATTGTCACTCACTCAACTTACACTGGTTTCTTGTGCTGGCATGCTCTGTTTACACATTTTGCTTTTATAGACACATGTAAAATTAATTTATCGCTCTCAAATATGTGCAGAGGCTTTCCCTACCTGCTGACTTTTGGGAAGTCAGGGAAAAGGTGCCAGACATCTGCCAGAATTGTTGGTTCACAGTTCATTTGACAGGAGATCCTGAAGTGATGATTTCTTGAGGACAGACAGTATTTTACACTTGTTACTGCATGTAGCAGTCAAAATATTAAAAATATTTCAATTAAAATAGGAAAAATAATTTGGGAGGGGTGATCACTCATGCCAGTGAGTGTTATCTTGTTAAAAGGCATCTCTTATTAGTCAAGAGAAATTTAAATTTTACAGGTTGTCAGTGTTAGTGGTGCAAGGCTGAGGTGGGGGCAATTTTCAGGATTCGTGTGACCATCTCCCACCAAATATTTATCACTTACAAAAGCACAAAATTGTCACCAATGTTGTCATCAATGGTCATAAATTTAGGACTGTTAGCATAATTCTTCACATGCAGCCATTTCTGCTTCAGAGTAAACCTGGTATAAAATTTAGTGCACTACAATTGAAATGATAAATCTCCTCTTCACCTATTTCTGATTAAAGTTTATCAGCATTTGCTTGAAATATAAATGGCAGAATATCTCATACCTGTCTGCTAGCAGAAAAGTCAACTTGCTTTAGCATAATAGGTCCTGAGAGCCTCTACTTAGCACTCTCTACTAATGAATTCTAAAAATTAAATTTTTCGACATTTGGCAGACTAAAGCAAAGGTTTCAAAATCTCCAGCTACTTCTACATAATTAAAAATGCATTGTTTTTTCAGGAGGGAGATCCACTTTATATCCCAGGATACGTCCAATGTTAAAAGACTATAAATTCAGCTTCAAGAAGGAAATTTTTTTAAAAAATCACTATTCCTGCATTTGCAGGAAACAAATTCAGAGCCACTTGAAGTGCCACTGTGAGTAAAAAGGCCTCTGGAAATTGAGCAGGTTGAGAATTTTTCTTGGAAATGTGTAAAGATCTATCTTCTGGTTTTGTTTTTTTATTTGTCATTTCTGAAAACTCCTTTTCAAGACTAGAACTCCACTTGTTGTGGCATAAAGGGTTCAGTAGAACACATAAAATTAGGGATGAATTATATCCTCGTTTTGTGGTGGGAATTTCATGTCATATCTTCAGTCTTTGGGGATCTCAGGCAATGAGAAATACACAGAATAAGATTTCAGAGTCCATAAATTCAGTGAAACAGCCTTGATAATGATGAAATTCCATATTAATAATGCATTTTTAATAACAATCCTGACAATCTGGTGTGTAGCCTCCAGTGGAATAATTGACCAAGGCATGCAGCTGACCATACATGGAAGTGACATGCTTTAATTAGCTAAGTCTATGAAAATGAGGAAACTGGTCTAAAATTAGCAATTACAGGTTTTCCAGTACTTTACTGGAAATTTCCAGTACTGGTTCCCTGGAGAGCACCATGAGAATGAAGTAATGGTTGAATGTTATTGAAACAATAAAACAGCTAGAAATAATCTTCATGAAACCAGCACATTGATCTCCAGGAAAGGGTCAGATTTCATGGGCTGATCTCACAAAATCACCAAACTCATCTCCAGATTTCACAGGCTGGCTGTCAGAAGCCTGTGTGTCTTGGTTTGGTGGTGTCTCTGTTTCTCTGGGATCACACTGCTTTTGCCAAGATCACCTGCTGTTGGTGTGTCACAGACATCTTTTGTGAAAAATCCTTTCTTTAGGATTTTTCCCCCTTCTGAGAAGCTGTGGCCTCAGGAACAAAATGCAAACAATGGTTATCTGCTGCTGTGGAATGCAACAGGTGCATCTGTGATTGGTCTCCTGTGGATGTTTGGATTTACTGGCCACTCACGGCAGAGCTGTTCTTGCTTTCTGCCAGGACACAGAACTTGGTTATTCATTCGTTTTCTATTCTTAGCTTAGCTAGCTTCTGAGAACTTTCTCTTCTATTCCTTTTAATATAGTCATAATGTAATGTATATCATAAAATAATAAATCAAGCCTTCTGAACATGAGGTCAACATTCTCATCTCTCTCTTCATGCTGAAAAACCCTTGCAAGCCCTGTGACATTGGTGTTTCTCACAGCTCCAGCCAGCAGCTGTAACCCAAAAACGGTGAGGACAGTTTTTCTCTAAGTCAGCATTATTATGCCTTTGCATTCCTGGGTGAGTCCTGCAGTATATCCCTGGGTGAGGGATCATCAAGGCTGGAGCAGCCTCCCGAAGGATATCTGAAACACTTGGAATTCCTACTGCACCGTACAATTGTGCAGCTTCTGACCCCAGCCAACAGGGAAATCACGGATTGCAGTTGGTGTTAGGATGTATTTCTGTCCATTTGTGCCCAGGATGTCTTCCCAGGTGGACTTCCCTTTGGGAGGGGGAAGCTCAGAGCCAGCCTCAGCCCAAGCACTGGAACCCTCCTGAGTCTGAGCCAGTACAACAATTCCTGTCTTCCCAAGAGCTCATCATGTAGTGGAAGAATCTTTGGCCCATATACAGGCAAAATAACCCAAACAAAACAAAACAGCACCAAAAATGCCCAAAACAAACAAACAGCAACAACAACAACAACAACAAAACACACACACAAGAAAAAAAACAAAAAACCAAACCAAAACAAAAAACCAACAACAAAAAAAAAATTGAAAAAGTCAGAATCCTGTTAATGGCACAGAATGGGGAGATTTGGAATGCTGTCTGCATGCTGTGGATTGTCAGGTATGGATTTTCCTCCTAATTTCCTTGTGAATGACTTGGGATAACTGAGAAGCGTTGTGAGATAACGCCCTGTAAATAACAGAGGGTGAAAACAGTTTGAGCAGAAACAGAGAACAAAACTTCTGGAGGTAAATAAGAAGTAAAAGTCCTTCTGTAGCTTAGACAAAAGCAGCCTCACTTTTGGCTTCTCAGAGAATCTTCTTTTTCCTGGAAGAAGGGAATGGGCTCTGGCACGTTCCCTGCTTGCCTTTTGTTTCTGTGCTGCAGACGCCAGCGCACGTGTGGCCAGTGCTGGGCTGGGCTCCCCAGGCACCGGAGCACAGATGCCAAGCCCTGGGATGCTTTTTTCAGGACTGGTGTGTGGGGCTGTGGCTCTGCCTGGCTGGATCTCCTCATGCTCCAGGCTGGCCCCACCTTTGGCTGCCAAAGCTGCTTGCTGAAGCAGTTGCCAACAGGGCTGTGTCAGAATTAGTCTGGTTTGCTTTGAGATGATGTGACCTCTCAATTTTCTATTCACAGAAGGGGGAAAAAAACCCTTTTTTGTGTTTTGGAACAAAATTCTAGAAGTGTGGTTTGTGTTTCTGGTGGTTTTTTGTTTCTTTTGCCTTTTATTTTTTTGTTTAGAGCTCTTTTTCCAGTGACTTTTGTAGTGGCAGAAGAGAAAATGACACATTGATTTCAATTGATAGAACACATACAGAAAACTGCAAATGTACAAATTCTGCCTTTTTTTTTTTTTTTTTTTTGAGCAGGCCACAGATTTATCAAGATCCTTCCCAGATTTGCTTATAGCTAAATGGGAGAACCCTACTGGTCTCTGCATTCCTTCAGGATTGGGTACCTTTTTCCAAGGAAAAAGAAACGATCAAGTGGGATAGCCATTCCAGAGATACCTTCTTATTCTTCTACTTTCTTTTTCTAGTTTGGAGAGGACAGGAAAAAATAACTGAACCCTTTATTGATCAAAAAGGCTTAAACTGACATTAAAAAAAAATTGGGGGGGGGGAATTGGTGGTGTCTTTGGGATGGAATAATGGATTAAAAGAATCCAAGACACCGTAAGGAGTTGTGAGGAGAATTCATTGCCATATCTGGGTCTGGGGCCATGGAAAGTGTCTGTGTTTTATTGGGTAAACATCAGTAAACTCCTCAAATAAACTCCTCACTAAACTTCTGAGAGGTTCTAGTGCATGGCTCCAAACCAGCCTGGCTGGCAGGGATAGCTCCTCTTGCATTTCATTTCTATCCCGGTTGCACTCAAAAATAGGAACGGGAGAGAGGAAAAAATTGCAAACAAAAGGTCACTGTAGCCATTCTGCCGAACAGATATATTCAACATATCTCTCCAAGAATTACAGAAAATTGTGATGAAACTTCTGTAGGACAGATGTCAATAAAATGCCATCCAAGCTGTGAATTCTTTACAAAACTGTCAGAAATCTTCGCGCAGATATCAAGGCTTTTGTCTCCTTGATCTGACCTAGGCTCCACAAGAAAAAAAAGAAAGTACAAAATAAAATGTCCTACATTCTTTTAGTGAGGGCTACACTTGCATTTAGCAAATTATGAATTCAGAAACAGTATCTTCAAAGATTTACAGTTTCAATACCTAAAATAATAATGTGACCACAAATTTAGTCCTGTTCTTTAGTGATGCAAGATACAGGACGCTGCATTTGGTCTGAAACTAAAAAGCAGGCGCATGAATTTCAAAATTTTGAATGCAGATGTCTGCTGTTACAGAAGCGGGAGAGGTTTTATTCTACACCTCTAGAGATTTTATGTGATTTTGCTTTGTTTTATTTATCTACAAGATGGGAATTAAAGGCAAAATCTGTATTTGGAAAACAATCACACTTGAAACTTTGAAAAATATAAATATATTATAGGGAAGTGGGGGAAGCCTGACTTTTCTTTCTTCTAGAAGACCAAGTAAGCAGAGCTGAAGGTTTGAAGCAGGTCCTTGAGGTTTTAAATGTCCAGTTTGCTAAGACCTTAATAAAATCCTGCAAATAAAAAATACTTTGTGAATATTACCAATGGAATAGGAAAATAGCAGTTGTTATATCAAATACAAGTTTAAAAAAGCTCTGAAAATTTCTTGTCCTTCTGCTAGCTATAGCAAACAAGGGAATGTAAGGGGGAAAAAAAGAAAATAAAGGAGTTGCAGTTGAATTTTAATTTCTTTTGTGAAATCTTAATTAATCCATTGAGAATTTTCTCCAGGACTTGTGACTGAATTTAGTAGCTCTCATGACTTTTTCTGATAATTCACATTTTGGCCTTTTTTAATGAGCCTGTGACCTTCTCAGGTGCTGTGGTTGTAGTTTTGGAGTCCTCAAGTAAAAAAATTCATAAATTAATCGAAACTTCTATGGAAATTTGCCTGCAATTGAAAACACCCAACCACTGCATAATTTCAGTACAGTGTGGCCCAAGTAAACTGGGAATTTGTTGGATGGGACATATCATCCTTCAGCATCCAGACAGTTTGTATTTAGAAGAAGAAAAAAACCAATTTAATTCTTTTCACTGGAGATCCTCTGTCTGCTTTTACCACTTGTCCTTGACGCAATTGTCTTCTAGGCCAAATCAGAAAATGCAAATCAAGATGCTGCCTTTGGTATGGTGTGGTTATTTTTAAGGGGGTTTTTTGAGAGTTTTGGTGGGTTTTGGGTGTTTTTTGTTGTTGTTGTTTTTTAATTTTGTGCTTTGTTTTTTGGTTGTTTTGGGGTTTTTTTGTGTTGTTTGTTTGTTTGTTTGTTTTGGTTTTGGTTTTGGTTTTGTTTGTTTGTTTTGGTTTGGTTTTGGTTGGGTTTTTTGGTGGTGCATTTCTGGGGGTTTTTTTGTTAGTTCACGCAGAAATTCCTGCACGTGAGAGAGTAGCTTATATTGTAGTTTTTTTTTAAAAGCACAGACACACAAAGCAAAACAAGTGTTAATGAAATTTTGAAGGAGAAAAATTTAAATATTTCCCACAGCACTTTCTGTTTCTAGAATGTTACAAATAAGTCTGACTGTCACAGCTGGATCTCCTTTTCTTCCTGGAGATTTCCTGCAGTTGGAAAACGACAAAAGCCAATAATTCACAATAATTAATATAAACACAACTGTGGACTCTGTGGGACTTTTTTTACTTCTGTTGGCAAATGGAAGGATGAAATATCAGGAACACAGATATTATTAAGTGGTTCTTCAGGCAGTCAGACTGTAAGGGACAATATGGACAAATTCATAATGAAATGATGAAATTCGTAATAAATTCATAATGAAAAGCTGGACAAGGACACCAAGCCTTGTGTCTGCACTTCATGGCTCCTGAAGCTGGAAATTTCTTTTTTCCCCTTCTGATGAGGAGAAGAATCAGTGACAAAATCTTTTGCTCAGAAAAAAGGTGCAGAATCAGAGCAAGTCAGGAAACCCAAATGCTCTCCAAAACAGAAGAGATGTGGGTGGAGAAAAAAGTCTTAATTTGCTACTGGGTGTGTCTGGAAAAGGGGAATGGTTGAAGAGGAATTGGGCCAAAACCAAGGACTTTGCCTGAGAGCTTTGGAGGATGCAGTCCAGCTGTGAAATAAACTCTGCTGGCAGTACCAGGCAGATGAAAACAGATAAAATTAATTTGCCTGTAATCTATAGCAATTGTCACAGGTGCCGTAGGATTTAAAAACAATTTATTAGGGTATTTATAATGGGAATTATAGTAAGTAAATATATATTCTAAAAGGGACGTAAGTATTATAGATTACAGGTAATAAATACAGATCTCTGTGCACAAGATGTGCACCTGAGATGGCTGCCTTCTGCTTTTTGGGCTGTTTTGTTTGGGTTTTATTCTTTTTTCAAAACAGCTGAGTGCAGATGGCTGTCTGAGAGAAATGACAATTATCTTGCCTTCCCACTTTCCTGTCTACAACAGACACTGGAGGGAAAAAGGGGGGAAAAGAGAAATAAATGTGCCAGATGTGTTTATAGCATGTAAATGTGAAGAAAACTGCAACAAATGTTGACATTTTGGCATTGAGAACGTGGCTTTTGTTGCGGTGTGTTGTTATTGGGATTCATATTCCAATAGCTTTGACTAGGATCTAAGTGGTGGAATGTCAACATTCTTCACTTTCTCCTAGTAAAATATTTGCTTTAAAATGTAAATGAAGACCAAGAAGATTTTCTTCATATTGGCCTGCCAAAACATCTGGATTTGTGTTTACATTCATTGGCATCACAGGGTTATCCCTCAAAAAAACCCTGCTATTATTTTCTCATTTCTAACTGAACCTCTCACACATAAAGTGCTTTTCTGAGTAATGGAGTATTTTCTGACTATGGGAGTAGTCTTAAATATAAAGTAAAGCAGTAGCAGCTGAATCAGGAGCAGGTGAAATATGAAATGATACAGAGCAAATGCTGCCTCCCTGTGAGGCTCAAAACACCACTCAAAACAGGTAATGCTCATACAGGACTCACTTCATCAGCTGATGATTAATTTCAATGTTAAAAGGAATAAAATCTAAAATTTCTTTCTTTTCTGCTGCTGCAGGAAGCAAATCTAGCACTTTTATTTTCCTCTTTTCATATTCTGTTTTCAAGAAAGCATGAAGCAGAAAAGGACTGCTGCAACTAAATTTGTGTACTGATAATTCTATTTCAGTGATTACAAGAGCTACCAGCTGGAGTCCCATACACCTGGTGTGTGCTTACACAGCAGGTAGTATGACTGAAAATTACTACCAGAAAGCAAGAGTAAGAAAGCAGAAAAAAATAATTTAGAAAAGGCAAAATTTTCTCGAGTGATTTTCAGCCTCACCCCAAGGTTTATCTGCCTGCAAAATTAGCTAAGTGTTAAGCCACCAGTGTATTTGTACTTATTCTTTCTCCATCTCTACATTCATTACAGCTTAACTGAGCCAAATATTTCTGTTCCATGGCTAAAGTTTGTTGGAAAATCAGGCTAAACAGCCTTGTAATGGTGACAGTATAAAGTAGTTACTGAATTTTGTTCAAACTTAGACCCTTTAAACTAACCATTAGTCAAACCCAAACAATAAACCCAGTGCTGCAATCCCTCTTTGAAATAAAGTTTATTAGTAAGAAAAAGTACACTATGCGAAAAATCTTTTTTTTTACGAAGTAGTTTAATTGGCTTATTCATTTAGTACAAACAGTCATCTGACCACAGAATTGGGGTTTTTTTCATCCCCAAATACTCCTTACAGCGTTTTAATGTGCTTAATGTACATGTGTATACATTCTTGTATAAAAATTAGGAATATGCTGCTGGGGTCTGTTAGTCCATCTGTTTATTTTACACATGTGTATTTATATGGGAAATATTTTAGTTATTACACTACACATCAGTGAAAAATTAACATCCCAGTGCACTTTTAAACTGTTGATCTTGTATTATTGTTACAGTCAGAGAAGGGGCTGTAAAAATGTCTTTGTTTATGAGCATTCCAGTTCCTGTGTGTCTTCAAGTCAGTGGGAAGTTACAGTAATGCCTCTCTATGTAAGGATTATATCTTACAATCTTTGCCCTAGGGACTCCAGCACCTATTTTTTTTCCAGTTTCTAAAATGCTGTGCCTTGAAAGAATTTCATAAACCCATGTCTCGGTTTATTAGGAGCACTCTAATCATCAATAAATGACAGTTCAGAATTCAGGCACCTTGATTCAAAAACAGTGAGATTCACTCCATCTGCTAACTAGCCCTAAGGCTGTGAAGATTATTTTTAATAATCTAGGAGATTATTTTTCTTGCTGTGGAGCACTCAGCAAGGGGTGTGAGAGACACTGGCCTTGATTTGAGACAAAGAAATTGATAAAGAATTCAAATTAAATCAGAAAAAGCTCATCTGGAATATGTGCTCTAGGCAAGGGTCACACATTTCTGCAATTCTTTTATTGAGGGTTTTGTGTTGTCTTTGTTGCTGCTCACTTTGGACTCTCTGGAAACAAGATAAATTTTTCCCTTCCTAATTCTTGGGGTTTTTTTCCGTGTTGGTTTCTTTCTTTCAGAAACTACCATTACATAACTGTTGGACACAAAACCTTTAAGCACACCCTTCGTATCTGAATGTGTGGTACCCTGTGCATGCAACAGCAGCTGCAGTGTTTCGAAAGTGATCACCAAGCAGAATATTTTCAATGTACAGATACAGAATATACCTCCACAAAGATCTCTCTGCTGCTCTTTTGCTTCAAAACACCTTGTCATAAATTACAGCTGGGCATCTTATAGGAGTTGTTAAGCATCCCACATTTTTATTTTTTTGGACTCACCTACTGCAGGCTATACTGGGTCAGCAATCTGATCAGGTGAATCTCTCCTCTGGAAGTGAAGTAATTAATTATCTCTGTACCTCCTTGTGCCCTTTTTAGCTCTACCTCACTGTCTGTTTGTTTCTTGCCATGATGCTTGAGGTGAAAGAGTTTCCTCTGATTTCTCTGAGTGTGCTTTCTGTAGAGCACAGATACAATTAGGCTGACATAGATGCTGAAAGAAATCAACAGTGGCAAAATTAAAAGTGGGTGAGGTTAGACTTATTTCTGTTTACAAACACAGAAACTGCAGAATCAAAGGGGAAAAGAAAAAAAAACAAAAAACCCAAACAAGTGGGGAGAACTGCTCTTTTGATAAAGGAAAATCTAATGACAAAATTAAACTCCTCACCCCCACCCACCAGGGCAGAAAAACAACAGCCCTCAGAACTTACCAGAGCACAGCCTCTCCTCCTCTCTGCATCACCTCCTCCCTGTCTCCCTGGGGCAGGACTGTGTACTTCAGTATTTAAATTTCCCTTAAAAACATCACCAGAAGCCAGAACGCTCAACATGAAATTTCCCTAGATCTCGTTAATCAGTACTTTAATGAAAATCCTTGTACAGATGAATGCTCCCAAATGATTTGTTAAGTGACAGAAAGATTTCCTGGTAATCTTAGTGTAAGATGCTGATTAATCTCTCAGCATTTGTGACACCTCTTCCCAAAGCTTGGCCACTTTGTCCCATTCACGAAGCAATTAAACTATTTCTCCCAACTGAAAGAGTTTCATTATATTAAAAAATTAGCATCTCTTTATAACCCAAGCGTTCCTTTGTGCTTTTATTCAGTTAATTAACAATACTTTCACCTCAGCAAGTCAAAATGCCTCCTTTTGGAGCTAGCCTAACAAGTTCCCCTATGAAACGTCAGTTTCACAAAGCCCTTTACAAACCAATCTGACATAAAACAGGTTTGGGGTAAACCTCACCTACACCTTCCATTTAAACCTGCTGTGTGAAACAGTTACTCCAAGGCTCTTGTACCTACTTTATTTTTCTTTGCCAGAGGCACATTCCTTCAGAAAATGTGATAAATTATCAGCAATGAGAGACTTGAAAGGCAACTTTTCAGTTATATACATATATATATACATATATATACACATACATATATACATGTATATACACACACATATATATATATACATATATATATATGTATATACACACACACACACATATATATATATATATAAAGGGATATAAAGATGAAACAACAGTGAGGAAAAAAATAAGCACAGCACTACAGCTTTTACAAATTAAACTCTTATCTCTCTTATCCCTACCTATTTTACAGCCCTAAAGATGGAAGGCTTGTAAATGGGATATATTTCTATGCAGTTGCATAAAATGATGCCACTTCAGGCAATTTTAAGTGCAGATAGAAAGTGGTCTTGTGAAATTCCCCCAGAACCCAGTAAAAATCCTCCAGGATATTATCTTTTCTTTCAATTCGAGGTGATGTGGTGAAGTTATTATTTTCAGTAAGCTACAGGGAAAATGTGTTCAATACTTGTAAAACTGATTATATCACGCTCTGGAAGCTAACGAGAGAATGTTCTGAGTGTCCCCACAAAAAATTTGTCAAAATAAATGAAATGCTGCCCTCTTCTGATTTAATTTGAACATAGAGGAAGCTGCACTTTTAATGGAAGAAGAGGTTTGAAGATTAAAATGAGTTAAAAATAGGGCTTGGCAGGCTACCCCCTCTGCAGGGAATGCAGTGGAGAGAACCTCCATAATTTCTGTGTGGCAAATAATGTCCCACATCAAAGCAGGAGATATGTGGAGCCTGAATAAAAGCTGTTTCCACTGTACTTGTGTATTTTGGGGTAATTTTGTGGCAGATGGATTAATTAAAGCACACCTGGCATGGTTTTCCCTTAGTTTAGGCATGGAACTTCTTGCTTGTCCAGTTTTGAGCACATGAAGCTTTCTAAATGTTCAAAAAACAATCCAAGCCCCAGCAAAGCAAGTGCAGACCTGTCAAACACAAATACTCATTTGAGCTGCAAACTGCTCAAAGTGTGAGCGTGCTGCAAATAGCACATGCCTGTGTTTGATGATGTCTCCTAAATATTATTTTTCCACTGGTAACTATCACTGACTAACTTCTGGCATTTTCAATACTATTAATCATTTTTCTAACTGCAAAATATGAGTGGGACACTGGTCTTAGGTTGAAGCATTTTGCAGACCTACAAGCATAAAAAGATTAAAAAATAAGATTATAGATAAATACATACATGTTGAGCCACTTCTCTGACCAGTTTGACTATTTGGGTGGTAACTTCCTTGTAGATTTTTTCACACCAAACTCCAGCTGTAAATTACCACATCCTCTGAAAATCCATTGAGTGTGGATGCTTCAGTCAAGGTTTCATTTGGCCTTTCTCACCTAGATTCCTTTTTTTTTAAGGTATTTTAAATACACAACAATATGTCAATGGCATTTATGTACCTAATTTTCTGTTCAAAAAGAAATATAAAAGCACTCAGCAACAGAGCTTTCAGGTAAAATATACAACTTTGTTCTTCACTAATTTACCTTGCACAATGCTTCCATGCTTTTACATGCTTTTAGGCTGAGCAAAATTATCTTTCTGCTCACTGCTGAACCTTTGAGTGTTAGAGCTGAAGTAAAATTATGTACAACAGGCTATTTGTAACAGGGGAAAATAATTACAGACCTAAAAATGCACAATTATGGCACTGCTGAAAGAGCCAGGGGGCTGCTTAGAGCTGATACTGATGCAAGCATTTATCTTATGCAGTTTTCTTTCTCTCAGTGGAGGAAACATGTTAAAACATAAAAGATTATTAAATTAATCACAAAAAACAAATGCTCACAGGTTTGTGGCTGTAAACAGTGACAGTACTGGAAACAGGTGCAGTCATAACTCACAGACTATGCCAGAAAAAGAAAGCATCATGAATTTTGTAAAATTAGCTATTTCAAATGAAGTAAAGGATCTTTCTGCACTTGTACAGATCTTTACATCCATTCATGTAATTCAGAGCGGAGTGGTCAAAAATTAAATACCAAATTGCACATCTGCTTACTCTGAAGCATTTCTTACTATTTGCTCATGTTTAAATTGAGATGGTGGGAAAAGCAATGAGTCTTTCCACCAAGTATGCTGGTTAAGCAATAGATTTTGATGAATTTATATTAGATTACATGTCAAACACTTGCAAAATTTCTTCTAGCATGTTTCCAACAAGGTGTGACTCCACCCTGATGAAATAGATGACTTCCCTTCTCTATTAGCCACACTCAAGTTGTTGTTTAAAATCACTCATATTTTTTGTAATCTTAACTGTAGAAAAAGCAAGGCGCTAAAAAAAAAAATAGGCAGAAACCAAATTGCTGCTGGACCTGAAATGTTCTACCATATTTTGAGCTTTTACATTTCTGTGGAAGGTGAGTGTTTTGTACCCAGAGCTGCTGGTCCTTTGTCATCCCTGTCAGAAACACACTTGAACTAGAAAGTGGGGTTTAAAATGCTGTTTATTAGAATTTGGAGTATCAAAAGACAGGGTCACAGATAACCCCACACCTCTCTAGGTGCTCTGAGTCCTGAGGGTGTAGCACTGACAAACACAGCACTCCATGCACACCTCGTCCAGAGCAGAGAATCTCCCCTTTTTTATTATTTTCTTACAAGGAAACAATGTTTTCCATCATTTCTACAGTCAAGGGGAATGTCAGGAATGTTCATGTTAGTCCTGAAAAAGCACTGCCTGCTGTCCTTAGTGCTAAATCACCTCAGAAGGTTCTGATTTATTGTTTGTAGGAGCTGGTGAAACTGAAGATAAAGTGACAACGAACCAAGCAGCTAAAGTTTGAGGCAGTGACTGCAAAAGGGGAGGAAAATATTTACACCAAACAACGAGGAGGAAACATTAGAACATTAAGCCATGCTTGGATGCAGCCAGTTCCCCGTGGAACACGAGGAATGCAAAGAACTATATAGAAATTTATAGAATGGATTATGCTAATTCATCTTTTAAATAAAAGAGAAATCTCCTCAGTGCAAACCAACTGTTTTTCTGGAAACCAATAAACCTCATTCTCCTTCCTGTGATTTTGGCTGGGAGATTGTTTTGTGTTTCTACCAAGTGTTAACTAATTTACATTGTATCAGTGGTACTGATGAAGATCAGGACAGTAATTTTTAACAGTATTTCACTGTAAATGAGTCCTACTGTGTTGTGCAGAGGATTGGTCTTGAAAAGAAGGAAAAAATTTAAACTCATTTTTGTGATGATGCTGAATTTAAAAACAGGATCAACCCATGTGATGTATTTGCAAAGTGCACTGGCACTCTCAGGTATAAAGTTTTGAGCCTTTAAAACATTATTGTAACCCAGATACTGTAACATTTGTTCTTCTAATGTCTCTGTAAAGATAAAATTCTTGGTTAGATGGCACTCCAGCTGCTGAAAGGAAAGAATCGTACACTGGGTTGCAGTGGAGCATGTGGGGAAAGGAATAAAGTGGTTTGGCAACAAAATAACGACAGGAAATAGAGCAAAATCTACATCTGCATAATGAAAGAAACCCTCTATCATTTTTCTGTTTAGCTGTTGAACAAAACCAACCCCCAAATAAACCAAACCTCAAATAAAACCAAAACTGAGTATCTACCAAGAAAAAATAATAAAGTTGTTGTGATTGTGGTGTGGCTTAGTTACCAGAAAAACGCTTTCCCTCTAAAGCTTTTTGTCACATTCCCACCTGCTCTGGCTTCTGTTGGAAGATCCCAGCAGCAGTTTTAATCACCGGATCTATTTTGGAAGAGTACTGAAGTCGGGAAGCAGGAGGAAAACCAGCGCTGGAGTGCAACATTTGTATGAGGGGCTCAGACCCGAGGGATCCAGGAGAGATTCCTGTCACATTCCACTTCTCTGCCTCTCTACACCTCTTTGGATCTTACTGACAGCAAAAAACAGCTTTGAAAAATTCAGCATAATATCCTTACATTAAAACTCTAAACACAATTGTTTCTACCTGCATAACTTGCATAAACACAACTTTTCTTCAACCACAAAAATGTCTGGATTCAGTTCTATTAGGTCTAAAAGGTCATCCCTGAAGGGTTGCTGTTTATCAGTAAGTTTACCTCAGAACTACAACTGACAGAAAATCCACTCTCATATTCATTTTCCCCTGCTAAAATGAAGAGTTAACTGTATTTTAAGAAAATTAACATCTTGACTTGCCCTGTAATGAACATGTAAATTTTCCTCAGTCACACTCTGCTCCAAACCAATTCATGACCATGCACATTCCCAGAAAACACCCCCGATGATCATTTCTCCAACAAACTAAGGATCTTAAACAGGTCAGAGCAAGTAACTCTCCAAGAATAAACCAAGACGTAAGATTCTAATTCAGAAAACAGTGACAACAATAATCAACTGAGAAATCTTTTATTCAGGCAACAAGGTAAAAGTAAAACCTATTCTACCAAGCAGATTTTTTTCAGCAGAAGTCAAACAGCCAGTGAGAAAAGTAGTAGAATTAAGGAAAGTAACTCTACATACCAGTGTTCTCCAAACTTGTTTGGAGATTTTGGGAAAGTAACTGCACGTAGAAAACCCTCAGTAACCTGCCAACACCCAGTGCAAAGCAGTTTTAGTTAACAGAAGCCATTCCCCAACACTCAAGGTGCATGTGCATGTTAGAGTCATGCATCTCTCTCAGCTCCCTGGCAGGCTTGCACAGCAGCACACGACCAGCCTACATCAGAAGGGCACAAATTCAGTATTACTTGGAGATAGTACCTGGAACTATCTCCAAGGGCGTCGGACAGGGTCAAGAGCTGCTCTGGGAGTTACATGTCACCTTCCTTTGGTTTCTTGTCTCTTACCACAACAGCCACAGCTTGCGCTTGGTGGGAACTGCCAGGTCAGAGTTTAGGAAAGGAAGATTCCCTTGCTTTCCAGGCTATCCAGACAAAGTCCTGAGCCCAGAGGCGTCTACACCTTCCCCTTCCTGGCGTGTCTGAGGCCTTTACACAGAATGTTGTGAACGGTGCAGCACTCCAGGTCTGCATTGGAACTCTCACCAGCACAGGTGTACACACAGTGCAGCCTTGCACTGGGCACATTTGTGGTCCCCGTGACACAAATGCTGTGCTTTACTGGTCCTTGTGCCAGAATAAGGTTCATAAACTATTGTGGATAAACACCCTGGTTATCAGAAAGCACAAGCAGTAGTATCCCCTTGGAATAAAATTAACTGATAGGCATTCCTGTGGAGAAGCAGAGGGTTACAGCTTATGAGCCATCCCAGGAGCGTCCCCTGACCTCCTTCCCCTTTTAAGTTATATTTTTATAGTTTTCTTTGTGGGTGTGGTAAACACAAAGTGCCAGCTGACATTGTTTCATTATTAGGTGGATTTTGACTGATTTTAGTCATACATGTGCAGGTTTTATTTCATTAGAGAACACACCTCCACAAGGTGTGTACGTGCAAAGTGTCTTACCTGGAAAGTTCTCTCAGAATGCCCACTTCTGGACAAAAGCATGATCCAAAAAGGAAGAGAACTAGTTCTGGTGGAAGCAGAATTGCTGTGGATATTGAAGCTCAGAACAGCCTACAACAACTCCAGGAGGCACCCACAGTCTGCATCTAATGGAATCACTCAGCAGAACTCTGGAGGCCTCTTTAAAAGCCTCTGGACCCAATCCTAATTAATCTGCTTAGGCAGGAAGGTTGGACTAGATGGCATTCTGTGATTTCCCCCCCCCGCCTCTCACTCACTCTGATTCTGTGAAAATTAATAGCAAGTCCAAATCCCCTCTCACAGTTCCTGTTACAAAAATCTCCTGGACTTTCAAGTTCTGTTGTTAATGTTGCTCTCATGCACACAAGTGGACATGAAGAGCTCAAAGAGGGAGGAAGACACAGCAAAATGCAGTGAGCAACTTTTAGGCATCTAAAATTGTAGAACAGTCTCACATGCATTCTGGACACTGAGACCTTAATTCACTGTGCAGATTCACTCCTTCCTTATTTTCCCTCGTGGAGTTATCCCCAGCTATCCTAAAAAGGGATGACTATTTTACACTTGGTACTCAGCAGGAGACACTGGCTCTAGGTCTTTAACAAGGTCAAGGGTCTCACAGGTTGTTTTTAACATCACTACTCCTGCAGCTGCACCACCAAGTACGGGGCTCTCCAAACAACACAAGAAATATTTGGCTTGAGCAGCAATTTACTTTAGAAGGTTTCTCATAATGTTTAATGAAGAGCCTCTGTAGCCTGTCCCAAAATGGTTCCAGTGGTTCATGTAGTGGAACAGCTGGTAAAGCTTCAGGCGCTTCTCAAACCCTGCAGCTCTGGGGATTTTACTGTGATAAGCAGAATAGAAAGAACTGCTGAAGCCACCAAACATGCCAGCTATTGCAAGCTCGTACTCTGAATGGCCGTAGAAAGAAGCTGGATCAAAGATAATTGGACCAGATTCATCCTCAGCTACGTTTCCTCCCCAGAGATCCCCATGCAGGAGGGCAGGAACGATTTCCACACCAGTGAAAAAACTGGGTATCTTCAGCTGCAGGGGGAGAAAAGAAAGACATGTAAATTACACAATCATTCACTTCAAAATGTAGGGGTTTATCTGCATACTTGAAGTGTCCTAAAACCCAGCATTTAAAATACACAGGACCTGGTCAGCAGAAATGCTGAGTACATCCAGAGGAATTTCATTGCTCATAAAAGGCAGCAGCAGAATGGTCACCTAAATCTTTTTCAGCAAGAAAATACAAGTCTCGAAACTCAGCTATCGACCAGGGTTAGTAACAACAGCCACCAACACTTCATCATTAAAAAGCTCAAGGATGTCTCGCCAAATTTCCAAAATGTAGGATCCAAAGAGCCAATAGTGCTGTTCCCTCAATCAGGTGCAAACACTGAATGAACAGAGAGCATGCAGGACAGAGCTGTTTATGTACATTTCTCATCAAGAGTGTGTTACAGGGAATGAGAATATGAACTCCATCCACTATTTCCCAAACAGTCAGGCAAAGTGCTATCTGGCACTATGGAGTTCACTCTGGAATGTTAGCACAGGGAGATGTGGCAAATGCCATTATACCTTAGAAGAAGGGCATTTTGATCCCTAAAATCTGGAGTCTCTTACCAACAGAACCTGGTGCAAACCAACAAACAGGAACTTTGGTTTACGAAAATAAAACTTGAGTGTACCTAGCTCTCCCAACAATGAGAACTGAGGGAATTGCTCCTACCTGAAGCTGTGACCAAAGCTCTCTTGCTTCTTTGTCACCTGATTTCTTTTCAATCATGTCCATCTGGGGCTGGATCCTCTGTCTAGCAAAGAAGGTCACCCAGTCACTCTGCCAGTCGTTAACCTGAAGGAGGAGCACTGCAGATGTCAGTTCCACACCACACAAAAGGCACATTTGCTTCTTTTTCAAATAACACTTTTGAGGATCACACAGTTTCTGTGCTGGCACCATCCAGTATAGTAAATGCTATCGTCATTTAATCAAATGTTATCTTAAAACATTAAATTAGGGGAATAATTTTCTCTCAGTGATTAAAGTGCAGGAAATTGAAGAGCTATCAGTGTCCAAAGCACTTTTAAGTGCTGTCCAAAACACAACCTTCCTTAGCAGGCAGAACCCACATTTTTTTATTTTCATGGCTCCACAAAAATTCATTTATTTCCATTATGCTAACTTTGACCTGTATCACTGAAGGAAAAACAAAATAAATTTAAAATTCTATCAGTCTGAGAAAGTACAACCTACCTGTGGAAGATACCCACAGCAGGTAACTGTATGAAAGCCAAACTGGTCCACAAACTGGAGTTCTGATTGCCCTTGACCTTTACCTTTCAAACCAAAGACAAAAATTCAGCAACAGTGACATAATACTGAGCAACACAAATGAACCTTTAAAACCACGTGAGAGCAAAATGCTGCTTCTCCTGAGAATAAAAAAAATTGCACTTTAATTTTTTTTAAGGTTACAATGTGGTTGTTTTTTAAATTTAAAGTTTGATGTTAAGCAGCTATATTCTGCTCTTCAAAATTGTATTTTGAGGTTCTTTATGGCCTAAACTGAGTATGTGTTTTGCTTACACAGATCCAAAGAGTGCAAACAAAAGCAAAAAGAATCCCTGCCTGGGTCTGTTTCATCCAAACCTAGTCTCATGCTATCTTCAGGGGAAGATGAACTTGTCCTGAAGCAGCAAAAGGAAGTTTAACTGCTTTATAGAATAGTATCAACTGGTTTAAATTTGCAAACAGCTGTGTACTGTACCAACTATGCTCCCTTCTTTCTTCAGCTTCTCTCCAAGTTTCTGGTTAGTAAGGTGAAGATCAGCCAGCTGAGTTCCAAGCAGTGCTGAGTGTCTAAGAAACAAAAAAGTAACATGAGTAACACTGGCACACGAACAGAACCAGGGCTTGATATTCTAGGAGTTACTTGAACAGATCTATCAAGTAAATAAAAGTAGTTCTACACCTATTAACAAAATATTTTTTCAGTGTATTCCAGTTATAAACACCTTTCTCTGCTTATCAACACTGCATATCAGCAAGAAATGTACTTACCTGGCTGTTTCTGACATCACTACTCAAAGTGAAAAGCATAAATTTACTAACAATGAGAAAATGTCAATTCTAGTTTCTGTGTGACATCACTTCTGTAAGGACTCTCAGTAAGATATGTGTAAGAAAGAATGCACAACATGTTATGCCTTTTTTTTTTTTTTTAACTCTGGTAAACTGTGTTTGGGAAACAGAACCAAAATGCTGATCCTTTTCCTTCTACTGCTGCTTCCAGCTGCTTTTCTCTAACATGCCTAAATGCTCAGAGTCACGGGAGTCTAGTTTATTACCTATTTTTAATAAAACTTTATCCTCTACATGGTTCAGGAGAGTCTTGTAGTAATTACAAACAGATATTACAACCAGTTGCCTCCCATGTTAACAAAATTATGTTCCTTTTATGCCTTTGACCTTCCTCAACTTCCCCTGCTGTCCAGGCACTGTCATTTAAGGCACAGTTATTTCTTCAATTTGTTGCTGTTAACACAGGGAATCTGCGTGCCAAAGGTACCGTTTTTGACCCCAAAACAGCAACACCTCTGCCCTTTCTCTTGGGACTCACTGGGGGATGTTCACGAATTAGAAACTCTGCCAACAAGCAGGATGAGGGACAAGATTTAAACTGGCAGCAGAAGTTCTGAGAGAGGTGAGAAATTGGCCATGATCACCTCCTAATGGAATCAGACAGATGAATTCATCGTGTGACGTGCTCGTCACAGGGAATGGTCAAAAGTTTGTAACTATCAAAATGAAGAGCTGAAAATACTGAAATCAAGATTAATTGATCTGGGGAAGTGCCCCTGCACCATCATGCCAAGCAATAAAGTAGTGGTTTTTATATGGAGGGCAAGTACACAAAACAGGTCACGAGGGGGGTCATTTTCCTCTCTGTGAAAACAAACCTTACTGTAAAAATCACTAATTACCTAAGCAAACAAACCCAAAACTAACCAAAACCCAGACTCAGTTGGGGATGTATGATCTATTTGCTAGGTGAGGCATTATGAAGTATTTTATACAACTCTCTGCTGTGTGATTTCCCGTACTGTTCTTGACTTGCTTTAGAAAAAAATTGAACAAGGTTCCCCAATGAAAACAAGTGATTAACTTTCATAAGAGCCAAAATTTCTGGTTAAAGGAGGCAAAGACAACGCTGTTTTACCTGTTCAAGCTTCGCATGTCCAAATGCTCCATCACAAACGCAGTAATGCCCCCAGTGAGGTCAAAGATTTTCATGGGTTGAGGCACTTTTATTGTCTTTGTTTTCAGGATGGCTTCCAGGCTTGCCTTTTCTCCCTCAAACATTCTTCTGGCCTGCCAGATATTAAGGAAAAGCATTAGTGTCTACAAGCATCAGCCACACAGAGCACTTCCACAAAATCAACTGATTTTGTAAAACTTGCATAGAAATGTTGGAGGAAATGTTTATTCACACACAAAATACAGACAGGACCACACCATCAGACCTGACGGTAGTTTTACAAATAAGTGATTTCACTTCATAAAACAAGTGAGTGAAAATGGCTTAGGTTCTAGAATTATCTATAATTTAGAAAGTCTGTTTGAACTGAAGGAGTGCAAACTGCTTAGACATAAAGTATGAGCTCCTTCAGCTGTGCCCCATCACAGCTTTCACCAGAATGCTTTTCTATGGTGTTTCCTTTCACCTCATAGGGGAAGGGCGTGGGTGGCAATCAGCTGCAGCAGCCAAATGCCCCTTATCACACTTGCTCAACCCAAGCCACTACCAACTGCATTTGCTTGGAAGATATTCTGAATTTGGGACCAGTTTCTGCACCTGCTACCCACAGCAAGAACATCTACTCTCCCCAGTTCCTCCTCTGAGACCAGGGACACTCATCACATCAAGAAATGTTTGTCTGCAAGAGTCAGGCAGGGGCTGTAGAAAGAGCAGGTGGGAAATTTAACATATCTGGCAAAAGCAAAAGCAGGGAAGTAGAATGAATGCAATACAAAGAGAATGCTAGCCCTTTAGTAATGTTCCATGCAACACAGTCACAGGACAATTTGCAGCAGACATCAATTAAGAGGCAATCACAGAATGATCTGTGCTGCAAAGGACCTTAAGACATCCAAAACCACTACCCTGTCCCATCCCCTGCCCTGGGTAGGGACACACCTCCCACTATCTTCAACCCCTGTCCAACCTGGCCTTTGGATACTGCCAGGGATCCAGGGACACCCTGTGCCAGGATCTCACCACTCTCAGAGTCAGGAATTCCTTCTTCATATCTGATCTAACCCTACTCTCTGTCAGCTTGAAGCCATTCCCGTTTCCCTGTAAAAAGTCTCTCCCCATCTCTCCCCTGGGCTCCCCTCTGGCACTGGAAGGTGCCACTGTGTCTCCACAGAGCCCTCTCTTCTGCAGGCTCAGCAATGCCAGCCCTGCCAGTCTTTCCTGCGGTGCTCCACGCCTCTGACCATCTCTGGGAGACATCTCTGGCCATCCTTTGGCCCCAAGAGCATCCACAGGAAATCAGGGAATGCTCTGTCTCTGTCCAAAGCACCACCCTGGGCCATGAATTGCTGATGCACAGCAGCTGCTGCTCACACAGCACAGCGTTTACAAGCTTTTCCACAAAGTTTGCTTCAATCAGCGCTCAGGATCCACACACAGGCAGCAGCACACAAAATGAAATTGCTGAATAGAAAATCCATCCAGATCTCTTTTTTTCCCCCCAAAGCCTCATTTTGTAGCTCGTTGGATTGTGCAGCTAAATACAGAATGGTGTATAGCCCTAAGGAAGGGCTACATCAATTCAAACTCTCTTCTGTGATGCAGGATAACCTTCCTGCGTTATCCCATGTTGCCACCCCCATTCAGCTCCCCAGCTTGATCAGAAATTGTTGAGAAATTTGGAATAGATACAGTTGCATGCATACTTTCAAACACATTTGCTTGCTATGAAGGGCAAATACAAGTTTTGACTCCTGTTCTGCCACTGAAGCTATTTATGTGATAAACACAAGTATGGAGTATCTTTAAAGTAATTCCACTCTGTTTCTGCAAAAGATCCTAAAGAAATAAGTTGTATTGTATTTACCTCTACCAAATGCAGGTATCCACCTTTGACAGCACATTCCAGATATTGAAAGGACAAAGCAGAAAAGCTTGAACAATTATGGAAAAGCATCACTTACTCTTTCTTGTGCGCAGGGAATTAAAAGTTTTAGTTAAAACCATAGAAGGCACACACCCCCTCAGCAGACAATTCAGGGTTGCCTTAGCCCCTGTCACAGCACTTGCAGACTCTGTTACACCACTGGGACCCTTGGAGGTGACAACAGCATGCCAGGATACACCTCCAACAAAATTTACAAGCAAACAAATTGCTTGTCCTGGACAAGCAACACCGATATCACAACACTGTCCTGAATCAGTCAGGCTGGAAAACACCTCCCAGACCATCCAGTCCAACCTTTGACCCACCTGCACCTTCTCACCCACAGCACAGCACCAAGTGCCTCGTCCAGGTGTTCCTTGGGCACCTGCAGGATCTGGGACTACACTACCTACCTGGGCAGCCCCTTCCAATGCTTAACAACCTTTTCCAGGAAGAAATTCCTGCTGAGAATAGGTTTAGGTTAGACATTAGGAAGAAATTCCTGGCTGTGAGAGTGGTGAGGCCCTGGCACAGGGTGCCCAGAGCAGCTGTGGCTGCCCCTGCATCCCTGGCAGTGTCCAAAGGCTGATGCCCACCCTGAGCCTGCCCTGGCCCAGCCTGAGGCCATTCCCAACCCTGCTGCTGTCCCTGTTCCCTGGAGCGCAGCCCGACCCCTCTTTGTGCTGTTGTGAGGGCCCCAGGACGAGGTGAGGGATGAGAATTGACTCCACGTTCTCAGAAGGCTGATTTATTATATAATGATGTTATATTATGTTAAAAGAAAATTGTATACTAAAACTAAAGAAAGAAAAAGGAGATATCAGAAAGCTAGAAAAGAATGAATGACAAAAACCTGTGACAGACTCAGAGAGTGTGACACAGCTGCCTGGGATTGGCCATTAATTAAAAACAATTCACATGCTGGATAAACAATTCTCCAAATCATATTCCAGAGAAGCACAACATGGAGAAGCTGAAGCTTCTCAGCTTCTCAGAAGACAAGATCCTGGTGAGGGGATTTTTCAGAGAATGTCACGGTGACACCCCCCGGCTGTGCCCTCCTGGCAGGAGCTTTGCAGAGCCGCAAGGGCCCCCCGAGCCTCCTTTGCTCCAGGCTGAGCCCCTGCCCGGCTCCCTCAGCCTCTCCTGGGGCTCCATTCCCTTCCCAGCTCCGTTCCCTGCCCCGGCCACGCCGCAGCCCCTCCATTGCCCGTGTGAGGGCCCGGAGGTGCTGCAGCCCTCGAGGTGCGGCCTCAGCAGGGCCGGCCCAGGGACGGGCCCTGCCCCGCTCCTGCTGCCGCCCCAGGCCTGGAACGCTGCCTGCCCACCCCCGGCAGCCCCCCATCCCTACGCCGCCACACCTCCGACTGGAAGTTGGTCTTCACGAACAGCCGTCCCTGGTCCGTGTCGTAGCTGCGGCCCTGGCTGATGCAGCCGCTCCCCGTGTGCCCGGTGGGGCGCAGCAGCGTCGTGCCGAGCGCTCGCTTCAGCGCGTCCTCCATGGCGGCGGCTGCCGGGGAAGGCACGGGGCGGAACCGGGCGGGCAACGGAGGGGAGGGACGGGCCGAGAAGGGGCGGGCAAGGAAGGGAAGGGAAGGGAAGGGACGGGCCGAGAAGGGGAGGGACGAGGCGGGCGAAGGGCGGCTGCGGCGGCGGCTGCTGAGGCGGTTGTGGCCGTTAACGCGCCCGGCTGAGGCGCCCGAGGCACTCGAGCACTACCGTCAAAAGATTCCCTCGTTCCTCGTATGCCGATTGTGAAAAGTGCATATTATGTGGCTGTACGCAGATGTTCGCTCTATGTGTTTTGATGTATTGATTAGTCGGGCTGTATTAACATTTTAATGATGTAGTCTGGTAGTTAAAAGGTAACTTTTGTAGTTAAAATAAGAATTATGTTAGTGGGATATTTTTTTAAGGAAGGAATGAGGCACTCGCACCAGGTAGCAGCCACAGGACGCCTGAATCTTTCAGAGAAAGGGAATTTATTGCCCCATTATCAGAAGAAAAGAATTTATTTCCGCCTCACTCAATCATGAAGACGCCGTCAGGATTCAGAGGAAGAAGTTGACACTGCCCAGACAGAATCCTGTGTTTGAATGGAATTTATGCATCATGGATGAGGTGTATGAATATGCAACAGGTTATTGTTTTTAAGGGTTACTCCTCTGTTAACGTGGGTCCTTTTTCAGGCTCATGCTGCCCAGAAAAAGGTACCCAGATGTCTGTAACTCTTTGTTTCTATTGTCTCATATTGTCCTGATTCAATTTGTCCAAATTATTATTACTATAATTCTATTACTATTTTTATAGCCATTTTATTACTATTAAACTTTTAAAATTTTAAAAACAAATTATTGGCTTTTTTCACACCAGTTCTCCCGTATGTTCAGTTTTATTCTTCTCTTAATTGTTGAACAATTCCAAAATTGTTTCACCAATTACAAAATAGTTGGAAGGGACCCACGAGGACTATCAAGTCCAGCTAGTGGCCTTGCACATGACATCCCCACTATCCCATGTGCCTGAGTGCATTCTCCTTCAATATTTTTCTTAAAATCTGCACAGCTGCATAGTAAAGGTACTGGATCTTCAGGATCTACCGATAAATTTATTAGATAAAGCCTTAAAGAAAGGAAAAGAACAGGGAAAAAAAATCAGCTTCCAATATGATAATAGGCAACAACAGAAGTAGTTACAATTTACAAAGTTACAAACTTTAATGCAAAAGTTTGATGCTAGTTTACATAATCTTAAATAAATAAATCACAAGATTAAGTAATGACATACGTCATACATTAACCTTACATGCATTAACCTAAAGTTTTAAATAAATAAAGTACACTTGATAGACGTGTCCTGGCTGAAGCAGATGATGTGTGCCAGGACTCTGTTCGCTGTTGCTGAATTTCTGTATTAGTCTCTTAATTTAAAACACACTGTTGTGCAGACTGGCATCCATTCTTCGCTTCACAATAGCCGGGGCTACACTAAGAATGAAAGATAAAAAGAAGATTAAGGCATGTAAACATTTCTGCGGAGTTTGGAATCTCATGTTCTTCCGTTTGAAGCAGCACCAAAGACAGCTCAGGTGGGTGGAGTCTGAGGGCTGAACAGAGCCTTTGGCTTCGTTTTTGTGAAAAATGCGGATTTTATGATTGGCTCTCCGCAAGCATTAAAATTAATATTATGTGTGTTGTGTTAGAAAGTTATGCTGTATTAATTATTTCACATAGTGTGTTAAATACAGTTTTAGGTTATAACAAAATGTTACAATCGAAACTCTGCTATGTAGGATGCTTTTTTCCTAAAGAAAGGACTCACAGTAAGATAGCGACCACAGGGCACCTAAATCTTCCAGAGAAAGGGAATTTATTGCTCTCTTAGCAGAAGAAATTAACTTCTTTCCATCCCGCTCAGGCAGGACAAAGTCATTAGGATTCAGAGGAAGAAGTTGACAATGACCAGACAGAATCCTGTGTTTGAATAGAATTTATATAAGCATCATGTATGAGGTGTATGAATATGCAACAGGTTATTAACAGTTGCATATTGTTTTTAAGCACAGTTGTTTTTAAGGGTTAATCCTCTGTTAACAGGTGTCTGTTTTCAGGTTTATGCTGCCCAGAAAATGGTACCTGGACATCCATAACTCTTTGTTTCTATTGTCTCCTATTATCCTAACTCAAATTGTCCCAAATTTTTATTACTCTAATTTATTGCTGTTTTTGTAACAATTTTATTACTATCAAACTTTTAAAATTCTAAAAACAAGTGATTGGCGTTTTTCACATTTTGCAAAATCAGTGTCACCGCACCTCGAGTCTGAGCATCAGTGAGAATTCCTCATTATTTCCTTTTGTCTCCTGGCATAGTCACAGGGAATAACAAATGCAATAGTGTGAAAAACGCCAATCACTTGTTCTTAAAATTTTAAAAGTTTAATAGTAATAAAATGGCTATAAAAATTGTAATACAGAGTAATTAGGACAATATGAGACAATAAAGACAAAGAGTTATGGACGTCCAGGTACCTATTTCTGGGCAGCACAAGCCCAAAAAATGACACCCGTTAACAAAGGATTAACCCTTAAAAACAATAACCTGTTGCATATTCATACAGCTCATACATGATGCAGAAATTCCATTCAAAAACAGGATTCTGTCTGGTCAGTGTCAGCTTCTTCCTCTGAATCCTAACAGCGCCGTCGAGGAGGGAAGAAGTTCGTTTGTTCTGATAAGAGGGCAATACATTCTTTTTCTCTGAAAGATTTAGGTGTCCTGGGGATGCTATCTTTTCCGACCGCCTAATTACATTCTTAAAAATAAATCCCACTAACATACTTTTAATTTTAATTACAAAACTTCCCTTTTAACTACAAGACTACATTTACCGTATTATTACAATGTTAATACAGCACTAAAAATCAATACATCAAAATGCGTATTGTAAATTTCTGCGTAGAGCCATATAATATGCAATTTTCACAAATAGCAATCTAGCCAAAAACTAAACGCCGGCCGACGTGCCTCAACGTTCATAAAGACCTAAAGAGTTCTCATACTGAAGTTGTGGAACGTGCGTGCCGAAATCACGGAAGTTTGCGGAGTGTCACGGCGTGTCCAGGCGGCCACTGTGACCTCATCGGTGACGGCATGCCTGTCCCGCAAGGGCTGTCCCGGAGCATTGTGACCTCACGGCCGCCGCCGCCGCCGCCTCGCCGCCCCGGTGCGCTATAAAAGCGGGCGCCGCCGGCCCCGGCCCGCGGCAGCATGGCCCGCTACCGCCGGCGCTCCCGCGGGAGCCGCAGCCGCAGCCGCAGCCGGAGCCGGAGCCGGCGCCGCCGCTCCCGCCGCCGGGGCGTGCGCAGGAGGCGCCGCGCCTCCCGCCGCTCCCGCTACCGCCGGAGCCGCCGCTCCAGCCGCAGACGCCGCCGCCGCCGCTGAGCCGAGCGCGGGGCTCGGCCTCGCCCGGCCCGAGGAGCGCGGCTGTGGCGCGGGGCTGCCCATGCCAATAAAGGCCAGCAATGTGTACGGGGCTGTGCGGGTCCCTGGCTGTGCCTGCTGTCCCTGCGTGTCCGTGGGTGCCCGTCTGTGTCCTGCCTGTGCCGGGTGTCACACCCTGGCTGTGCCTGCGTGTCTGTGCGTGTCCGTGTCTGTGCCTGCTGTCCCTGCGTGTCGCAACCCTGGATGTGCCTGCGTGTCGGTGTGTGTCCTGTGTGTCACACCCTGGCTGTCCCTCAGTGCCCCTGCGTGTCCGTGGCTGTGCCTGTGTGTCCGTGGTTGTCCGTCCCCAAGCGGGACACTGCCCCCAGTCCCTCTGTCAGTGACAAATCTCTCTCGGGCAGGTGGCACCGTCCTGACTTCCCAAGTGAAGGGAACACGGAGTGAGATCAACAGAAAGCTCTCAGGTCATCAAATCCAAAGGTTAACCCAACTACCAATCCCAGCTGCAAGCCATGGCCCCAGGTGGCACATGCACATCCTCCACCGCTCCCCCATGCTGCCTTGTGGGACCCGGGCAGCCCCACAACCTGTCCCCAGAGAAATCCGATCCACAAAGAGCCACTCACAAATGGGCCATGGGAAAGTCACCAGGAAGCAAAAAGACACTTCAGGGCCTTTAGGGTGGGTGCAGTGTCACTGAGTGGGAGCTTGTCCTGAGCCCCTGTCAGTGACAAATTCCTCTTGAGGAAGTCATGGGGCCCTGAATCACCACATGAAGGGAACACAGACTGAGGTCTGCAGAGAGCTCTCAGCTCACCAAATCCAAAGGTTAACCCAAAAGTACCAATCCCACCACTAAGTCATGTCCCAAGTGCCAAATTTACCCCCTCTTTACATTCCTCCAGCAATGGTGATCCCTGGCAGTCTGTTTCAATGTTTGACAACACTTCCTGGAGAAGAAACCTTTCCAAACAGCCAGCTAAACCTCCCAGGTGCGACTCTCAGCAGTTTCCTCTCATCCTTTTCCTTGTTCCCTGCTAGAAGAGCCTGGTCCCTGCATGTCCCTGCTTGTCCCATTGTGTCTGTTGGTGCCCATGTGTGTCCCCAAGTGAAAGCTTGTCCCAAGTCACTGTCAGTGTCAAAGCCAAACCTTAACCCAAAATTACCAATCCCACCACTTTGTCATGTCTCAGGTGCATGGTGACACCACCACAGCCCTGGGCAGTCTGTTCCAATGTTTGACCACACTTCTTGGTGAAGAAACCTTTCCAAACAGCCACCTAAACCCTTCCCAGTGCACCTCTCAGCAATTTTCTCTCATCAAATCCAATTTGATTTTAAACCAAGCTGCCAATCCCACCACTAAGCCATGTTCCAGGTGCCACATTTACACAAACAGCCCCTGGAGAACTCTGCTCCACAATGAGCCACTCACAAATGGGTCACCAAAAAGTCACCGGGAAATAAAAAGACACTTCAGGGCCTGTGATGATTGCAGGGGGATCAGCAGCCCATGTGCTGAGTCCCTCAGTTCTTCCCAAAACACCAAATTATGGCCAAGGGAATAGGCACATCCCTCAGGCCAGTGCCTGGCTCTGAGGTTGGTGTCAATGGAAGAGTTTGGGGCTTGTTCAGCACACAATGTTCCACTCAACAGCTGATCCTCTGACACCTGATGGGAGGCACCTTCTCCCTGAGGAAAAAGTTCCAGCACAGGAGCCAGCAGGGCTCACTGACCGAGCTTTGGAAGGGGGAAAGGGTCAAACCTGCCTTGCCAATTACGGGACACGACATGGGGTGCCAACAATGGAACAAACAAGCTGGAATCCATCTCTCTATCTGCTTCAGGAGCTGTTGGCCACAATGTACCACACCTGGAATGTTTCTACATGCCTGTGCTCAGCCGGAGGCAGAAGCCAGAGGAGCTCCAGCCTTTGTTCCAGTCCCACAGATCTGACATCCTCGGCAGCAGTGACAGCCAAAGCTGCTGGGATCAGTCCTGTGAATGCAGAGCCCTGGGGGACACTCCAGGCTCTCAGGAGGGATGGGCAGGGCAGGACAGGCAGAGGGGAGGGACAGTGTGGAACAGCAGGGTGACAGTGGCTGGAGCTGCCAGCTGGCAGGGGCACAGCTCAGGGCCTCTGGACAAGAACCAAGGAACACGGAGATGCTGTGGGTGTCACCGTGGAGTCCCTCCCCAGAGACAGAGAGCTCAGCTCGCCAGGTGAGCCCAGGGACGGCCACGAGGGTGACTGAGGGCTGGAGCCATCCCTGGCACAGGCTGCACAATCCCAAGAGGTGCCTCAGCCTTTGGTGTCCCTGTGGGTCCCTGGATCTGCACCCCAGCTGCATCTCACCGCACAGGGCAGGGAGAGGCTCCTGAGCAAAACCAACGCGAAGGAAAACGCTGAATGTGAGACCTGAACCAGCAAATACCCCTGCACTTGCACTATGCCATCACTTAGCTAGGTTTCTTTGTCTTAAATTCTGTTCTGATCATTCTTAAGATCAAGATCTTTTCAACTTGAAAGGGAGGAAAGAATTGCAAAAATACCTTCTTAAGCCCAAAAACCCCAAACATTAAGGAAATATACTCTGCATGCTAATTTCCTGAAGTGCCACAGGATCACTGCAGCTTCAGAGGTGTTTCTCTGAAAGGTCCACAAGGGATCAGACTCACCACAATGAGAATTCTGATTTTCAGAACCACTTTTACCCCATTCAATTAGGGACACTTTTCATTGCTCTCTTAGCCCACCTCAGACCTGTTGTGCAGTGCCAGCTGCCGAGGGATGTTGGCAGGGGCTGGACAAGGTTTTCTCTTCATTGATTATTATTGTTCTTCCCAGCAAGCAGTGCCTGCAGCCTCTGCAGAAACGCTGCAAACTTCCCTCTGCAACACCCACACCTACACACAGCAACAACTAAGGAGGGACCAGCAGTGAAGCAGCTGCAGGAAATTCCCATTTTCCATGGGACTTCAGCTTTCTCCCCACAATCTGAACTGTGTCAGGCGCTGAGGGACAAGTGTTCTCTTCTCCCCAAGCTCCCGTGTTTGGTCCAGCACAGCTGCAGCCTCTGCCCCACAACCATGGCCATGCCCTGGTTTAGAACTTCCCTGCACACGAATTTGTGTCCACCACCCACAGGGGTGACGCTGAAGCTGCGTTTGGCTTTGAGTTCAGCCCTGCTTTGGGTGGAGGTGCTGGACAAGAACCTTTAGAGATCAGTGCCACCAGGGCTTGTCCTTCATTCCTGTGGCTGCAGAGCTGCATTTGCCAGGGACTCCAGTGGCACCAAGGCCAGCTGAGCCCTTGCAGCTTTAGCCACCAGACCCTTCTTCACTATCCACTCTCAAGGTGCTCAGTCGTGGTCTGGTTTGTCTGTAGCTAAAGCAGAAATAAAAGGTCCTTCTGCCAGTCTCTGGTGACTTGACTCCTGTTCTTGCCAAAATGCACGGATGGCCTCTGGTCACTTGATGAAAGATGATGGGAAATATCAAAGGGTCATCCTTGATGTCCTAAACATCAGTTGGAGACACAGTGCAGACAACGGAGAAAAACATTAAAACACGAATGGTATAGATTTTGATAGTTCTCAAAAAAAGACAGTTTTTAAAAGTACAACTTTTATTTTCTCACCTTTTAGAGCAGTCTATAAAGAAAAAATAATAGAATGGCCATTTCTTGCCATGCACAGCAAGGACATCACTGCTAACTGAATACCTGGCAGCCAGCAGTGTCAGCTCCCTGCTGAGCACCCTGTAGGTGATGGAACCACACAGGTAAGGAAAGTGGCAGCCAAGGGAAGGGATGTGGAGCCTGGAGCCCAGGAGCTCCTGAGGGTCCACAGGATGCCCGGGGCTCTGCTTTATCACAGGAACCTCACCTGCAGGGCCAGTTCCTCCAAAGCAGAGCAGTGTGCTGGTCTCAGTGTCTGTGAGCGCTGGGCGCTGCTGGGTGTTCCTGAGTGCCACTTCCACCTGGGATGTGCCATTCCAGCATCCTTCCCAGCTGCAGCACTGGATCAACAGACAATACTCGTTTGCTTTCCTGTTTCTCGAGTGATCCAACACACCTTTGCTCCTGGAGGCTGAAGGTACCTGAACTTCAGCAGTACCAGGAGATCCCTGTGTAAGAAATGGCTGCATTGCATTTGCACAAGCACCATCTCAGCACTTATGTGTAATCTGCCCTATATAAGAGAGATGACAAAACTAAATTACGCATTTTTTTTCTTTTCTTTTTCTTGAAATGGTTGCTGCTATTAGAGGAGAGTCAGGTAAAACAGGCTCTGTGTAATTGCGGATTTCATTCCGAGCGAATCGAAGTCACCCACGGACGGTGCGGCGGAGCTCTTTGTGATGCCAGAGCATCGCAGAGGCGACGTCCCCGCTGAGGTCACGGCGGGGCCGCCCCGGTGCGCTATAAAAGCAGGCGCGCCGGCCCCGGCCCGCGGCAGCATGGCCCGCTACCGCCGGCGCTCCCGCGGGAGCCGCAGCCGCAGCCGCAGCCGGAGCAGGAGCCGGCGCCGCCGCTCCCGCCGCCGGGGCGTGCGCAGGAGGCGCCGCGCCTCGCGCCGCTCCCGTTACCGCCGGAGCCGCCGCTCCAGCCGCAGACGCCGCCGCCGCCGCTGAGCCGAGCGCGGGGCTCGGCCTCGCCCGGCCCGAGGAGCGCGGCTGTGGCGCGGGGCTGCCCATGCCAATAAAGGCCAGCAAAACTTACGGGCGTGTGCGGGTCCCTGGCTGTGCCCGTTGTCCCTGCGTGTCCGTGGGTACCATTGCGCGTCCCTAAGTGGGAACTTGCCCCGAGTCACTGTTAGTGACAAATCTCTCTTGTGCAGGTGGCGAGGTCCTGGTCAAGGTCTGCAGAGAGCTCTTAAGTCATCAAATAGAAACGTTAACCCCAACACTACTAATCCTACCACTAAACTATGCCCCCAGTGCCACTGGGGAACTGAATTCCCAAGTGAGGGGAACACAGAGGGAGGTCTGCAGAGAGCTCTCAGCTCGCCAAATCCAAACGTTTACCCAAAACTGCTAATCCACCACAAATCCCACCTCTCAAGTGCCAAATTTACTCCCTCTTTAAATCTCCCCAGGAATGGTGACTCACCCACAGCCTTGGGCTGTCTGTTCCAATGTTTGACAACACTTTGCGGTGAAGAAACCTTTCCAAACAGCCAACCAAACCTTCTCAGCACTTTCTCTCATCCTTTTTCTTGTTCCCTGGCAGAAGAGCCTGGTGCCAGCTGGGTACAGCTGTGTCTGCTGCCCTGGGGAGGTCCATCCTTGGATAAGGCTTAGAAGTTTTGATGAGGACAGCAAAACAGAATAGCACAGCCTTAGACAAATAGATGAAGGATGTAGCTGCGGCAAACAGAAGCCATGCCGAATGCAAACAGGACAGTTTTACTCCTTTTTAAAGTCCCTCCAGGAATGGTGACAATGCCCTGGGCAGTCCGTTCCAATGTGTGACAATACTTTTTCGTTTAGAAACTATTCATAATGGCCGACTTAAACCTTCACAGGTGCAACTCCAGAGATTTTTCTCTCGTACTGTGCTTTGTCCCAGCAGAAACGCCTGAAGCCAGGGTGATCAGCAAGAATCACAGTCTCCCTCAGCACCCTCCTCTCACCGTGTTCCGTGTGGGATGCGATGGCATTCCCTCAGTGACAGCCGGCCCTTTCCGCTCCTCATTTCTTCCCTTCTCCCCCCAGATACACCCCAGGCATCTCCCCGTGCCGAGTGCCCCGGAGGTGCCGCTGTGGCCGCTCCCGCGCCGGGCCGCTGCTGCAGCACGGCCGGCGCTGCCGGGAGCTCCGAGGCTGAGCGGGACGTCGGGGCCTGAGGCAGCGCGGGGAGATCGTGAATGGCCCGTGAGGCTGAGGGGCACCTGCGGGGGCTGCGGCGGCACTGAGGGGTCTGGCGGGGAGCTGAGGGGCACGGCGGGACTGAGGGGACTGAGCCATGGCGGGGGCAGCGAGGGCCGGGGGGCTGAGGGCGGTGGCGGCGGTGGCGGCGCTGAGGGCGGCGGTGGGACTGAGGGGGATAGGGGAAAGAGCAATGAGAGCGCTGAGGGCAGCCTGGAGAGGTGAGGGCGATAGTGGCACTGAGGGCAGCAGGGAAGGTGAGGGCGATGGCAGCTCTGAGGGCAGTATGGAGAGGTGAGGTTGATGGCGGCATTGAGGGCAACATGGAGAGGTGAGGGCAGTGGTGGCTCTGAGGGAAGCATGGAGACGTGAGGGCGATGGTGGCTCTGAGGGCAGCATGGAGACTTGAGGGCAATGGTGGCTCTGAAGGCAGCATGGAGAGGTTAGGCCAATGGTGGCAGTGAGGTGATGGAGGTGAGGGTGATGGCAGCACTGAGGGCAGCATGGAAGTTGAGGGCAATGGAGATGAGGGCAGCATGGAGAGGTGAGGGCGATGGTGGCTCTGAGGGGCTGTAGGTGAGGGTGATGGTGGCTCTGAGGGGCTGAGGTCAGCATGGAGAGTGGAGAAAAATGGTGGCACTGAGGGGCTGAGGGCAGAATGGAGATGTGACAGTAACGGTGGCACTGAGGGCAGCATGGAGAGGTGAGGGTGATGGTGGTTCTGAGGGCACTGAGGGCAGAATGGAGAGGTGAGGCCAATGGTGGCTCTGAGGGCAGAATGGAGAGGTGAGGCCAATGGTGGCACTGAGGGCAGAATGGAGAGGTGAGGGCTCTTGAGGCGATGGCAGCCCCGCCTGTCTGAGGACAGTGATGGCTCTGGGGACACGAAGGACAATGGTGCCACTGTGCATCTGAGGGCAGTGGTGGCACTGAGGCCGATGGCGGCTTGGGAGGGCACTGAGGGCACTGGGGGCTCTTTGCAGCCGCTGCACTGAGGGAATCAGCCTGACCTGTAGCCCTCAGCCTGAACTCAGCAGCTCTTGAAGGGTTGGCAGATTCTTTGAGGAGAAGCTTTCAGTGCTCCATCTTGAAATGGCCTCCTTTCTGGAGGTAAGTCTGCTCAATGGCAGTGCTACGATCAGGACTTTCTTGTAGGCTAGAGAAGTAAAGATTTCTTTCATTCATCTTTTAATGGACAGTGGTGCTTTTTAGCCTACAGATTTTTGCCATATGCTCCTGGAAATTGCCAATTTCAAGGTACTTTTGCCTGTAAACTACATCTGGAGCAGCAGCAGAGGGCTTCAAAAAGCAGCATGTTAAAATATCATGCAGTTGGGTGGGCTGGGGTGAGGTTCACAGCCAGAATGCGTGTTTTGCATTTGGGTTTGCAGCACACTGTCCTGGCTCTGCCGTGAATCTGCCCTTGCTCAGCCGTGGTAGGAACAAGGACAGCACCTGGATTTCTGGTGGCTGATTACTTACAGCTCGTGGGATAGGTCAGGATCAGAGTGTGAGGGCATAAACCCTCATTTGGTGTATTCTGATTTTCTGAGTTCATGTTTTGCCTAGGAGGTTATTTTTTGACAGCATGGACTTCTCATCAGCAACTTTAATTTGCAGTTCAAAACACTTGTCATGTGAACCACCAGGGCAGTGCTCCCCTCGTGGTACACATCCCTTGGGAGTGGAGAAGAGCAGTCACTGAGTGCCTGAAGTGACTCCAAGAAAATACCGAGTGATCTTTGGTTAACTTGTTTTTGTTTCTCTTCTAAGGAGGATGTCAGCATTGCCTCTGAGTGTTCAGGAGAGCAGCCTGTGAACAGGGCTGCAGCTGAGACAGCCATGCCTGGCAACACAAGCAATGGGCACAGCCCTTGGATTCTGAGGAACCTGGTAAGAGGAGAGCCCGCATTCCTGCAGAGAGCTCTGAAAGGGCTGCTCTGAGCTGGGCACACGGGAAGGGAGATCGGGAGAGTTCAGTCCCTGTCTGCAGCGTTGCTGCTTCCTGTGCCTTTGGCTCAAATCCTGCACTGGCACCATCGACACCGTGTGGCAACAGAGCCATGAATGAACCTGGCCTGTGGGAGCTGTGTCACCAAGCCCAATGTCCCCACTGTCAGCCGAGGTCCATGCATCAATGTGCTGCAGGGTGACAGTGCTATGGAGGCAGCACTGAATGGGGTGACTCTTGCAGCAACAGGAAGAACCCCACCAAAATGATGAAGCCAGTGCAAAGGTCCAAACTTCGTGCCTCAAATCACTACCTAAATTTGGTGCCAGTCTGCTGATCCCTCTCCCTGAGACACAGGAAAAAAACAAGCAGCAGAACATCTGAGGCCAAACAATTCTCCAGTCCATTAACTAAAGGAAAAGCCTAAAGGTCCCCAGCTTAGCAAGGTCTCAGAGGAGAGAGGGAGCCCTTTGGGTCTGCACTCCAGATCAAAGCTGCAGCAGCAGCCTGCAGCCTCGAAGACAGCTCTTTCCCTCCCAGAGCTGGTGGCAGGGCTGTGGGAGCTGTGGCTCACTGCAGAGTTCTTCAGTGCCAGGGAATGGAGCTGGTTCATGACTCAGCTCACAGCACCCTTCAGCATCAGCCCTTTCAGTGAGGACTGAGGACTCTGTCAGCACAGGGAAAGAGCAGGGCTGGGCTTCTTTGTGTGAGCTGGGACTGACTGAAGCTCTTGTGGGTGCCACTTGCACTTGCGAGTGCTGTGACTTTATGAGGATACTTCAAAACTTTACAGTCTGGAAAGCTCTGGAAGGATTGCTGTTCTCTAGCGAGCAGCCTCAAATTCCCAAGTGAGAGTCTGCTTTTCCAGCCATTTTTCACAGTCCCCGGAAGAAGCACAGTTGCTGCGCCAGGGAAACGCGCCCGAGGGCCGCTGCTGACTCCGCGTTCCCGGTGCCTCCCAGAGCTCCACCTGGCGTGCCTCACCAGGAGGAACTGCCCAGGCTCCCGGCTGTGAGAATCCACAAAACCAGAGGGTTTTGGGAAAGCTGCAAAAGGCAGGCATCAGAGACAGCGGGACTGTGATGGGAGCTAAGCAGCAGCCATGAGATTGGTCAGCAGAAAAATTATTTGAAAAGTACAATAGCAAGGACAAATAGAACAGTGATGTGTGTATTAACACTTGTTTAGAATTACTCCCTAAACTGCAGAAAAGTTTATCTAGCAAGATATTAGGAAGTTTGAAGCTTAATAATGGAGCTCTGTGCATTGTGTTTTAAGGCTCACAAGCAGGTATTGTGTTTGAAATGAGCAAGCATTGTTTAACCAAAGGCACCTGTGCTTACAGTGGTTGGACAGAACTACTGTCAGTGTGCTTTTGCTTTGTGTGATTGGTCAAAAAGCTTATAAAGTGAGTTGTGACATTGAGTTCTGTGTCTGCTGCCCGGGATGTGAGCTGCTGGCATCTTCCAATTGCCATAGCCATGTAATGAGAGTGATGCTGGGAAATCAAACAGCTCGAGGCAGTTCCTCAGCAGCCCCGTCCCGTTTGTGATTTGTACACAGACCCTGGTCGGTGATACCGGCATGGGCCGGCCCTGCTGGGTGGCGACGGTGGCAGCGCTGCGGGGCCGCAGCTCCCCCTGCAGAGCCCCGAGTGCTGCCCCGAGGTCCCTGCAGACACCAAGAGACTGAAGAGGGAGCACAAGGAGAACCTGACAGGCGGCCTGGAGGTGTCCAGCCCTGCTTCCAGCCACTGCTAGCAGCACCTGGACTCAGCCCTGCTGCTGCCACCCTCGAGCCAAATGAGCGGTGACACAGGGGGGACATGGGGGGTTTGAGTCGTGCAGGGTTTGAAAATCCTGGGATCTGTGTAGATGTGTGGTCAGTGTGCAGGGATAGCTGGAACTTCTGTCACTTGTTTGCAGAGGGGAAAGCACCTGGCAGTGAGTGCTTTCCTGCCAAAGAATTGTAAGGTAGGCTGGTTTTGAGGAGGAGGGAATGGGGGAGGTGAGAGCTAAACAGACAAGTTCTTTTTTATTAGAAAGCTCCAGAACTTGTTTTCTTTCTAAGCCTGCCTGGAAGGATCTGGGATTTTATAGTCCCTGAGAGGAAGTACAATTGCTGCCAAGGGAAATGTGCACACAGCTCATACTGAGTCACTCTCCCCCTTTTTTGGCTTTCTCCAGACCTCTTCAGGACAAGTGAGGCTGCCAGGTAAGGAGGCCTCCCCAGCTCTTCCAGAGAAAGTGATCACCACTCCAAGAATTTAGAGACTTTTTACTGAGGCCACATGTACAGCCCTCTCTCATATTTGGTTTTTGTCAGTCCTGTTATAATAACCTGAAGAAATTTTTAAACTGAAATTGATATTTACATATATTAGCAGTGTAATTGTAGCAATTTCCAATAAATTAAAGTTTTAATTGAAATGGGTGTTGATCTGTGTTACTCAAAGCAATTAGCAGATGTAAACATTATGATGCTGAGGATTTTGGCAGTGAGTGAAGGCAACTGAGGGAAAATGTCCAGCAGATCCCTGAGTTCCAGTAAAGCTGGGCAGTGAAACTGCAGATTTTCGATGGCCCAACCCACTGTGTAAATCCTAAAATCCAGAACAAGTTCCCTGTGGGAGAAGTCAAAAGAGGAACAGCTCCAGGGCACTGCTGGCTGATGGATGTCTCTGAGTCACCCAGCTGTGGTTGTGCCAGGCAGGCATGTGCTGCTTCCAGCAGATGCATTTGCAGGATGTATTTCCAAAACAAAAGAGCTGAGACTGTGTGTGGCCATCATGACCAGGACCTGAAAAACCCAGATTTCCACTGCTCTGAAATCCAGAGCCTTTAGGCAGTGACACAGATTGTCAGAAAATGGCCTGTAGATAGAATTTCCAAGGATTCCATCCTCTCCCCTTTCCCCTTACCGCTCCCTTCCTCTCTTCACTAATTTTGTCTCTTATTTTCACATACAGAGTTTTTTAACATCTGACTCTTCAAAAGTGATTTACCGCCCCTTCATTACCTCTGTCAGATGCTGTTTGAAGGTGTTCTCTGTTCTCTGAGAGGCATGTCTACACCATCCCACCCTTGCAGATGCTCTTGCTTGGTGGCAGAGGCTGTCACAGCACTGCCAGCAGCACCTGTGAAGTCACAGCTTCAGAATTTATGCTGGCCCAGGGCACTTCCCCAGGAGGGGAAATACCAGTAGGAGCTCCTGCTCTGCCTCCCTGTGTTCCTGAATCCCTGGAATCCCTCTGAGTACCGCTAGCAGAGGTTAGAAAAGCTGTTCTAATACGTGTCGTTGTTTCCTGTTGTCCAAACGAGAAAAAAATTAAATTGATTTTCCTCATGCTGGGACAGTTTTGGAAGAGAATATAATTCCAGTAGAACTACATTAAAATATATGACTGATAATCTTATCTATGTGTGGCAAACATCTACAAAACATAACATTTTATTTATGATAAGGCTATGAACTCTGCTCCTTAACAGTATGAATAATTCAGTAAACATGTTCTGGAAAATTACATGGTTCTTATGGCTGGGAGAATGTTGTTATTTAGAACACAGTTATCAGGACTGAGCCATCCCTCACCCAAGGCTACAGCAGAGCATTTTCTGGTGAACACACTGTTTTCTGACAGTTTAGGAACACAATCCTCACCTCCTTCTCAGTTCTGTTAATTACTTCTCCATTTTCAGAGGTTTCTGGAAAAAATACTACTTGTTTTGTCCCTCAAAAATACAGTATTATTTAAAAATAAATCAAAACACAATACAAACTGTCCATGACAAACCAAAACAAAATAAAACAAAAAATCAAACAAAAAACCAACTAACCCCCAAGCCACAAGAAACCTCTGATTGAATTGCAAAATTACAAACAAATTAGACATCAGAGTTATCCCCTATACATCTGGATATAAAGGATAATAAGGGATGCCTGCTCTTTATTGCTGCACTGGTGTAAAGGAGTGTTATTTTACTGATCTTCAGTAATAATCTGACTCAGACCTGAAGAACTAAACCAGCTGATCATCTTGTGCCAATTTTGCCCGTACTGTATTGGTGTAAGCTTCTGCACTTATACAAATTTTCTTGCATGGAAAATTCACGGAGTTTTTCCTTGCATAACTCCCGCCTCCAGCCCAGCACATACACAGACATAACTCACACCCTTTAGGACATTTTTAAGAAGTGTTTTTTCATGACAGTTTTTTAATCTCACAAGGAGTGAAAAAGTACATTCAAAAAGCTGCATTTGGTCTGTAAACCTGCTGCACCATCAGCTCCTTCAGCTGTCAGAGTAACTCCCAGCTCAGAGGGTGTGTGGGGCTGCCTTGCCCAGGAGGCAGAGATGTGGCACCTGAACTCAGCAAGTGAAGCTGATGGCTGGAGACCCAAATGCAGAGATACCCTGCCAGCACTGACTGCTGTCATAGCTAGGACAGGCACGGACAGCTTTCCTTTCCATTTCTCTGCAGCCATGGCTGTCAGTGTTTCTGTGTTTGTATTAATGAGAAGGGTACAGAGCAGCTTTGTGGTTTAATGGACGGTGAAGCAGAGTCTCAGTTCAGCTGATTTCCTTTTATAGTTTGATGACATTTTTTCTGTCTTAAGTCTGACAGCCAAGGACATTACTTAGGCAGCAGTCGATTGTGTCCCCTGTTTGACTTGAACAGAGTAAGCAAGACTGTGAGTGCTTTTGGCTTTTTTTAGAGACAGAAAAAATACTCAACTCAAACCCTGTTTGTTGAATTATCCAGAAAATTTGACTTAAAGAAGTAAGATTTTGGGATACTTGTGATGTCTGAATGCAAATTTCCTGTTGATCATTCATTCAGACACTTGGTAAGCCAGACCAATAATGCTCCTATTAATGTTTTAACACAGCTGATTGAAATAAAATTTCTTGAAATTTTGACTTCAATCTGCAACACTGTTTCAAATATGAGAATATACACTTGAGGGAGAAATACAATGTTTAGATTTACATATAACTTTATAAAACCTATATTTTGAAATAAATTTTACCTAGCAGACTTCCAGTTCAATTACAGCAATTGCTTTTCAGTCGCCTGGACAAGAGAAGTATTCACACATCTGCAATACCATCCTTGTCTGCTACTCCATCTGAGCGAACTCCTTGCAGTTCCAGAGTTGCAGTGCAATATGAGAAAACAATCAGGCACTGCATCAGAGTGGTCGGGCGGTCCCTGCAAGGTCTGCACCAAGACATCCAAGAGGCTGTAGAGGCAGAGGATGCACAGGGTGCAGCTCCCTGTCCACTGCCAGCCAGCATCAATCCCAGTACAAGTGCCCCCAGTCCCTTCTTGCCTCGGGCTGTTGCCATCATTTGGAGTCATCAGCACTTCAGGCACCTCTTTCTCTCTGGGAAGAGCTCTCTCACCCTCAGCCTGAGGGCTGCTCCGAGCCCAGGCTGCTCCGAGCCCAGGCTGCTGCTCCGTGCATCCCCACTGGCTCTGCCCAGGAACATCTCCCAGCTGACAGTCCCTGGTCTCTGTTCATGGGGCTCCTGCTCTGCCTCGCTGGGAGACGCCATCGCCTCCAGGCACTGCAGGCCACTCCCAGCACAAGATAATGTCAGGTTTTTGTTTTCAAGTCAGAGTTTGTTCTCTCTGCAGCCCTGCTACATTCAGGGCACAAGGGCACTGGGCACCAGGTTTTGGGGCTGTGTGACTGTCGTGCCTTGCTGGCCCAGTGAAATGTTCCCCTTGGTGCTGTCCAGCAGAAGTGGGGCTCCAAACGCAGGAAAGAATTCCCCTTCTTATTCCTTTTGGCGTCAGTTTTTTCACTGGCACAGCGACAAGGCCGGGCATCCACCCTGGAAAGACACAGACCCGTGTCACACCACAGCACCCTGCTCCCTGCTGGGCACCACCCAGGGGTGGGAGATGCTGGAGCAGTGCCTGGGGGTGTGCATGTGCCCTGGGACCTCACTGTGACCTCATCAGCTCTGGGAAGCTCTGGCGTTACAAGGGGCTTCCCCGGCCAACCGTGACCTCACTGCTGACTTTGGTCCTTGCAGACTCTGATGTCACAAAGGGCCGGTTGTGCGGGAACTGCTGAAAGCAGCCTACAAATCCCTGCCATCACAGGGATTCCATCCTGGCCAACCGTGCCCTCACCGGGGATGTTGGTTCCTTGAAGCTCTGGCGCCACAAAGGCCAGCCGTGCTGTCCCTGCCGATGCCGGCCCTGCAAAGCTCCGGCACCCCGAGGGGTCCCCCCGTGCCCCGCTGTGCCCTCGCTGGCGGCACCGGCGGTGCCCGGATCGGGGGCGGCACGGGCAGTCCGGGCCCATTGTGACCTCACGGCCGCCGCCGCCTCGCCGCCCCGGTGCGCTATAAAAGCGGGCGCGCCGGCCCCGGCCCGCGGCAGCATGGCCCGCTACCGCCGGCGCTCCCGCGGGAGCCGCAGCCGCAGCCGGAGCCGGAGCCGGCGCCGCCGCTCCCGCCGCCGGGGCGTGCGCAGGAGGCGCCGCGCCTCCCGCCGCTCCCGCTACCGCCGGAGCCGCCGCTCCAGCCGCAGACGCCGCCGCCGCCGCTGAGCCGAGCGCGGGGCTCGGCCTCGCCCGGCCCGAGGAGCGCGGCTGTGGCGCGGGGCTGCCCATGCCAATAAAGGCCTGCAATGTGTACGGGGCTGTGCGGGTCCCTGGCTGTGCCTGCTGTCCCTGCGTGTCCGTGGGTGCCCGTCTGTGTCCTGCGTGTCCGTGGGTGCACGTGTATGTCCTGCGTGTCCCTGGATGTGCCTGTGGTCCCTGCGTTTCACACCCTGGCTGTGCCGGCGTCTCCGTGGGTGCCTGTGTGTGTCCTGCGTGTCCCTGGCTGTGCTTGATGTCCCTGCGTATCACACCCTGGCTGTCCCTCGGGGTCCCTGCGTGTCACACCCTGGATGTGCCTGCGTGTCCTTGAGTGTCCGTGAGTGTCCATCCCCAAGCGGGACCCTGCCCCAGTCCCTCTGTCAGTGACAAATCTCTCTCGTGCAGGTGGCACCGTCCTGACTTCCCAAGTGAAGGGAACACGGAGTGAGATCAACAAAAAGCTCTCAGGTCATCAAATCCAAAGGTTAACCCAACTACCAATCCCAGCTGCAAGCCATGGCCCCAGGTGGCACATGCACATCCTCCACCGCTCCCCCATGCTGCCTTGTGGGACCCGGGCAGCCCCACAACCTGTCCCCAGAGAAATCCGATCCACAAGGAGCCACTCACAAATGGGCCGTGGAAAAGTCACCAGGAAACAAAAAGACACTTCAGGGCCTTTAGGGTGAGTGCAGTGTCACTAAGTGGGAGGTTGTCCTGAGCCCCTGTCAGTGACAAATCTCTCTTGTGAGATTTGTCCCAAGTGAAGGGAACACAGAGTGCAGTCTGCAGAAAGGTCTCAGGTCATCAAATCCAAAGGTTAACCCAAAAGTACCAATCCCACCACTTAGTCATATCCCTCTTTAAATCCCTCCAGGCATGGTGACACCACCACAGCCCTGGGCTGTCTTTTCCAGTGTTTGACAACACTTCTGGGTGAAGAAACCTTTCCAAACAGCCAACTAAACCTCCCAGGTGCGACTCTCAGCACTTTCTCTCATCCTTTTCCTTGCTCCCTGGCAGAAGAGCCTGGTGCCAGCTGGGCACAGCTCTGCCTGCTGCCCTGGGCAGGTCCATCCTTGGTGGGTGCTGTTCCCAGTGCTTTGGGTCTCTGTTCTGGGCAGTCCATGGGAGTTGGAAGTTTTGACAAGGATAGAACAGAATAGCACAGCCTTCAACAAGCAGATTAAAGATGTAACTTAGGCAAACAGAAGCCATGCCAAACACAAGCAGGACACCAGCTCAGCTCTGCAAGGCTGACAAGGCACAATTTAGGCAAAACAATGATATTGTGCATACGCAAAAACAAGGGTTGAGGAACAGGTCAAGGAACAGCACGTAAAAAGGACACCAGATACAGAAGTCTGACCCTAAAGAACCAGACAAGGACTTCTAATAAGGGATTACCACCCTGATGTGGCAAACACCCAGCCTGGATGGGCAATGAGGTTTTGAAGGAACTTCGGAATAAAAAGAGGACATATTATATTTGGAAGGAAGGTCAGATCTCTCAGAAAGTTTTTAAGGGCATAGCTAGGGCATGTAGGAAAAAAAATTAGGGAGGCCAATCTCGGAAGCTGTTGTCTGTCTCTGCCCTGAGGTGCATGGGATGGTTCTGAGCAGCCCGAGCTTTGAACGATGAGACTGGACTCTTCAGTTTTCAATCTTCAGGTTGTTTATTATTTCTTATCTACAAAGTTTTCCTTTCTGCCCAGCTGAGGTCTGAACAGCAAGGCAGCCACAGGCACTCTGACCACCCCCGAGGCAGTGTCGTCTTTATATACTACAAACTACGTATATTATATTTACTTTTATGTCCCAATACCTGTCACGTATGACAGTGCACTTCTACTCTAAACCAATCCTAAAGTGCCAACATCACTGCAGAAAATGGATGACAACAAGAAGAAAGAAGGACAAGACACGCCCTGATTCCTCCATCTTGTCCCCATTACCCCTTATACCAAAAACCCTAAGATCTATATTTTCACCCTGTAAATATATCATTCCTGCACCATTCAAACCCGTGTGACTCTCATGTCCTCATACACAGGTGGCACATCCCTAGATGGATCAAAGTCAAGCCACCAGGCGCTTCTGGCAACATTCCAGGTCTTCCGAGCCCCACAAGAGGGCTCCTGGCAACTCTGGACATCTGGAGTGATGTGCTGAGTTCCCACAGGCCAAAGCTTAGATCAAACTTAATTAGGCAACTTTTAAACAGGATAATAAAAAATGCTTTTACAAATATATTAATGGCAAAAGGAAGGGTAAGACCAACCTTTGTTCCTTACTGGATGCAGGAGGGAACTCCGTAATGTCGACGAGGAAAAGGCAGAAGGGCTTAATGCCCTCTTTGCCTTAGCCTTTGGTGGGAAGAGGGCTTGTCCTCTGGACAAGTGTCCTCCTGGGCTGGTAGATGGGGTCAGGCAGCAGAATGGCCCCCTGTTACCCAGGAGAGGGCAGTCAGAGAACTGCTAAGCTGCTTGGCTGTTCATAAATCTGTGGGCCCAGATGGGATCCACCCCAGGGTGATGAGGGAACTGGCAGATGAACTTGCCAAGGCAGTCTCTATCATTTATCAGCAGTCCTGGCTCACTGGGGAGGTTCCAGATGACTGAAAGCTGCCCAATGTGACCTCCATTCACAACAAGGGTGGGAAGGAGGATCCTGGCAATTATTGGCCAGTCAGTCTGACCTCAGTACTCGGTGAGGAAATTGAACATTTTATGCTGAGTGTCATCACCCAGCACTTCCAGGATGGCCAGGGTATCAGAGCCAGCCAGCAGGGGTTTAGGAAGGTTGGGTCGTGTCTGACCAAGCTGGTCTCCTTCCATGAGCAGGTGACCCTGCTGGTGGGTGCAGGAAGGCTGTGGATGTGTCTGTCCAGGCTCCAGCAAGGCCTTTGGCACTGTGTCCCACAGCTCCCTCCTGGAAAAGCTGCAGCCAAGGCTGGGACAGGAGCACTCTGTGCTGGATGGCCCAGAGGGTGGTGGGGATGGTGCTGCACCCAGCTGGGGCCAGGCACCAGGGCTGTCCTCAGGGCTCTGGGCTGGGCCAGCTCTGTTCAGTGTTTGCACTGACCCCATGGGTGAGGCACTGAGCCTTTCATCAGAAAATCTGCAGAGGATGAGCTGGGAGCTGTGTCCATCTGCTGGAGGGTAGCAGGGCTCTGCAGGGAGACCTGGAACGGTTGGATGGATGGGCACAGTCCATGAGATGAAGTTTAATAACTCCAAGTGCCCAGTCCTGCATTTTGGGCCCAACAACCCCTGCCATGCTCCGGGCTGGGGACGGTGTGGCTGGGCAGTGCCCAGGCACAAAGGGACCTGGGGGCACTGAGGGACAGCAGGCTGGACATGAGCCAGCAGTGTGTCCTGGTGTCCAAGGAGGCCAATGGCTCCTGGCCTGGATCAGGAATGGTGGGGCCAGCAGGAGCAGGGAGGGCATTGTGCCCCTGTACTGGCCCTGGTGAGGGCACACCTCGAGTGCTGTGTCAGCTCTGGGCCCTCAGTTTGGGAAGAACCTTGAGATGCTGGAGCATGTCCAGAGGAGGCAATAAGGCTGGAGAGGGGCTGGGAGCACAAACCCTGTGAGGAACCACTGAGGGAGCTGGGGAGACTTGGGGGTGACCTTATCACTCTAAAACTCCCTGGTTTGGTGGTTGTAGTCAGCTGTAGTCAGCTGTTCTTTCTTCAGGCAGCAACTGACAGAGCAAGCAACATAGTCTTGAGCTGCACTGAGGGAAATGTAGGTTGGATATCAGGAAAAAGCTTTTTACTGGAGGGGTGATAAAGTTCTGGAATGGCTGCCCGAGGAGGTGGTGGAGTCCCCATCCCTGGGTGTGTTTAACAAAGCCTGGATGTGGCACTGGGTGCCAGGGTTCAGTTGAGGGGTTGGGGCTGGGTTGGACTCGATGATCTTGAAGGTCTCTTCCAACCTAGACATTCTGTGAATGCTGTGAGTCTGTGATGGAATAAATACCCTGCTGTAAAATTTCACCACACGCATCATATTAAAGGACATACCATGTGTATCTTGCACTGGTGAAGAATCCCTACTTTCTATTGCTTCAAACTGTTGGAAAGTTTCTTTTCCACCTGATTTCAATATCTGTCAAAATCATGTTTAGATCTGTGGAACCCTGAGTGACCAAATATTAATTGCTAATTCCACTTTAGCAATGGAGGCTCAATATCATTGAGGGACCTTTGAGAAAGGCATGGCCCTCCCTGTCTCCAGAGAGAGAAGAAAGCTTCATGGTAAAGTGGTGACAGCTATTTTGAATTAATCCATGGAATATGAGTGAGCAGGATAAAGTGGTGGCAAGCATTAATACAATGTACCACAGTGGCAATGTTTACTGACACTTGGCCAAGCTTTTTATTTGAGTGTATGTTGTGGAAAGTGTCTGCTAAGGCTCCAAAACAGTCAGACATCAAATGGGGCCCAGGAACGCCAGTGGCACCTGGCTTGGATCAGGAATGGTGCGGCAGCAGGCCAGGGCCAGGTGCCATATCACTTGTGTGTGGCTTTGCCTTTAGGTGGCTATAGCTGTCACTGCCTCAGACCAGTGGCGCTACCATCGGCCTCAGTGCCACCATCGCTCTCACCTCTCCATGCTGCCCTCAGAGCCATCATCCCCCTCCCCCCCCATGCTGCCCTCATCTCCATTGCTCTCGCCTCTTCATGTTACCCTCAGAGCCACCACTGCCCTCATCTCTCCATGCTGCCTTCAGCACCATCAGTGCCGCCATTGCCCTCAGCCCCCTCACGTCTCATTGCTGCCCTCAGAGACACCACTGCCCTCACCCCTCCATGCTGCCCTCAATGAAGTTATCGCCCTCACGTCTCCATGCTTCCCTCAGTGCCGTAAGGCTGCCATGGCCCTCGCAGTGCAGCCCTCAGTGCCCTCAGAGCCACAATCAGCCTCACCTCTCCATACTGCCCTCAGAGCTGCCATCGCCCTCACCTTCCCTGCTGCCCTCAGTGCCACTATCGCCCTCACCTCTCCAGGCTGCCCTCAGCGCTCTCATTGCTCTTTCCCCTATCCCCCTCAGTCCCACCGCCGCCCTGAGCGCCGCCACCGCCGCCACCGCCCTCAGCCCCCCGGCCCTCGCTGCCCCCGCCATGGCTCAGTCCCCTCAGTCCCGCCGTGCCCCTCAGCTCCCCGCCAGACCCCTCAGTGCCGCCGCAGCCCCCGCAGGTGCCCCTCAGCCTCACGGGCCATTCACGATCTCCCCGCGCTGCCTCAGGCCCCGACGTCCCGCTCAGCCTCGGAGCCCCCGGCAGCGCCGGCCGTGCTGCAGCGGCGGCCCGGCCCGGGAGCGGCCACAGCGGCACCTCCGGGGCACTCGGCACGGGGAGATGCCTGGGGTGTATCTGGGGGGAGAAGGGAGGAAATGGGGAGCGGGAAGGGCCGGCTGTCACTGAGGGAATGCCATCGCATCCCACACGGAACATGGTGAGAGGAGGGTGCTGAGGGAGACTGTGATTCTTGCTGATCACCCTGGCTTCAGGCGTTTCTGCTGGGACAAAGCACAGTACGAGAGAAATATGTCTGGAGTTGCACCTGTGAAGGTTTAAGTCGGCCATTATGAATAGTTTCTAAACGAAAAAGTATTGTCACACATTGGAACGGACTGCCCAGGGCATTGTCACCATTCCTGGAGGGACTTTAAAAAGGAGTAAAACTGTCCTGTTTGCATTCGGCATGGCTTCTGTTTGCCGCAGCTACATCCTTCATCTATTTGTCTAAGGCTGTGCTATTCTGTTTTGCTGTCCTCATCAAAACTTCTAAGCCTTATCCAAGGATGGACCTCCCCAGGGCAGCAGACACAGCTGTACCCAGCTGGCACCAGGCTCTTCTGCCAGGGAACAAGAAAAAGGATGAGAGAAAGTGCTGAGAAGGTTTGGTTGGCTGTTTGGAAAGGTTTCTTCACCGCAAAGTGTTGTCAAACATTGGAACAGACAGCCCAAGGCTGTGGGTGAGTCACCATTCCTGGGGAGATTTAAAGAGGGAGTAAATTTGGCACTTGAGAGGTGGGATTTGCGGAGGGATCGGTAGTTTTGGGTAAACGTTTGGATTTGGCGACCTGAAAGCTCTCTGCAGACCTCCCTCTGTGTTCCCTTCATGTGGTGATTCAGGGCCCCATCACTTCCTCAAGAGAGATTTGTCACTGACAGGGACTCAAGGTCAAGCTCCCACTTAGTGACATTCCCTCAACCCAAAACTCATGTTTTGCCCTCAGCAGGCTTTGAACAGGAGCAGCACAGGATGTCCAGTTCTGCACAAGCGGGGCCATGTATGACACCAGGTGCCTGCGCCGCCAGACCAGCGACAGCTTCGGGGGGCTCTGGGAGTCACAGCTCTGCTGGGACACGGGCCCCGCTTGTGAGCGGCGCGTTCGGAGCGGAGCCCTCCGGCGGGGCACACCGGGAACAGCCAGGGACCCGCACACGCCCGTAAGTTTTGCTGGCCTTTATTGGCATGGGCAGCCCCGCGCCACAGCCGCGTTCCTCGGGCCGGGCGAGGCCGAGCCCCGCGCTCGGCTCAGCGGCGGCGGCGGCGTCTGCGGCTGGAGCGGCGGCTCCGGCGGTAACGGGAGCGGCGCGAGGCGCGGCGCCTCCTGCGCACGCCCCGGCGGCGGGAGCGGCGGCGCCGGCTCCGGCTCCGGCTGCGGCTGCGGCTGCGGCTCCCGCGGGAGCGCCGGCGGTAGCGGGCCATGCTGCCGCGCGCCGGGGCCGGCGCGCCCGCTTTTATAGCGCACCGGGGCGGCCCCGCCGTGACCTCAGCGGGGACGTCGCCTCTGCGATGCTCTGGCATCACAAAGGGCTCGGCCGCACCGTCCGTGGGTGACTTCGATTCGCTCGGAATGAAATCCGCAATTACACAGAGCCTGTTTTACCTGACTCTCCTCTAATAGCAGCAACCATTTCAAGAAAAAGAAAAGAAAAAAAATGCGTAATTTAGTTTTGTCATCTCCCTTATATAGGGCAGATTACACATAAGTGCTGAGATGGTGCTTGTGCAAATGCAATGCAGCCATTTCTTACACAGGGATCTCCTGGTACTGCTGAAGTTCAGGTACCTTCAGCCTCCAGGAGCAAAGGTGTGTTGGATCACTCGAGAAACAGGAAAGCAAACGAGTATTGTCTGTTGATCCAGTGCTGCAGCTGGGAAGGATGCTGGAATGGCACATCCCAGGTGGAAGTGGCACTCAGGAACACCCAGCAGCGCCCAGCGCTCACAGACACCGAGACCAGCACAGTTTGTGCAGTGCTCACTGCTCTGCTTTGGAGGAACTGGCCCTGCAGGTGAGGTTCCTGTGATAAAGCAGAGCCCCGGGCATCCTGTGGACCCTCAGGAGCTCCTGGGCTCCAGGCTCCACATCCCTTCCCTTGGCTGCCGCTTTCCTTACCTGTGTGGTTCCATCACCTACAGGGTGCTCAGCAGGGAGCTGACACTGCTGGCTGCCAGGTATTCAGTTAGCAGTGATGTCCTTGCTGTGCATGGCAAGAAATGGCCATTCTATTATTTTTTCTTTATAGACTGCTCTAAAAGGTGAGAAAATAAAAGTTGTACTTTTAAAAACTGTCTTTTTTTGAGAACTATCAAAATCTATACCATTCGTGTTTTAATGTTTTTCTCCGTTGTCTGCACTGTGTCTCCAACTGATGTTTAGGACATCAAGGATGACCCTTTGATATTTCCCATCATCTTTCATCAAGTGACCAGAGGCCATCCATGCATTTTGGCAAGAACAGGAGTCAAGTCACCAGAGACTGGCAGAAGGACCTTTTATTTCTGCTTTAGCTACAGACAAACCAGACCACGACTGAGCACCTTGAGAGTGGATAGTGAAGAAGGGTCTGGTGGCTAAACCTGCAAGGGCTCAGCTGGCCTTGGTGCCACTGGAGTCCCTGGCAAATGCAGCTCTGCAGCCACAGGAATGAAGGACAAGCCCTGGTGGCACTGATCTCTAAAGGTTCTTGTCCAGCACCTCCACCCAAAGCAGGGCTGAACTCAAAGCCAAACGCAGCTTCAGCGTCACCCCTGTGGGTGGTGGACACAAATTCGTGTGCAGGGAAGCTCTAAACCAGGGCATGGCCATGGTTGTGGGGCAGAGGCTGCAGCTGTGCTGGACCAAACACGGGAGCTTGGGGAGAGGAGAACACTTGTCCCTCAGCGCCTGACACAGTTCAGATTGTGGGGAGAAAGCTGAAGTCCCATGGAAAAGGGGAATTTCCTGCAGCTGCTTCACTGCTGGTCCCTCCTTGGTTGTTGCTGTGTGTAGATGTGGGTGTTGCAGAGGGAAGTTTGCAGCGTTTCTGCAGAGGCTGCAGGCACTGCTTGCTGGGAAGAACAATAATAATCAATGAAGAGAAAACCTTGCCCAGCCCCTGCCAACATCCCTCGGCAGCTGGCACTGCACAACAGGTCTGAGGTGGGCTAAGAGAGCAATGAAAAGTGTCCCTAATTGAATGGGGTAAAAGTGGTTCTGAAAATCAGAATTCTCATTGTGGTGAGTCTGATCCCTTGTGGACCTTTCAGAGAAACACCTTTGAAGCTGCAGTGATCCTGTGGCACTTCAGGAAATTAGCATGCAGAGTATATTTCCTTAATGTTTGGGATTTTTGGGCTTAAGAAGGTATTTTTGCAATTCTTTCCTCCCTTTCAAGTTGAAAAGATCTTGATCTTAAGAATGATCAGAACAGAATTTAAGACAAAGAAACCTAGCTAAGTGATGGCATAGTGCAAGTGCAGGGGTATTTGCTGGTTCAGGTCTCACATTCAGCGTTTTCCTTCGCGTTGGTTTTGCTCAGGAGCCTCTCCCTGCCCTGTGCGGTGAGATGCAGCTGGGGTGCAGATCCAGGGACCCACAGGGACACCAAAGGCTGAGGCACCTCTTGGGATTGTGCAGCCTGTGCCAGGGGTGGCTCCAGCCCTCAGTCACCCTCGTGGCCGTCCCTGGGCTCACCTGACGAGCTGAGCTCTCTGTCTTTGGGGAGGAACTCCACAGTGACACCCACAGCATCTCCGTGTTCCTTGGTTCTTGTCCAGAGGCCCTGAGCTGTGCCCCTGCCAGCTGGCAGCTCCAGCCACTGTCACCCTGCTGTTCCACACTGTCCCTCCCCTCTGCCTGTCCTGCCCTGCCCCTCCCTCCTGAGAGCCTGGAGTGTCCCCCAGGGCTCTGCATTCACAGACTGATCCCAGCAGCTTTGGCTGTCACTGCTGCCGAGGATGTCAGATCTGTGGGACTGGAACAAAGCCTGGAGCTCCTCTGGCTTCTGCCTCCGGCTGAGCACAGGCATGTAGAAACATTCCAGGTGTGGTACATTGTGGCCAACAGCTCCTGAAGCAGATAGAGAGATGGATTCCAGCTTGTTTGTTCCATTGTTGGCACCCCATGCCATGTCCCGTAATTGGCAAGGCAGGTTTGACCCTTTCCCCCTTCCAAAGCTCGGTCAGTGAGCCCTGCTGGCTCCTGTGCTGGAACTTTTTCCTCAGGGAGAAGGTGCCTCCCATCAGGTGTCAGAGGATCAGCTGTTGAGTGGAACATTGTGTGCTGAACAAGCCCCAAACTCTTCCATTGACACCAACCTCAGAGCCAGGCACTGGCCTGAGGGATGTGCCTATTCCCTTGGCCATAATTTGGTGTTTTGGGAAGAACTGAGGGACTCAGCACATGGGCTGCTGATCCCCCTGCAATCATCACAGGCCCTGAAGTGTCTTTTTATTTCCCGGTGACTTTTTGGTGACCCATTTGTGAGTGGCTCATTGTGGAGCAGAGTTCTCCAGGGGCTGTTTGTGTAAATATGGCACCTGGAACATGGCTTAGTGGTGGGATTGGCAGCTTGATTTAAAATCAAATTGGATTTGATGAGAGAAAAGTGCTGAGAGATGCACTGGGAAGGGTTTAGGTGGCTGTTTGGAAAGGTTTCTTCACCAAGAAGTGTGGTCAAACATTGGAACAGACTGCCCAGGGCTGTGGTGGTGTCACCATGCACCTGAGACATGACAAAGTGGTGGGATTGGTAATTTTGGGTTAAGGTTTGGCTTTGACACTGACAGTGACTTGGGACAAGCTTTCACTTGGGGACACACATGGGCACCAACAGACACAATGGGACAAGCAGGGACATGCAGGGACCAGGCTCTTCTAGCAGGGAACAAGGAAAAGGATGAGAGGAAACTGCTGAGAGTCGCACCTGGGAGGTTTAGTTGGCTGTTTGGAAAGGTTTCTTCTCCAGGAAGTGTTGTCAAACATTGAAACAGACTGCCAGGGATCACCATTGCTGGAGGAATGTAAAGAGGGGGTAAATTTGGCACTTGGGACATGACTTAGTGGTGGGATTGGTACTTTTGGGTTAACCTTTAGATTTGGTGAGCTGAGAGCTCTCTGCAGACCTCAGTCTGTGTTCCCTTCATGTGGTGATTCAGGGCCCCATCACTTCCACTAGGGCAATTTGTCACTGACAGGGGCTCAGGACAAGCTCCCGCTTAGTGACACTGCACCCACCCTAAAGGCCCTGAAGTGTCTTTTTGTTTCCTGGTGACTTTTCCATGGCCCATTTGTGAGTGACTCCTTGTGGATCGGATTTCTTTGGGGACAGGTTGTGGGGCTGCCCGGGTCCTGCAAGGACCTGTGGGGAGCGATGGAGGATGTGCATGTGCCACCTGGGGCCATGGCTTGGGGGCGGAATTTGTAGTTTGGGTTAGCCTTTGGATTTGATGACCTGAGAGCTTTCTGTTGACCTCACTCCGTGTTCCCTTCACTTGGGAAGTCAGGACGGTGCCACCTGCTCGAGAGAGATTTGTCACTGACAGAGGGACTGGGGGCAGGGTCCCGCTTGAGGACGGACATTCAGGACACGCACAGACACGCAGGTACAGCCAGGGTGTGACACCCGGCACAGGCAGGACACAGACGGGCACCCACGGACACGCAGGGACAGAAGGCACAGCCAGGGACCCGCACAGCCCCGTAACATTGCAGGCCTTTATTGGCATGGGCAGCCCCGCGCCACAGCCGCGCTCCTCGGGCCGGGCGAGGCCGAGCCCCGCGCTCGGCTCAGCGGCGGCGGCGGCGTCTGCGGCTGGAGCGGCGGCTCCGGCGGTAGCGGGAGCGGCGGGAGGCGCGGCTCCTCCTGCGCACGCCCCGGCGGCGGGAGCGGCGGCGCCGGCTCCGGCTCCGGCTGCGGCTGCGGCTGCGGCTCCCGCGGGAGCGCCGGCGGTAGCGGGCCATGCTGCCGCGGGCCGGGGCCGGCGCGCCCGCTTTTATAGCGCACCGGGGCGGCGAGGCGGCGGCGGCCGTGAGGTCACAATGGGCCCGGACTGCCCGTGCCGCCCCCGATCCGGGCACCGCCGGTGCCGCCAGCGAGGGCACAGCGGGGCACGGGGGGACCCCTCGGGGTGCCGGAGCTTTGCAGGGCCGGCATCGGCAGGGACAGCACGGCTGGCCTTTGTGGCGCCAGAGCTTCAAGGAACCAACATCCCCGGTGAGGGCACGGTTGGCCAGGATGGAATCCCTGTGATGGCAGGGATTTGTAGGCTGCTTTCAGCAGTTCCCGCACAACCGGCCCTTTGTGACATCAGAGTCTGCAAGGACCAAAGTCAGCAGTGAGGTCACGGTTGGCCGGGGAAGCCCCTTGTAACGCCAGAGCTTCCCAGAGCTGATGAGGTCACAGTGAGGTCCCAGGGCACATGCACACCCCCAGGCACTGCTCCAGCATCTCCCACCCCTGGGTGGTGCCCAGCAGGGAGCAGGGTGCTGTGGTGTGACACGGGTCTGTGTCTTTCCAGGGTGGATGCCCGGCCTTGTCGCTGTGCCAGTGAAAAAACTGACGCCAAAAGGAATAAGAAGGGGAATTCTTTCCTGCGTTTGGAGCCCCACTTCTGCTGGACAGCACCAAGGGGAACATTTCACTGGGCCAGCAAGGCACGACAGTCACACAGCCCCAAAACCTGGTGCCCAGTGCCCTTGTGCCCTGAATGTAGCAGGGCTGCAGAGAGAACAAACTCTGACTTGAAAACAAAAACCTGACATTATCTTGTGCTGGGAGTGGCCTGCAGTGCCTGGAGGCGATGGCGTCTCCCAGCGAGGCAGAGCAGGAGCCCCATGAACAGAGACCAGGGACTGTCAGCTGGGAGATGTTCCTGGGCAGAGCCAGTGGGGATGCACGGAGCAGCAGCCTGGGCTCGGAGCAGCCTGGGCTCGGAGCAGCCCTCAGGCTGAGAGTGAGAGAGCTCTTCCCAGGGAGAAAGAGGTGCCTGAAGTGCTGATGACTCCAAATGATGGCAACAGCCCGAGGCAAGAAGGGATTGGGGACACTAGGGCCGACCGTGCTAATGAATCCTAAGTTCTCCAGAAGTTGTACCACACTCTGGAGAGTCACCTACTCCAGCTCCTTCCTGCAGCTCTGGGTCCCGATTCCTCTGCTGGTGCTCTTGAGGAGCACCAAGGCACCAGTCTGCAGGAACATGGAGACTTGGGAAGCCGAAACAGACTGTGGGAAATGTCAGCAGGGGTGGATGGGGTTGCTGCAAACCTTTCCTTTCTGCATCTCCTTGCAGCAGGAGCACAACCCATAGGGGTGGAACTGGCCACACATTCCCCAGGTCCTCTGAATGCCAGCATTCCCAGACCAGGCCACTGAGGGGCAGAACAGTCATCCAGATTATTCCAGGAGACACAGAGCCATGGATATGTGACAAAGGTGACCAAGGGAGAGCAACACAGAAATGCAGGGGTTTCAAACAAGAAAGTGGTAGCTCCTTTTATCTCCTGGACCCTGTGCAGTCCTGCCTGTGCCAGAGGCTGGAGAGAATGTACTGGGATTGGTGGTGGCTGGCAGAGGACAGGGAGCTGCATCCTGTGCATCCTCTGCCTCTGTGGGCTGGTTGTCTTTCTCCAGGCACTGCAGCCTCTCCTGGACGAGGACACAGCACCCCTGACGCACAGCATCAGCCGTGTTGGGGTTGCCCAGAGTTGTGAGAAGGCCAAGAGGCTGCTGTGCCCTGGCCAAGTCAGGGATGAGAACAACAGCCCTGTGGCCAGAGCCAGCCTCAGCTCCAGCAGCTCCGAATCCAGCAGTTTCTGGGGGAGGATTGGCACCACCAGCCCTGCAGGCTCCAGTGTGGAGAAAGAAGCTGGTACCTAGGAGGACAGTCCCCCCTGGGGGTCCCAGGTGTCCCTGACCTGTGTCCAACGCTGCAGAGTGGCACCAGCCCCAGGAGGAGCTGCAGCAGCCACTGGCAGCAGGTCTCTGTGCCCAGGGCAGCATCCACAGTTCCTCCCATCCTGGACACAGCAGGAACTGCTTGCCCAGGTGGCCCCTGGCACCAGGAGTCTTCTCCTTCCAGCAAGAGACTCCCCCCATGGCAGCAGCTGCAAGGCTCCATGCAGCCCTTTAGACAGGAAAGACAAGGAAATGCATTGTCATTTCCCTTACATGGTTTCTCGGCTTCTCCCCATTCTGGGGTCTCTCCCCTTCCGCTTGTGCCCCACTGTGGATGTCACCCCTGTGCTGGGGGCCTCAGCTGTGTCCCCCAGAGCCCCAGGGCTGTGTCAGTCGTGCCCCTTCCCACAGAAAATCCTTGTGCAGTCACACACCTGAAGCAGATGCCAAAGGTAGAGTGGGTGTGAAGGACAGCTTATCACAATTCCAATGGGGGTTCAACTCAACATCCCTCCTGGCTTCTGCTGGCAGCTCCCGTTGCCTCACCTGGTCCCAGTGCCATGAGCACCCTCCCAAGCTCTGCCTGGCCTGAAGAAGCCTCCTCAGGGCCCTGGACAACACATCAGGGTGTCAGCATGGAGACCATGATGAGAAGATCCCCTCATCCCAAAGGGCCTAGCAGGGGCTTCCTCTCACAGCTGGGTCCAGTGGGTTGAATGCCTGTGGTTGGAGATGATCCTTCCTCTTACCCAGGGCTGGCCACTGACCACCCAAATCGTCCAAATCCTGGCATTGCACTGGGAAAGGCAGTGACATGTCATCCAGCCACAGGCTGACTGCTCCCACCATAGTCCTGCTCGTGGGACAGCTCAGCAATGTCAGGAGCAGGGACAAGACACACACTCAGGGCCACCAACATGGTAACCAATTGAAAGTAACAGGGAGATGTAAAAGTTGAAAATAAGTATTCTCATTTTGCTCCTGACAATGTGCACCTGCAGGGGGGACCATCCTGTTGTGACATCACGGGGTGCTGGAGGGTGACATCACAACTGGCAGATTGTGACATTGCCTCCATTGCTAGAGACACTTGGGCACCAGCACAGCTTGGGACAGTCTGGCCCACACACCTTGACTTCTGCCAACCAAGACTGCAAGGTCTGGTCTGAAGCCAGGCCTTTTCCAGTGCTGGGGGCTGCTGCCAGAGAACTCAGCAGCTCCCGGAGCCCATCCCAGAGCCATTGCTCCTGTGCTGCCTGCTTGGGGTAGCCAGGCACAGCTGGTACAGCACCGAGGGTGACATTCCCGCTGTCCCTGCAGTGCCTGAGCAGCAGGTGACAGGGCTCAGCAAGACAGGAAAGTGTCCTTCCCCAGGGGCCTGGGCATCTCCTACCTTTTATTCCTTTCCCTGGCACAGCCAGTGAAAGGAATAAAAGGCAGGCCTCTCCCTCCTGCAGCATGTGTTGCCAGTGAGGGAGAGCACCTCGTGGTCTTGAGCTGTCCCCAATGTGCTGCAGAGCACAGGAATGGCCACGGGGACAGACAGCACCTGCCCCATCTGCCAGGACACTTGGGATGATGCGGCCTCAGCCCTGCCCTGTTGCCACCAGTTCTGCCTGGGCTGCATCCTGCGGTGGGCCACAACAAATCCCTCATGCCCACTCTGCAGGACACAGATAGAGACCGTCAGGTTTTCTGAGAGGGGCGAACAGGACTATGTCCAGTTTGTCATCACCTCCCCTGCGGAGTCCACAGAGACCCACAGCCAGGCAGGGAGAGCTCCCGGTCACCTGAACGAGAGCAGCCCCCAGGGCCCTGCAGTGTCCCCTGCGCCTTCTTCACAGGGGATGTTGTCCCCAGCTGAGCAGGGGACTGCAGGGCCGGAGTCTGTGGGCGGCCTCCTGCCCGAGATGTGGGCAGGCATTTTCCGTCAGCGACCGTGTGTCCTGGAGCGCACGCGGCCCTGGCTGCACCAGAGGCTGCAGGGAATATTCCGGGACCGCTGGTGGCAGGTGGAGGTGGCAGAAAGCTCCATCCTGCGTGAGCTCTGCCTCCACGGTCCCGATGCAGCAATTCTGGCCCTGAGGCTGCAGAACTTCCTGCAGGAACACACAGCACCCCTGGTCTGTGGCCTCATCAATGTCATTGCGGGCTGGTGCAGCAGGGAGGCCAAGAGACGGCTGCGCTCCCACGACACCAGACAGGACAACAGCGCCAGCTCCAGCAGCTCCAGCAGCTCCAGCAGCTCCCAGGACAGGAGCCCTGCCAGTGTCCCCCCAGGCTCCAGCGGGCAGGAGGATGCTGGAACATCCCAGAGCAGCCACAGCTGTCCCCAGCCTGTGCCCAACCCCGCGGAGTGGGAGCGGCCCCGGAGGAGCCGGCGGGGGACAGGGCCCTGTACCCGGGGCAGCATCTGCAGCAGGGACTGCCCGACCTCTTAAACTCTGATGCAGTGCCTGATTATTTTCTTACATTGCACTGCAACTCTGGAACTTAAAGGAATTCACTTTGGAGTAACAGATGGAGTAACAGACAAGGAGGGTATTGCAGATGTGTGTGTGAATACTTCTCTTGTCCAGACAACTGAAAAGCAATTGCTGTAATTGAACTGAAAGACTGCTTGGTAAAATCTATTTCAAACTATACATTTAATAAAATTACATGTAAATATAAACATGAATATTTCAAAAGAATCTTTGTGATGCTCTCTTCCTTACTTGAATGGTAATGGGAGAAATTCTATGGTCTTTTTCCAGTCTCACAATTAGAAAGAATGCTATAAAGCAAATGACAAGTTAATACTTTCAGCTCATGCAAAAATTACATTAAGCAAAATATAAACAGGTACATTTGAGCTGCATTTCCAAAGCATTTGAACTGCATTTTCAAAGTGGTTTACTTCAATGCTTACAGCTACAGAAGAGAAAATGAGAGAATCTGTGTGCTGAACAAAAAACCACAACTGTGCAAACACAGTCTGTTCCTCCCTCAAAATGAATAATCTCATATTCGAAACACTGTTGTAGATGGAAGCCAAATTTCAAGTGATTTTATTTCAATCAGCAGTGTTAAAACATTTAGAAGAACATTATTGGTCTGGCTTACTGAGTGTCTGAATGAATGACCAACAGAAAATTTGCACATTCTGACATCACAAGTATCCCAAAATGTTACTTCCTTGAGTAAGTCAGATCTTCCAGAGATTTCAGCAAGCAGGTTTGAGTTTGGTATGTTTTCTGTCTCTAAAAGCAGCCAAGAGCTCACACCTTTGCTCTGAACATCCTTTGCCTTGAACTTTGCTTACTTTGAGGCAAACAGGTTCATAGGGGACACTTGGCTACTGCTGAGTCACAGATCCTGGATTCTGAGCACTCCCAAAAAGATGCCCATTATTTTCAGACATATGACAGGAAAATATGCCATCAAAGATACAAACAGAAATAAACTGAATTCTGACACTGCTACACCCTCCTTTAAACTACAAAGCTGCTCTCTACCCTTCTCATTAATACAAACACAGAAGCACTGACAGCTATGGTTTGCAAACTCTAACTGCTGACAGGAAGGAATTTGTTTCCCTGCTCTCTCTCAGCACAGGCAGAGGGAACTGCAGGAGCACGTGAAGCCCATTCTGTGCTGGGACAGGGTGAATTTCTGCCAGGCTAATTCAGCCAGAGTCCCGCAGGGTTTTCCAGCAGCTCTGCACCTCTGTGGGTGTTACAGAAGCACAGAGAGCTCAGTGGGACCCAAGGGCTTGCCCAGCCAATATCCTGCAAATGCATCTGCTGGAAGCAGCACATGTCTGCCTGGCACAACCACAGCTGGGTGACTCAGAGACATCCATCAGCCAGCAGTGCCCTGGAGCTGTTCCTCTTTTGACCTCTCCCACAGGGAACTTGTTCTGGATTTTAGGATTTACACAGTGGGTTGGGCCATCAAAAATCTGCGTTTCACTGCCCAGCTTTACTGGAACTCAGGGATCTCCTGGGTTTGCTTGGACATTTTCCCCCAGTCACCTTCACTCACTGCCAAAATCCTCACACATCTGTGGGCAACCCCACTAAGCAGGTGGAAAAGGGGTTGTAGGGATGGCCACCAACAGAGTCATTGTTTCCTGCATGATGATGTTAGCTAAAGTTATCCATACATCTTCTTTCACCTGGTGGACTACCTGTGTGATACATGGAAGGAGGAAGCCAAAAAAAATCCAGTGGCAAGTGAGCAAGGATATCTGGGTCTACTTCATGCCTGTCTTAAGATGGTTTCTTTGTGGAAATGTTTTTGTCTTCTTTTTCTTTCTTCTGTTCTGGTTGGGCTTCTGTTGGTGGGGCGTTCTCTGGCTGGGGCTGGAGATAAAGTTTGATGTTCCTCACTGGTATCCACTGGGATCCAGCACTTGTAGAGGATACACGCACATCCCCATATAATTAGTGGGAAGGGCCCAGAGACCTTAATTAGCACAGAAGATCTTTCCTTCAATTTAGACTGTGTCGTGCCTGCAAACTGGTGGGAGGGGTTCCATAAAAGAGTCGTTAAGAACATTAAAAACAGATAATCTTTCTACTGTTGATAGTCTCCACACTGCTTTTTTTGTTTTTTTCTAACATCTTTTAGGGATCCATGTGCTCTTTTGATTATAGATTGACTGGTGGAGGAGTGGGGGATGCCTATAACGTGTTTCACACCCCACAGATCGAAGAATTGCTGTACTTTTTGAGATACATACCCACATCCATCATCTGTTTTTACTTTCCAGGGGGATACCTAAAGACAAAAGGCTTGGAGGAAGTGTTTAATGCTATCTCTAGATTTTTTTACCATTGTGTGCAGTGGCAAATTGTGCCACTTGAGACATGTATATAATTAAACTTTCTAAAGGACTGATAGTGAGTTATGTCTGACTGCCAGATTTGCAAACTATTTATTCCTTAGGGATTGACCCCGCTTCCCACTGATAGTACTGACTGCATCTGCTAATTAGGACAGGAGCTAACAATCATGTGAGCTTGATCTTTATTTAGATTGAATAATCTCATTAATGCAGGAGCATTTTGATGGAAAAATGAATGACTTACATGAGCTTGGTGAAAGAAATTCAGTAGGTTTGGACTGGCATTGCTGTGTGGGTGCTCCCTTCAGGCATGAATCCTGGTGAAGTGGTGTGTGAATGAATACATGTCACAAAGTAGGGCTGCTTTTTTAAAGAGAGAAGAAAAATTAACTTTTTAAGCAAATTATACAACTTTTTAGTAGCAATAAGTTAAAGGAGAGAACCTTCTGCTCTTTCCATGATAGCTGCAACACAAAACAAATCTGTAACAAAATTAAAAGAAAATGAAAACTTAGAAAAGGCACAAACAGCTGCAGCAAGCTCTGCAATTTGTGCTGATCCTTCAATAATCTTAATGTCCGAGTCCTAGTCACTATTGTTAGGATTTTTCCACGTAATTACTCATTTAGAGGATTTCCCAGACCCATCTGTAAAAACAATGAAAGCATTGATGTGAGTATGGCTTCTTACAGGCTTCTGAATTACTTTTAAAGGGGAATGCAATAATTTATGCTTTGGATAATGAACAGAAAAACACCCTGAAAAATTTATTAACACATATTGAAAAACTTCAGGTTGTTGAATGAACCATTCTAAATAAATAAAGGTAACAGATATAAATATAACAGAAAAGTCTTTTCCCAAAAGGGATGAAACCTGGGCTTTCGTTATTTGTTGTGACATAATTTCAGGGCCTGTAGTAATGGTTTAATCATTTCATAAGATAGGAACACCCATTCTAGAATTAGCAAAGGGTCCGATAACTTTTGCTCCCATTGGAAAATTAAGCCAAGAAGGTGTGGACTTTCCCCTACACAAGCAAACAAATAGGGTATATCTGGGTTACATCTGTGTGCTTGGCAGATTTGCAAAGCTGTGAATGCTCTATTTAGGGCTGCTCTTGCTTTCTGGCGTTGTTTCCTGGGGGAGTTTAGGTCCATATCGCCTCTCCACAAATCAAACAAGTCCTGGTTGGTTGTTCCAAGAAGGCTCCAAATCCAACAGACAGACCAAATGAGTTTTTGAAGCTCATGCAGTGTTGTTGGGTCTTCCTGCAGTTAGACAATGGCGCACTCGGTTAGTCTGTACCCTCAATATTTCCAAGGAGGGGATTGCTGCATTTTCTCCTCAGCTGTAGAGAGTCCAGTTTTTTATCTCATCAATTGCTCCAGCAGCAACAATTTGTAAAGCTGTATTGTCTTTGGTGGCTATGAAAATATCATCCATGTAATTAAGTATGGTGGATTGAGGGAACTTGCTGTGAAAAGGTGAAAAAATTTTTGCCACATACCCTTGGCACATAGTTGTGGAATTCCTCATGCCTTGCGGGAGCACAGTCCAATGGAATATTTTTAAAGAGTGATTTTTGTCTGTTAATTGAAGGTACCAAAAAACCAAACTGCGGTACATCCTCTGGGTGGAGTGGAATACTAAAAAACCATCTTTGATATCAATAATCATCAGTGACCAGTCCACTGGAATAATATTGGGTGATGGTAACCCCTGCTGCAACAGTCCCTTTTCTTCGACTACTTCATTAACTTTTCTTAAATCTTGCAATGCTCTCCATTTTTCACTATGGGGCTTTTGGTAACAAATACTGGAGTATTCCAGGGCCTTTTTGTGGGGGTAATGTGTCCTTGGCCTAATTGTTCTTGAGTAACAGTCTCTAGCATAGCTAATTTGTTTTCTGGAAGGGCCACTGATCAACCCAGATAAGCAGTAAAGTTTTAGGCTGCTGGGGTCGACAGTGGCCCTCATTAAAAATTTGTTTCCAGCCTGAGACTCTGTTGAGACAAAATTTCTCTTCCCCACACAATTATTTTTTCTTTTTTGGCTATAAATGACTTTATGATGGCCACTCAATCTTCTGGCCCCTTAAAAGTGATGGGATGGAGGTTATGCATGGTGATGCTGTGCCCTCCAATTCCAACGAATGAATCTAAGGAAGGAATAAGAATCCATTCCAGAGGCCAGTGAATTTCTGATATTACAGTTATGTCTGCCCCTGTGTCAGTGAGACCTGAGAGGGTGATGCTCTTGCCCAAACAGGTCAGGGTGCAGGTCATCAAGGTTTTCCTTGTGTGATGTGCTGGATCCATGCAATGCATGGGCCTCTGCATGTCGATGATGCAGAGAGATGGGGAGACTGACTCCCTGCTCAGAATCCAATTTTATTATGAGATATAAGCATTTATATATTATTTCAGAGAGATTGGCAATGTGTACTACAATGATTAGGTTAAAATCACATAAACAAACTTATGCATGTAACAACATCTCTTGCTTGCAGAGTTTAATGGGATTTTCTTTTGCCAGTAAACCCATTTGATTTCATCTTCTTGCAATCCAGGTCTAATTTTCAAAGTTCCATTTGCTTTTGCCAAAGCATCCTGTTATCAAATCTCTTACATTAACCAGGTCCGAAGTCCAACATCTGTCTTGTGTCCCCCAACATTCCAACATCTGGAGGTCTCATTATTGGTCCCTTCATCAGCATCCGGAAGGAAAAAGGCCTGGGCACAATCGAAACCTTTAGGTATGAAACAAGGGGAGGGTTAGGACATATGGTCAAAATGGTAATTTCCTGACTGGATATAACTAGCAAGACTAATCCTTCCACAGCTCGTCTGTCCACACCTACAATTAGAAAGTCTTGTGGTCGCTGTTCTGGGCCGAGGAGCTCTGCAGGAACTGTGTGGCGTGCAATGTCAGAGATCATTACTGGCTGGGCAGTTGACAGGTCCAGTGTGGTACCTGCTGGCATTGGAACTGGGAGCTCACTGATGAGATGCTGCAGTTCTGCATTGGATGTCTGCAGTGCTGCACACCAGGGGGGTGACAGCCAGAGGGTCATTGTGTGCCACTGTCCCACTCGCTATCGGCAGTTTCACTGCCTTTGGACTTGATAACACTGGTTAGTATTTGGAGTGCTTTTATTGCAATTACACTGTCCTTGACCATTGCTCCTTTTTGGTTTTTGGCAGTTTTTTGCCCAATGGACTTTAAGATCACAGTTAAAACCTTGTCCATTTAATCCACTTTTCTGATTTTGTTGGCTTTGAGGCTCTTTTTGAGAATTGTTTAATGCATTGCCCAAACCTTGGGCTTGAATTTTAGCTATAAGTTCTGCAGTGGTTAGTTTATTACAAGCCTCAACCATCTGAGGAATGGTAGGTTCTGATTGGGATGATAGCACCTGTTAAACTTTCTTGCATTCTGAATTGCTATTTACAATGGCCAATTTTTTAAATAGTCTTTCCCTCACTGGATCATCAGTTTCTTGTTTTTCTACAGCATCTTTGGGCCTGTCTAGAAAGTTCATATAGGCCTCAGCAGCCCTTGTTGGATCAGATGCCACGATCAGTTAGTTAGAAAAAGTACAGTGAGCTTCTGCCACATTTTCAAGCCACTTTACTTAATTCTTTGATTTTGCTGAATGCCAGAGATTCCCAAAATCAATTTTCCCTCCTGTTGTACCAGACAGGCATAACTTCCAATTTGTTTGCTAATTCCCAATCCCCTGTTTTCATTGCTTTTCTTTTTATATTTTTTTCCCAGGCTTTTTTTTTCAGATTCTAGCCAATGAATACCTTCCTCCAATGAGGAGGACAAGGATTTGGAGGGATCAGCTGTAACTATACACTGTGGGGACCCTGGGAGGCATTCCATTCCCTGGGTTGGGGAGACACACAAGGCTTCCTTCAGGGGCTGTTGGGACCCCACTGGCTCCTTCCCCTGTTCCTATGGCGCATTGAACAAGGACCTCTTCTGGAAAACATCTGCAATAGACCACTCTGAGAATTTGGGGTATTTTTACCCCAGTGTGATGAGTTTGAAATTTTGGTTCTTTCCTTCTTTTACTCTTGGATGTTGGGAAGAGACTTGGGTTGAGATGGAAACAACACTCACCCACACACAACAAGAAGTTTGCCTCCACCTTAGAAAGTCCTTCAAGAAAATTTTTGTTTTTCAGAGGGAGAGTTGAAGTGTTTTGTACACTGGTTATTTAAACACATTCCTTATATTTTGCCAAACTCAGTCCTAAACTATGAACTTTTGGAAGTATTTTGGGAAAATTTAGGAACTAGGAAAGAATTCCATAAAGAATTTAGTCATTTTTTAACTATGATGATGAAATGTGCTCTGACTCTTGAGGACATCTAAAAAATGGTGGGCACCAGCCGAAAACCCCTGCTCTGTGTTCCCCTCTTCGTGCCTCTGCATCCCCTCCCCTGTTACAAGAAAAGCCTCTCCAGGTTTTCCTGTCCTTACTGACCAAGCTGGCTCTCACTGCATGGCTGCAGCTGCATTGACACAGGTCTTGGGTCAACTTCTACCCAGCCCCTTCCTGCACCACACCAAGAGTGGCCACACCTTGCCTGTGTGAGGAATGAAATCCTGGAGGTGAGAGCTCTTTTTCAGAGTAGTAATTGGTAGTTGATGTTAATGAAGTTGATAAGGTCTTAATTTGAAGTGTTGGTCTGCTGTTAAACATTGAATGTTAGAGTCCTAGGACTTGCCTTTAGTTGCCATTGTTAAATGTTACTGTTTTACCCTGTATTCATATCTCTCCTCATCATACTCTGTATTTGTACCCCGTGTTAATCTGTTGTTAAACACTGAATGTTAGAATTCTAAGACTTGCCTTTAGTTGCTGCTGTTAGATGTTACTATTTTATCTTGTATTTGTATCTTTCCCCATCATACTCTGTATTTGTAGCCCTTTCCGTCTCACAGCGGACTTGTACCCATTCCCATGGGGAACCGCTTCCCTGCTCCCCTGCTCCCAGGAGGCCTTGCACCTGCACTGAATTCAAATGAGAGGCTGTGGGAACTACATGAACCCTCTCAAAACAACAAACCAGCACATTAACTTTAACCCACCAGAACCACACTAAGTCACCCACCCTTGACCAGAGCTGGATTCTGTCCTGTCACCATAACTTTGATAGTACCCAGCTTGGAGGATCCCCCTGGGCTATGAGACAAGAACCTCCAGCTCTGCTGAAAGACAAAGCTGCACTCCTCCTCCTCAGCGTCATCCTGCGACCCCTCGGGTTCCCCCCCGAGCTGTCTTTTAATAAAGGCCTTTTTAAAGGAGCTGCTCTCCTGGCCCTATTTATAACACCTTGACTGGCCTAGGTGGTGCGTTGTAGTGCGTTTTCTTTATTTGACAATTCACTGTTTAATCTGAGGTTCTGCAATCCCTCTGTATTGTCCTCCCGCTGTCTTTGGAGTAGCACAAGCCCTCCATTTTGTATATAATGTTTCTAAAATTAGCTTTCCTCCCTCAGTGTTATTCAGTTCAGTTAAGTGTTGGTTTTGCTGTTTTTTACCTGGCCACTTCCCGCCACATTTCAAACCCCCTCTCCTTCCCACTTGTCAACCCCTCCTGTTCCTACCCTCTTCCCCAGAAACTTCCTTACTCCTCTTTCCATTAAATGTCAATCCCTCCTTGAACCTGCCCCTTCCCTTTAGAAACTCTGATGTCAGTTTCGTGTCCTTCGAAACCCCATTAGTTGACCTAAACTGTTCTCCTCCCTTGAAATCCTCCATTGGTTTACACATTGTATTCCCTGCCTTTTATTCCACCTCCAGTTCTCCAGATTAGTTAAAGATTCTATCCTCCCCTGAGACTCCCCCTGTTTATAAGCCGGTGTCTGCCCTCGGTTCAGGGCCTGGAACCCTGGATTCAGGGAGTTTTTCCATCGAATAAATTATTCTGGGATGAAAGGACACAGAACAAAGGTGTGAACCAACTTATGTGCTGGAAAGGGAGCAAACTTTGACCAATTCCAAGGAACCTGGGGAGGAGCACAAGGTGGGAAATATAATGTTTAAACCCACAGGGAGTAACGGGGGAGAACATTTTGAATAAACCAATGGGGTCTCAGGGGGTACAAGACTGGCATGGAGGGTTCTGTAAGTAAAGGCGGGGTTACAATGACAGACAAGGAAGGTGGGTGGGGTTACAGTGAGGGACATGGAAGGGCCTGGAACAAAGGGCAGGTTTTTGGAAAGATGGACAAGGGGGGTGGGAGGATACAACTCAGGGATAAACCATTTGCACAGGAGTAACAACCAACTGTGATAAATAGGTATGATTTGTGCTGATAAAAATTGAAACAGTAATCAATATTGATACAGTAATTCATATTTGAAAATAATAAAACAGTTAATGGTTAAAAGTTGTAATGCCAAAGAAGAGAGGGAAAGGAGGGGCTCCACCCACCCCCCCCCTTCCCAGCAGATGTTCTCAAGGACCACAGGAAAGAAGCTGAAGATACAGTTGCTAAAAATGACCAAGAACGTGGTTGGGTCCAAGAAAATGTTAATTACAAGGGACTTATTGCCTTGATATGTAGATGCAGTGATATGTTAGTCTTGTCTTACATTGTACTGGCTTGGTGCGCATGTGTAACCCAAAGGTGAATTAAAGGACAATGAAGAAGACTACAGGGCCTTCATCAGTGACGACCCCCAAAGACTTGTGCGACCACCAAACCGAGTGGTGGCGCATGTGTGGTAAAGGTGGTAATGAAGGCGGAGACAGAAAAGTGATGAACCGAAACTGGGAGGAGATGGCATTGACACATGGCATATAAGGGGTGACTTTTACTTGGCAAGCTTGTACGTGAGGTGGCAAGGGTCATTGAACCCTGCCCTCCGTACCCTGCGGTTGTTTTTGCTTATGCGCTATTATTTGAACCTTATTTATATATTTTCTAAACTATTCAATTAAAATTGTTGCTACCTTAAATATTGTTTGGTTTTTTTTTTTTTTTTTGATGGGATAATTGGGCAAACATAACACAACAATTATAAGCATATACAAGAAATCACACCGCCACACCACACGGTCGCTTTCATGTGCTCAAGAGAGTGGAGACCCTGTGTCAGGGGCCACAGGGTCCCCCCTTTCACCCTCTGGTCCCCACGCCTCCTCCCACAGTACCCACAGCCCCGGGAGTGAGGGTGGTGAGGCCAGAGATTGGCAAATCACAGTTTCTTAACAAGCAAGGGGAAAGAAACCCCACGTGCAAGCCTCTTCCAAATGTAGAGTTTAATCAGCCTTAAAGTGCAGGAAAGGATTGTGAAGAAAAGAATGGCTGTGTTTACCTCAGTTGCTACAGCACCACAATATGCGGTGTTGGTAGTGGGAGCCATTTCCCCTTGCACTGAACTGCTGCCTCTCTGTGCTACGCCACGGCTCTCCCCTGTCACAGTCTCCTCAGCTATAGATAGTCCAGATTTATATGTCCCATCAATTGGGCAAACACTAGTTGAATGAGCCTGAGGTGGAGGCTCTGTTGACACCCCCACACTGACTCGATTTTTCACCCTTCACTTCCTCCTCTCATTCGTCATCGTAGGCCTCACACTTATCCATCTCACCTTGCTTCACAAAACAGGATCAAACAACCCACTAGGCATCCCTTCAGACTGCGATAAAATCCCTTTCCACCCATACTATACTGCAAAAGACATCCTAGGATTTGCACTAATCCCTACTTGTCTCCCTTTGTAAACTAAGTCCCAGCTAGATGATAAAGGGGAGTGCGACATGGGGCCTTTTCTGAGCCCTGCTAACTCCCAGCTCCCAGTGGAGGTTTGGCACAGAAACAAAGGCAGCAGCATGGGCTCTGGTTGGAACTGGGGTGACTTTTAATTTGATGGTAAAAATTTGATGGTAAAAAGTCCAAGGTCCCAGGCCCCAAACTGGGGGCAAAAACCAGCTTATAAACTGGGGGAGATCTCAGGGGAGGATACAATCTCTGGCTAATCAGGAGAGCTGTGGGTGAAACGCAAGGCAGGGAATGCAACGTGTAAATCAATCAAGGATTTCAAGGGAGGGGAACAGCTTGGGATAGAAAGGGTTAACAACTGGATAGGGGGAAAGGGAGTTTGAAACTTGGCAGGGAAGTAGCTAAGGAACAAACAGATAAACCAACACCTGGCTCAATTAAATAACAAAGGCAGGTCTGTGTCACTCTAAAAACGGGGAGAAAAACGCAAAAGGACTGCCAAACCACAAATCAAACAATAAACATGCCAAATAAAAAAACACACTACAACACTCTCCTGCCCCTTGGAAAACCTGCCACTGCCTCGCTGACACTCCACATGGCCAAAGCAAGACAAACCTTGCATGCCAGCACCAAGTCCAGCACCAGCAACACAAGGTGAAAAAGTCACCTGGCAAAGGTGAAAAAGTCCTTGCCATGAACATTTTGGGGATAGTGAAATAGTTCAGTGTAAAAACAGATACGGTTTCATAAGCCAAAATGATAATAAAAAAGATGTATTTCTGCAACAGACTGCAATAAAAAAGAATAACCCCAGGAAATACCTCCACAGTCTGGGAGATGGAGAAATTGTCAAATTTAATATAATACTAGGAATAAAAAGCCCCCATGCAGTTGATGTAACAGAGTTCCATCCAATGTAAGATAGGGAACATGCACCAAACTGCACACCTGCAAAATATTATCCACGTCACAGAAGTCCTCCACACACCTACCAAATAGAACCCAAAACCAACAGCTATCAAATCCCAGCAACAGCCTAAAAACAAAAAGAGCACAGAACACCAATGAGCGGTCCTGCATCCGAAAGCCCACCTCCATAATGACAGAACCTTCCCACTGGATAAGTCCCACTTCTTCTAATACCCTTCCTCAACTCCTGTGGCCTCCCTGCCTGCCTCACTCCCACTGTCCCCTTTTTCCTTTCCACTGTCCTCTTACCCTTTTTCTATGTCCCCACAAATTCCTACCTCCCTTTCCCCTCTCCCATGATCTCTCTCCCCTAATCCTTTCCCCACAGTACCTTCTCAAGAGCAGAGGAGTGGGGATTGGGAGGGAAAGAAAAGAAAGTTTCCTTAAAGTAACCATGTTTTTCTTCAAAGTTAATGATTTCTGTTTGGGGTTTCCAACGGGCACACCACCCTCTACACTATCTTGTACAGAGTCTATCACAGCTGACAACTCTGCCACAGGTGACAGATAACCAGCCCCTGCTGAAGAAACCTTCTCCTGACTCAGTCTCCTGATAAACTGTACTAAGATAACCCTGCATCCCTCCTGCCAGCTCTAAGATGCTCCAGAAAATCTGTTTGGACATTGGAGACTCAGGTTTTTTTGCATTTTGAAAATTCTTATGGGCACTTTTTGAAATAAACAGGGCCAGGAGACTTCTTCTCCTTTATAATGCCTTTATTAAAAGTGATCAGCTCAGGATTGGGCAGCTCGGCAGGGCTGCAGTCCCCGTCGCATCTCCCAGGGCGACGCAGAGGAGGAGGATATGCGCAGCTCTGTCCACTAGGGGCAGAGCTGGGGATCCAGTCCTCGTGGGAGCCTTTAGGGCTTGGTGTCCCCGTCAGGTGTTGATCCTGTGACCTTCCCAGGTGGCTAGTCCCGGCGTTGGGACCACTCCCTGCTCAGGGCGAGAGAGGCTCCGAAGGTGTTCAGCATCTCTGCAGGCTCAGCACTCGGCTACTCACGTCCAGACATCACTTTAGTCTCTCAATTCTTATTTGGCTCGTTGTTTTTGGGGTTTCCTCATTGCATTTCGAGTCGGGGTCCCACAAAGCATTCTGGACTTTGGAGTCACTTTGCATAACCCCCCCACCCTCTCAGGTGTCTTCACTATGCTAGGAAAAGAACACCTTAGCCTCGGGGAAGGGCCATTACCTCTCCCTAGTCAGGGCTTTTACTAATACAAAAGGAGCGATAAGCTACAAGGACCTGTGATTACAATAACAAAACACGCAGGACCTTGGCAGGGACAGAGATCTGGCTGCCTTTTTGTAACTTTTTCTCAAAAAAAATATTAACCGAATTTTTGTTCATAACAGTCCCCCCTCTTTTTCTTTGATCGAGCTTAAATTCTTAAGCTCGCATCAACTCACAATTTTTTGTTTTGAATCTACTATAAATTTCTTGTGCACTTTGGTAATCATGGTTACTTAACCTTGTTACTTTTCTTGGTTTTTCCAGATTGGTTTGTACAGCCACTACTGTTTTACTAAAACAGACAAATAAGCATAGTAAAAAGAGCAATCCTCCAAGTACACACACAGCGAGAAGAACTACTTTTTCCCATACATATTTTCTGAAAATCTCTAAATTCTCCCACCCACTGGGATCAAGTGTAGGAGTTTGATCTTGATTATTTACACATGCCAATCTTTTTATTTCGTTTGTAATGTCCCTAATAATTGAATTCTTTATTTTTAATACTGCCTGGAGCCGGATGACTTTGTTCAACACAGATTTTGGGATCCGAACTTGGCTTTTACAATTTTGGATTTTCCCAATTTCTATTTCACTTTCCCGGTTTTGTTTAATTTCTCCCAAATCATTATATATAGGAACTCCCAAACTTGATCCAGTTTCTTTGGGTAATAAGAAAATTGGTTTTATCACTCTAGCAATGCAGTTGCCAGATGAGATCAAACTTAGGGGTTTAGAGTTCCCCTGAAATGTGTTCCAAAAGGGGTTTATCTCTTTTCCAGTACACTCATCTAAATACTTGTAACAAACAATTTTTCTTACTATTTTCACCATTTCTTTGCTTTTTACTAGATCTGCTGAGCTTGTTTCAGCAGCATCACATTCAAAGCACAACCAGGCTTCCTCTATAGGGCACTCTCCTAGGAGTGGCTGCCTAAAAGTGGCAGTATTCTGGGCTATCCAATACATTCTCTTATTTTTCTGATAAAGGACCAATTGGGAGGGGTTAACACAATCAGGGTTAGAACTGATGTGGACTCTCGACAAGGAGCTCTCTTCCTCCTCATAGTGGGGTTGGTAGCACTCTCTGCACGGCTCAGCTGGGCTCCCCTGAGCACCACCAGCAATCAGAGCCATCAGTACCACCCTTCCCAAGAGTCCGGTATGGGTCATCTTGCACAGCCTGCCCACCCGGCCTTGCCTCTTGGGGAATTTTTTCTGAGGAGAAGCTTCCAAGCTCTTTAGAGTCCCTTCTACCCGCTTCTCTGGTTAAGCCTCTCTTGGTCTGTTCCCTACAGATTTTAGCTTCCCCCCCAGGGGAGTGTTCCCTAGAGGATTAACCTGGAGTCTTTAGAAATATATTGGGGAACTTAAACTAGAATTACTTATTTACAGCCTTAAACTTTTTACCAACATAATTTACACAAAACAGTTTTGAAACATTTTAAACAATATTAAAACTCTGATACCAATTTTCCTCTATACAGTCCAGTCTTTTTGATTCTTCCTCCTGAGAGTCAACTTTAAATCACAGTATACCCAGGTGAATTAACTTGTGATGTGGATGAATCCTTATCCAGTGCCCAGAGGTGAGTGGTGTGGACTCTGGCTCAATGCCAGAGGGGAAAACTGGGAGTCTGGCCCAATGCCAGAAGTAGACAGGGGTGTAGTCCGGTCCAATGCCACAAGGAGAATGGGGTACAGTCCAGAATGCCAGAGGGAAAAACTTGGTGTTGAATCCTGGTCCAATACCAGGGGTGAGAGTGATGTGAGTCCAACCGTCTTAGTAATGAAGAATACCTGAAACGGGCTTTCAAACACAGGCATTAATGGTCTACTGTTAATGATTTTATCAAAACTCAGCTTCTCTGTTTAATGTTATCAGTAATTTCTCTTTTTCCATAGCTTGTATGTTTCTCTCATCAACTTCTACATACTCTGTATTTTGCAAGGAGTTGTATTTCTCAGCTAGCTTAACTCTCAAAGTACTTTTATTCTCCTATTTTTTTCTGTGTATTTAATTCACTGGTTTTCTGTTCTATTTTCAAGATCTTATTTATTTTTCTCTTGCTTCTGTTTCATACTTTCACTTACAGCTTAAATATGTCTTTCAACCCCTTACACCTAAATTTTTTCCTTACACCATTCTTTTACACAATACACTTCCCTTTAAGGAGATGTGGTAAAACTTGTAATGCACAATCTACATTACCTCTATTCTAACTCATCTATATTCACTCTCTCATTTCTCATTCACTTTCACACACTCCTCCACACCTTTAAGACACAAACTTATTGCTAGAAAATCACGGGTCCCTATAGCCCCCCCCTCACCTTGGGGTTGGCCCACAGGTCTCAGTATCTCTGGGCCTCTTGGAAGGGCCCAGACTCTGGTTGCCTCTGGTGCACATTCACCTGTGAGGCTGCCTGCGTGTCACTCACGCTCTTACAGCTACGGCTCCCTCACACATCTGGGGAGCACTAGTCTGGTTTGCAGGTCACACACACACACACACACACACACACACACACTTCCACTGCCCCCTTCCCACCTGCCCGGGAAGTTGAGGCTGACTTTGCTTGTAACTCACTCTCACACACACAACAAGACAACAATAAGGTACCTTTTACTTTCACACCACTTATAATAAGTTAAGTCTTGCTGGCCAGTTTTGGTGGTATTGGATATCCTTTCTGCCTAGCTGTTTTTGTCTAACTTCAGATGTTACTTTGTTGAGACAGGACTTATCTGCTCCTGTATCAACTAAGAATTCAAATTCCTCATTTAGGGGTCCCACTTCAAAGTTTACCAAGGGCTCTTCTAGATGTTGCATCGGGTCCCCTATATTAAAAAGCCCCTGACCCTCTACTCATCACCTCTAAGGATCTTTCCTAAATTATCTTGTTCCCTGGCTATTGCCACATCGAGACTGAGCTTTTTACAAAACCTCCTGGTGTGTCCTGGCTCTCCACAGTAATAGCAATATCGTTCTTTCAAAGGGACTTGAGGTGTCTCTATCCCTTCTGCACCTGACAGTACAAGAGGCCTATCCTTGCCTCCTCCTGGTGGTGGACCTGCCCACCCTGCACTTTCTCTAGCTACAGCAACCATGATCTTAGCCTTGGCCTTTGCTTTTTCTTCCTCCCTCCTTAAATACACCTTCAATGCCTCTCTTAATAACTCATTTATGTCCTTCTCTTGCCAATCTTCCATCTTTTCCAGTTTTCTCCTTATATCAGGCCAAGATTTGGTAACAAATTGGACTTTTAGTAGCATTTGACCTTCTGGGGTGTCTGGGTCTATTCTAGAGTACAACTGGAAGTTCCGCTTTAGGCGGTTAAGCCAGGCAGCAGGAGCTTCATCTTTCTCCTGTGTGCCCTCAAATGCCAATTGGGTGTTAGTTCCTTTGGGAACTGACTCTTTGATCCCCCGTATTATCAAAGACCTATATTCCATCATGGCCTTCCTCCCCTCCTCCTGGTTAGGGTTCCAGCTGGGATCCGTTAGTGGCAATTTCTGTTCACCTGATGGCACCTGGGGTCCTGGATGGTTATCTTTCTCCCAAATTCTTATGCCAGCCGCCCTAATCATCTGGACTTCTTCTGGAGAAAATAATATACTCAGGATGGAATTCATCTCCCCCCAAGTGTAGATATTTGGACCTAGAAATTGATCCACTTGGTTGGCTATGCCCACTGGGTCCTCAACTATATGCCCCAACTCTTTCTTGAATCCTCTCACCTCAGAAGCAGTTACGGGAGCATTCACAAAGCCAACACCTCCCACTACTCCTCCCATAGGAACCTCTCTGAGGGGAAAGAGTCTCTCTGCCTTGGAGGTCTTGGATCTGGTACCACAGTACGGCCCATCTTCAGATGCCAAACTACTTTGAGGGATATCTGGGTTACCTTGAACTTTCTGCCCATCAGCAGGTGTATTTGCTGATAGCTGTTTATCGGGCAAGGAGGCATTTGTGTCCCAACTAGGAGGAGGTAAAGGGACAGCAATAGGAGTGGGAGAAGAGCCTGAGTGGATATTAAGTGCAGCTGGAGAAGGGGTGGAGAATGCAGCAGGTGGAGTAGGCACTTGTGGTGGTGCAGAAGGAACTGGAGGGGATACTGGGCTTATCATAGCGGAAGCTGAAGAGGTAGAAGGAGGAGTTTGAACAGGTGGTAGTGAGATGGCAGCTGGGGGAAGAACCGGACCTGCCATTTGAGGTGCTTGAAGAAGAGGATTATAAAGTGGAGGGGCAGGAGGAGGCAAATAATCCAGGGGATCCCATCTTTTACTAGTCCTATCATCCCCTCCTTCATTCCCCTTTTTCTTCCTCTGTACCTTACAAATTCGCACCCCTTCATCCCCAACAGCGCTCTTTAACTAGCAAGCTACATACAATAATTGTTCAGGATCAGTATCCCCTCGAGCTATCAGATAATTATTTAACAGCTGGCACATCCACTTATCCTTTGTCCCACACCAAGGCCATCCTCCTTGTATCTCTAATTCTGGCCACACTTCCATACAATAATGGATCATTTTCGCTTTATCTAATCCCTCCTTGGCCTCTATAGAATCCCATTTTACTAACAGTTCTCCTAAGGGACTATTGGGATGTATATACCTCAGTCTCTTGCCGGTCTTTTTACTAATACACCCTACCATTTTACAGGTCTCAACAGTAAAAAATCCCAAAGGTGCCTTTACTGACCAGTAATTTCACAAAGAACCTTCTTTGAGGAGCTTCAGCCTCCTCCACTGAAACTTCAAATTTCTGCCTGATGCTCAGGACTTTATACTGAAACAACTGCCCGATCTCTAGATTGCCCAACTTTCCCCACGTCAGGTCTTACATCTATCGGGACTTGAGCACACGAAGCCTTGGCCTAAGAATCCAGGTTGTGCCTGACTCACTGTCAGGAAAAACAACTGCCTGATTTTAGTTTGCCTAACCCGCCAATTTTTAGGCTTCACCATATCAGGACTTAAAAGCAAACCACAGCCTCCTTCGCTGGGGTTTGTGCCTGGGTCCTGTGCCAGGACTTACTTTTGCCTGCAGGGCTTGCGAGCTACCCGAATCCTTCTCGGGACTGATAAAATCGTACGTGAATCCTTCTCGAGACTTACAACTGCTACCCGAATCCTTCTCGGGACTGACAAATCTGCCTGACTTCCCTCTGTCAGGACCTATTTTGGGTGCGTGCCACTCATACAAATATTCCCTCCGCATGCCCGGAGGGGGGGCGCCCTTTATTCCCCTTTGGGAGACGACTCACTCACGCTAATTCCAAGCTCCGCCCCCTGTTCCCGGCCGGATCCTTCGCAGGAGTCCGGAACCGCAGTACTGAGGAGTCCCTCTCACTTCGAAGGTCCAGCTGCCGGCCCTCGTCTCATTCACACACACATGCGCACGTCTCCCACTCCCGCCACCGGCTTTCTCACCAATCCGGTGCTCCGGTGCTCCTCTGCGTCGCTGCTCCTGAGCCGATCCCTCTGGTCCTGGTAGCCAGCTGTCCTGAAGTCCAAGATGGCCAGTCTTGAGTCTTCTTGCGGCGTGGCTATTCCGGACGAGTGCCCCCAGCTGAAATAAAGAGGGCCAGGAGACTTCTTCTCCTTTATAATGCCTTTATTAAAAGTGATCAGCTCAGGATTGGGCGGCTCGGCAGGGCTGCAGTCCCCGTCGCATCTCCCAGGGCGACGCAGAGGAGGAGGAGGATATGCGCAGCTCTGTCCACTAGGGGCAGAGCCGGGGGATCCAGTCCTCGTGGGAGCCTTTAGGGCTTGGTGTCCCCGTCAGATGTTGATTTCTCTTCCCAGGCGGCTGTCTGGTCCCGGCGTTGGGACCACTCCCTGCTCAGGGCGAGAGAGGCTCCGAAGGTGTTCAGCATCTCTGCAGGCTCAGCACTCAGCTCCTCACGTCCAGACATCACTTTAGTCTCTCAACTCTTATTTGGCTTGTTGTTTTTGGGGTTTTCTCATTGCATCTCGAGTCGGGGTCCCACAAAGCATTCTGGACTTTGGAGTCACTTTGCATAACCCCCCCACCCTCTCAGGTGTCTTCCCTATGCTGTAAGAGAGCACAGCCTCGGGGGAAGGGTCATCCACCGCACCCAGCCAGGTTTTTTACTAATACAAAAGAGGAGATAAGCCTTAACGACCTGGTATTACAATAACAAAGCACTAAGAATCCTGGCAGAGCCTGAGACCTGGCTGTGTCCCTGTAACTCTTTCTCAAAAGAAATATTAACTGAATTTTTGTTCATAACAGTTAGCATCTCCTCTGGGCAGCTCTCTGTGTCACAGGGGTGCCTGAGGAGCACTGCTGTCCTCTATGCCTGTGCCCGCCATGCCGAGTTGGGAAGATGGGGAGGTGTGCGGTGCCAAGAGGGCGAGAGGAATGGGAGCGACTGATCCACGCTGTCCGGGTGAAGAGAAGCGGCGTGGTTCTTCACGCGGGGCACGGGCAAGGGCGTCTTTGAGCTCAGCCTGCTCATAAAGGGTGAGGGTCCTGATGCTGAAAGCCCCGTCGTAATTGGTTCTGGCATGAGCTGCTCTGGTTTACTAACGCAGAGGCATTCTTCTGGCCAACTGCTGCAAGGTGGAAAAGATGGGAACACTTGGCAATATTCCTCCTGTTCTGAACTTGACATCTGTTTAGAGCAATTGATTCTGGATGTCCAGGTGCATTTAATCTTAGCAAGTAGGAAACCTTTTCTAAATTTTGCAGTCTCTATTTCCAAGAAAACAAAGGCACTGTTAGTTCCAGCTCTCCTCAATGTTTCTAGATGACAAACTTACTTGCCTTGGTAGGTATTCTCTTTTGGTCTCAGTCTCCTCTGAATGTATCTCCCTGGGCTTCCCTGTGTGTCTGTTGTCAAGAGGTCTCTCACTTCAAAGGATGCGAGAAATCAGTCTCTGTGCCAGCCAGACTTGTGCTGTGGATGTGCTGTTCTTTTCTTCTTGTTCCAGTTCCTGTTCCTGTTGTTGTTAGCCAGCTCAGAGCTGGCTAACACAGGGAGGGCTCAGAGCCCCAGACAGTGGGGCTGCCTTTTGTATCTCCGAGAAGGTGAGATCTCTGCTTTAAAGTGAACATCTTGCATTTTGTTTCCCTCAGGGAGAATGATGAAGATGGAAAATCCTATCATCAGATACATTGAACTGGAAAATATTGGCAGTGGGTGAGTCCAAGCAATGCTAATTTTACAAAACTATGCATCAGGTGTTTTGCTGGTGGAATAGGTATCAAGCGTGAAGTCAGACAAGCTGCAAATGTGTTCAGGCACTGGGCTTAGATTGTCAGTGCTGATCAGAATTTCTAAGTGTGCTCAGAAGGCATTGTCAAGGACATCTCTATACTTCCAGTGTCCTGCAGCTTTGAGGCATTTACAGCACAGATCTCCTGTGTGGGCTGGCTTTCACTGCAAGATCTAAATGGCTTCTCCTTTCTCTGCTTCTCTTTTGTTTCTAGGACATTTGGAGAGGTTTTTAAAGCACTCGACACTGCCACAGGAGGAGAGGTAAATGTCAACAGCCCCTGCAGACTCTGCTGCTCTTGAGGGGCTTTCTCCTCTGGTGTGAGCTGTGGCTGGAGCTTTGGCTAGAGCCGTGCTGAAAAGGCACAACAAGCACAGACTGGGGCCAGCCTGCAAAATACATTTGGCACTTTGTCCTCCTCAGCTGCTGGAAGGAAGGCACGCAGGGCAGCGCTTCCTTTCAAAGAAGGACGCGCTCACTCGCTCTCCATGGCTAAAACAAAGGTGGTGCCTTAGAGCACCTCCCTGCTCTTTGGGGCTACAGCTTCAGAGTCCTGAATTCTCGATTCTGCCTGCCAGCAAATCCATTGGAAAGGTCCTGGTAGTTCCTTAGCCACCTGCAGCACTGCACTTGGCAACTGCACATAGGGAGAGATCTGCAAGTGCCCTAAAAGCCCTAAGCCCTGCCCGTAGCCCAAGATGTACCCACA